>NC_062534.1:9499391-9826891 GCF_022655615.1 Tachysurus fulvidraco
ATATGCTATTAACATAATATACAGATGTCTATTACTATAAACTAAAATGGTCAAAAAAAGCAAAAAAGAGAGCAAGTGTGCAAATGAGCATGATTTTATGTACAGTCACAGTCCATTAGTGCAATAACAAATTGTAGGTTGTGATTGATCAAATGTAGTGATCAGAAGTGATCAGAAGTTTAGTTTAGACAGTCCATTAGCACAATAGCATAGTGTGGTGTGTGTGTGTGTGTGTGTGTGTGTGTGTGTGTGTGTGTGTGTGTGTGTGTGTGGCAGTAGAGTGAAGGACAGTAGGATCAGCGAGTGGCGAGTTCAATAAAGAGACAGCTCTAGGAAAAAAGCTGTTCTTTAATCGGCTAGTCCTGGTCCGGAGGCACCTGAAACGCCTGCCAGAGGGCAGAAGTGAAAACAGTCTATGGGCAGGATGAGAGGAGTCCCTAAGAATGCTGCGAGCTCGACGCAGACAGCGCTTCTTGTGGATGTCCTCCATGGCTGGCAGTGGAATTCCTGTGATGCGCTGGGCGGTTTTCACCACCCGCTGCAATGCCCTGCACTCTGCAACAGAGCAGCTTCCATACCAGACTGTGACACAGCTGGTCAGGATGCTTTCTATTGCACAGTGGTAGAAGTTCACCAGGATGTCTGAGAAAAGCTGATTTTTCTTTAGTGTCCTCCGGAAAAAGAGGCGCTGGTGAGCCTTATTGAGCAGGCTGGAGGTGTTGGTAGTCCAGGACAGGTCTGCCGAGATGTGGGTTCCCAGGAACTTGAAACTGGAGACGTGCTAAACAGCCATCCCATTGATGTAGATGTTGTCATGCGTGCCTCTTGTCTCTTTCCTGAAGTCCACAATGAGCTCCTTTGTCTTGGAGGTGTTAAGGAGCAAGTTATTGTTATTGCACCATGTGGCTAGGTGTTGGATCTCCTCCCTGTAGGCAGTCTCATCATTGTTGGTGATGAGACCGATCACTGTAGTGTCATCTGCAAACTTGATGAAGGAGTTAGATCCATTCACAGGCCTGCAGTCAGAGGTGAGTAGAGGAAGGGGCTCAGCACACAGTGTTGAGTGTGATAGTGTTCGAGCAGATGGAGCCCGATCGAACCTGCTGGGATCTGTTGGTCAGGAAGTCCATGATCCAGTTGCAAGTTGTGGTGTTAATGCCCTAATCTATTAATTTGGCTATCAGCTTGGATGGAATGATGGTGTTAAATGCTGAGCTGAAGTCAAAAAACAGCATACGTGTTCTTGTTGTCCAAGTGTGTGAGCACAGAGTGCAGTGCCATGGAAACTGCATCTTCTGTGCTTCTATTGCTGCGGTAGGCAAACTATTGAGAGTCCAATGTGGATGGCAGAGAGTCCTTCAGGGGTGCCAGGACCAGCCGCTCAAAGCACTTCATGACAATGGGTGTCAGTGCTACAGGGCGGTAGTCGTTCGGGTACGTTGGGCTGGAGTGTTTTGGCACTGGCACAATGGAAGTGCATTTAAAGCAAGTAGGAACAGCTGCTTGGGCAAGAGACAGATTGAAGATGTCCATGAAGACCCCAGCAAGCTGCTCAGCACATGCCCTGAGTACACGTCCAGGGATGTTGTCTGGTCCAGCGGCATTGTGTGCACTGATCCGGCTCAATGCGTTGCAGACACCTGTGGAGGAGAGTATGAATGGAGGGTGGTCAGCTGAGGGTTTGAGCTTGGTGGCAGTTTCTCTGGTGTCTCTCTCAAAGCGAGCATAAAAGTCATTAAGCTCTTTCAAGAAGAGGACATCATTGTCAGCGGGGTTGGAGTGGGGGGATTTGTAATCACTGATGGCCTGGATGCCTTGCCACATGCATCAAGGGTCAGAGTTGGAAAAATGCTCCTCAATCTTCCACTTGTATCAGTGCTTGGCCTCTTTGATACCCCTCCTCAGGTTAGCCCTGGATGTGCTGTAGGCCTGTGCGTCGCCTGATCTGAAGACAGTATTGCGTCTGAAGACAGTATTGCATGCCTTCAACAGGAGGCACACCTCCTTGTTCATCCATGGCTTCTGATTTGGGTATGTGATGATCTGTTTCTGAGTCGTAACACTGTCTATGGTGGTATTGATGTAATCCAGTACAGAGGAGGTGTAACAGTCAATGTCCGTGTGAGTGTCGCTGGTGGCCTGAGATGCAAATGTACTCCAGTCTGTGTGTTGAAACCTTTCCTGGAGTGTGAAATCTGCCTCTGCGGGCCAGACCTTGATGGTTCTTACTGATGGCTTCACTCGATTGATGAGGGGTGCATATTTGGGGGTGAGGAACAAAGAAAGGTGATCTGACTGTCCTAGGTGGGGGAGGAGGGTCACAACGTAAGCCCCAGCCATGTTTGTGTATACATGGTCTAAGGTTTTGTTCCCTCTGGTGTAACAGGAAACATGCTGGTGAAATTTGGGGAGCACTGCCTTTAAGTTTGAGTGATTAAAATCACCCGCAACAATAAACGCAGCTTCCGGATAAACAGTCTGTTGTTTACTGATGGCCGCATAAAGTTCTTTCATAGCAAGCTTAGCATCAGCATCGGGGGGAATGTAAGCTGCAGTTATAATGGTGGAAGTGAACTCCCGCGGTAGATAAAACAGTCTGCATTTAACCATGAGAAACTCCAGGTTAGCTGAACAATGTTTCCCAACAATAACAGAGTTCATGCACCAAGCTTTGATAACATAAATGCACAATCCACCGCCTCTGGTCTTACCGGAGCCATCAAATGTCCTATCTGCCCGGAGTGTGTGTCGTTTCACTAGCTCAATAGCATTGTCCGGAATGCCGCTGTGCAGCCATGTTTCCATGAAAATCATCACATTGCAGTTTAACAGTTTCATGTTGAGAGTGATGCTGAGTTGTATCTCCACCATTTTGTTCACCAGTGACCGAACATTGGTGAGAAAGATCTAACACATCTAACCCACCACAAGCACAGAGATACATTTCTGTCGGCAGGAAAGAGAAGCGATCAAGCATGCAGGTTGATAATTTTGAAGAAGAAGAATTGTTATTTGGGCGACTACCTCAGAGACTGCTGGATGTGGCCAGAGATGCCTGGGAAGAGTAGATCTCTCCGTACATGTCAGTTATTGACTACATTCAAGAAATGCAACATAAAAGCTTCCCAAAGGGACCAGCAGAACGTGTACAACCATCCAGCGCTTCCACAAGAGTTCTCCCCAGGGGATCAAGTGCTGCTTCTCATCCCTAATGTGGACTGTAAATTTCTGTCTTAGTAGCAAGGCCAGTATGCAGTCCTTGAGAGGGTGGATACTGTCAACTATCCCAGCAGCAGCCGGGTAAGTGCACAGATACACAGCTTTGCCATGTCAATTTGCTCAAGAGGTGGCTGGAACCTGTTGCTGCTGTATCAGCTTTAGCTAGTACCACAGATCCCAAAGAGCGTACCTTGGTTCAGTGTAGGGCTGATTTCTCACTGTCCCAGCAGCTGGATTTGAAGGAGTTGTAGAGTGTTCCCAAAGCCAGCTGTCAGGCCATAGAAGCAAATATACGCCAAATGCAGCAGGAGGATATTATCAAAGACCCCTGGTCTAGTCATATTGATATTGTGTATTGTGTATTGTCCACAGCCAGGCAGAAGGGCAGAGCATGACCCCGGCACACCGCGGCCAGACCCACGTCTCGAAAACCAGAATGGGAGGGTGGGAAAAATCCTCTGCCACGGAGCAAAAAATAAACAAAAATATCCATGGGGCAAAAACATATGGGCCTGCAACACCCCCCACAGACAGGAAGTGGGGCAGCATCCAAAAAAAGTCCATGGAAAGACAGGGCAGAAAAACAGAACCAGTCCAGGCTGATACTATCCTGCTGGGTCTTTAAATGGCAGAATCCTTCTGTCAGCGATGCAGGGATAAAACCAGACCCAAATCCAGGATAGCTAAAGTAAACTTGTTTATTAAATAAAAGATACAAAACAGGAACAAAGACACGACACAAGACACAACAAAAGATGATAAGGATTCCGCGCTGCCATAGGCAACAAGACAATCAACATATCTTCTGAAAGGGTTCAACATTTTCTCCTAAGCATGTAACTTTCTGAAAGTAAACCATCTTTATGGTTCTACAGTATGCAACACCATAATAATTTTAAATCAACAAACCACTGAACCATTTAGTGAGCCAGAATTAATGTTATGTCTTGTGCCATGGTTAATACATAGATAATTATACATATAGAACCTACACAAATTTTATAAAGATGGAATATGTTAAATAATAAATAATGTAGTGTAGGGAATTTGATAACACTCCTGATTCCATGCTTCATAGCTGATCATTGAAGGATGGCACTATTTCTCACATTTAATCATACTAGAAATAGCAGAGAGAGTAATCATGTTTATATAATTTAATGTGCCCTGAAGTCTCCCTCTGAGAGAGTTCACTGGAAAAGACGGGCAGTGGGCAGTGTGATGACAAGTAAACTTTCTCTATGGAATATCTAAGAGACACCTCCTTTTGAACTCCTGGAGTGGTCTGCCATTTTACTAAGCTTCACTGGTCCAGATCCCAGCAGAAAATATTACTTGATCTGATGTTGTAAATAACCTTATTATAAACCATTATTTGTAATGTTGGTGAGTATAATTACTGTGATCATCTCAATAGAATCATTATTAAGTTTAAACTAGATGTAAACAATATCATTTATTTAGAATTATTTTTATTTCTAACTGTTCATTTTTCCTTAATTTATTTGGCTGGCACCTTTATCCAAAGCTAATTTGGATAAAAGCTCTTGGCCATTATTATATAGTCTTGGATGTCTGAAGACATGTTTGTGAATAGAGTTATACCATTCTGTACAATGTGGATGTATGGTTGCCTTGGCTTTTCCAATAAAAACTGTATGGTGACAGTCATACTTAATATTTAAGAGGACATAATACCACAGTACCATAATCAGTTGAAAAATGATTTTAGATTGAGTTTTGTGAGTTTTAGCTTTCTTTCCTGCTCAGTAGGTAGGTATGAGGTAGGTATTCATTTGGTCTCTAATTTGGTGGGAAGCTTTTTTTTTTTGCGTGTGTAAATTTCCATCATTACCCAGTTGTGTACTTAATAGCTAGCTAGTGGAAGAGTAGTTGCATTTGGTCTATTTCTGTATATTTTTATTGTATATTTTATCTTTGAGGTTATATTGCTATCTGCGTTCTCATTTCATCTACCAAACTGTGTGTATTACTTCAAGCAGACATAGTAGCATGTTTATTTTCAGAAAGTTGGAGTTGCCCATCCCTTCAGACAAAGCCCACCTATTCACCACAAAGTTTACAGCAGAACAACCCTCTCCCCTACAACCAGAAATTATATTTTATCTAGGTGACTTCATTGTACTGATAGGCAGTACTATATTTAACCTACAAGCCATGAGATTAAGCTATGTAATGGAGAAGGATGTAGTGTTACCACAGTGCAAAATGTTATTATTATTGTTAAGACGTATGTAAACCATTATCTGTTTTTGTGAGCTGCGCATTTTTAAGGTATCCAGATGTGATTATCCACAGCTATAGGATTATTATGGTTTAGTCTCTCTCTCTCTGGACAGTTCCTCACTTCTTGAAGTCTTGCAGCCAAAACAACCTATTTTTCATTGACCTTTATTAGTAATATTTACTTTATAACATTTAGTATTGATGATAAAACATTTAGTATTGATGATAAAACAAGGCAAGGCAAGGCAAGGCAAGTTTATTTGTATAGCACATTTCATACACAGAGGTCATTCAAAGTGCTTTACACAGAAATTAGAAAACAGTTTATAAAAGAGAAAAAGAAATATATATGAAAAATAAGAAACATGATAAAATCATAACAAAAACAAATAACAATTAAAGAAAATAAATGTGATTTTAATAAAAACAGTTTAAAATATGTTAAAAAGAATAAAACAGGAGTAAAAGTGATTTGGATAAAAAGTGCAGTCAGTGTGAAGCAGTGTAAAACAAGCAAAAACTATAAAATGATTTTTAAGTATACTTTCCTATATCCTTTTCCTATACACATTTAAAATACCTGCCTTTTCGTTCCATTTTGAGGTATAATTGCTGTATGGAAATTCCTGATTGTGACTTTGCATTTTCACATAAAAAAATTTAACTGCATCTGTTACTCTGATACAGGTAACTGTATTGCCTGACATTCAAAACTGTTCAATGACATTCACAGTTAAACCAGGTGCTGAAATAAGAAGCCATTTAAGAAGGACCAATGCAAGTAAGCAATTAACAATATTAAAAACACTACATCATTACTCTTACTGCATTCTAGATCCATTTTCAGACCCTTTAACTCCTCTCTGAAATAAATGCAGATTTGTATCTATTTTCACCCCTTAAATTCTTGTTTATTCTGTTGTTTCTTGTTTATTCTGGGATGGGTGCATAAGGAAATAAGGTCTTAACATAGATAGCGGTGGGTATTACTACATGTATGCAGTTCTAATCAAAATAAAAAATAAGCTAGTGCTTATTCAGAATTCAGATGATGTCCACTTACATAAAACTAAATGACGTAACTAATGTTTACTGTCTATCAAAACAAAATGTTTTGTCCATGCTAAAGGCTCTTTCCATAAACTCATATGTGGTTGCTACGACAACTTGCTTGATGGGCCCTTGACTTGTACAGCTGGAATATTTTTCATTCAAACTCTCATCTATTCACAATCTGCTTGATTTCTTTTTTAATTTCTTCACCAACACCTCACAAATGAAAATCAGTCAATAACACCAGTAAACACTTTGATGTAGACAGTCCATATTAATTTGATCATTTTACTTTTATATCTGCAAGAAATAACAGAGATAAAATTTTAATTAAAATAATAATAAAGATAACTTTTCAGGTTTTCAGTAAATATATTATTATTTACTGGGCAATAAAGGTAGTGTCAGGGATCAGCGTGGATCTGTCAGGGATCCGCGCAGACTTTTGGCCATTTGTGTTTGTGTTTGTTTGTGTCACGTGATTGCCCCGCCTTCGCCTACTCCTCCCGGTCATCACATCTGTTCCCCATTGTTTTGATGTTCCGTTTGTGTATATATGTGAGCCGCGTTGCATGTTGTAATTAGTCTCGTTAGTTCCCTGTGTAGTGTGGATTATGTTTGTCTTCTTTATGTATTAAACCCCTTTCATTTGAAGCTATCCTGCGTACAGGTCTGTCTCCAATCCACCTCCGTCCGGGGATCTGACAGGTAGCTGTCATCAGACATCTGTTATCTGAGGTACCTATACAGCAAATCATAATGCTATATAACATACTAGTAAAATATGATTAGTTCGTTATTAGTATATTAATGACAATCTAAAGTAAATATTTTAGTTGTTTAAGGCTTATGTTTTAAACTTACATTCACTGTAATTTGGCTAAACTGTGACCATACAAGCTCTACTGAAGGTATCACTTCTTTATTGGTAAAAAAAAAAAAAAATCTTTTGAAGGCAGATATGGGAGCACATGCAGTTAATATTTTAGCTAGGAAAAAATGACAGCTTCCTTTAGGAATCCCATATTGCTGATGTCTCTGTAAGGAGTTCAGAATCTCTGAGTTGCAAATGAAAAACTGTAGCTCCCTTTATGGGATAATGAGCTTGTTAGACTGGCTTAAAGACAAGCATTTCACAGACTTACTGTCCTCTCACCTCGATCAGGGTAATGTACTTACTCAGAAAAAAATAGCAAAGAAGGCTTTCAGCTACCCTGCCTGTTAAGAAAAATACACAACACTGGTCCAGTGCCATTTTAAATCCAATGACCCAGATAGTGCATTAAACTAAGTGCCACACACAATCTAGCCTAAATTACATTTCCCTATGCCTCCTAGAATGAACACAAAAAGGCATATTCATGAACATCCATCTCAGTTATACAGTATGTAAGATGTTGTAAAATGCAAGACGCATTCAGGATGTCCAAGCAAGTTTATTATTGTGTTTCAAAACACAAACATTGTAAATATGCCACATTTTAAAAGTAGATATGTATGAAGATAGGAAAACAGAACTGAAGTTGGGGTAATATATTTGGAAGACAGTGCATCTAAAATAGCAGAGTTGCACAAGCAGCTTAGAAACAGTGAGGCTTAGAATTATATCTATATGCTGGCCAAAAATATGCCACCTGTCTGAAGGGAAACCAAAATGTGTATGTCTCCCTCTAGTGTTGGATTGTAGTACAACAAATTTTACTCTTTACGTAAGTAACCTGAAATTTCAGACAAAATAAATTAATAAAGGTGTGCTTTAATATACTTTTATTCTCCGACTGTACATTTTTGCTTACATTTGCACTTGCCGAATTCTGCACTTTCTGTATGTAGTTATTTTGTATGTTATGTATAATTCTGTATGTTATATTTTACCTGTTTACATCTGTCTGTTTACACCTACGATTATATCTGTTTACATTCTATGTGTTTGTGAATGTGTGTGCTTTTATGTGAGAGCCTCAATTTCGTTGTACAGCTGTACAATGACAAAATTATTTTATTCTATTATTCATGTGCAAGTCACCACACAACAAAGCTTTTTAATAGTTCATAAGTAAGCAGTAAAGGTAGTGTGTCTGTATACTTTCTAAGGATAATCATATATAAAAACACACTGGAAAAGTTTTGGGGGAAAAATCTGTTTATCTGACAAGCATGCAAATCCTCCAGTAGTATCTCTTAATCATCTTAAATCATCATGTTCTTTCTTCAAAAAAAGCATGACTTGCACACTGTAAAAAACAAACAAACTCGTTTTTACAGGAAAAGGGTGGCAGCTGTGGTTACCAGAGAATTTCTGTTAAAAAAAAAAAAAGTAAAGCAGCAGCGTAGATGACCTTTATGGACAAAATATGTAAATTGATTTACAGTGAATGAAATGATCACATCACATTAAAAAATTAAGTCTACAATTCTACAATTTTTGTTAAATTCACATAACTGTGTTGTATATAAATATACATGTAATAATTGCTTATTGTGCATCAATAAATTATCAAATTAACAGGGAAATATCAAACAAAATCTAATTTAAACTGGTAACAGTAAAACTTTGAATTTTAAATGGAGATGTCCTGTATATTATACATAAAATATCCATAATATGCTGTATTTTTATGTTTAAATAATGAAGTTATATTGTGGTAAATTTTAAAAATACATCTTGAAATAAGACAAGAGAGGAAAATATCACTTTTGCAAAAAAATTTTTTTTAACAGCCATCAAAATAGTTGTAAACAACTGGATGCATTTTTTTTCAAACTAAGTTTGAAAAGTTTTTTTTTTTTTTTAACAAAGTTTAAGTGCCAGGCGCACAACAACTCACAGTATGGCATAAAACAATTGGCCCGTTTTTATACAAGATACAAAGAAGCTAGCTTCCGGATGAACAGTTTGTGTGTGGAGTGTGAATCCCCCCTTTTTTTTTTTTTTTTTAACTCTGACTGAATCCAAGTTGAAATACTCCAGAAGATCAGCCTCTTTAAATCTGGACATTTTTTGAGACAAACTTTAAGTGCCAAGCGCACAACAACCCAATTCACAGCAACAACCACCCACACTCTCCCTGTCTGGAATGTTCCACAGTATGGCATAAGACTTATCGATCTCCATAGAGACAATCAGGTGATACCAATAGGCCAAGTTAGAGGTCATATCTGTGCAGAGATGAGCCCCCTTACAGTAAGAATGCAGGTTGGTATTTCTTTGCATAAAAAACAGTTATATTTGAATAAGTACAAGGTACATTTGGACCCTCTAACAGAAAGAGTTACAATGCACCTTTAAGAGTTTAAAATTACATAGTGCCTTAACCATAATACATTGTGGATTTAACAAAGTGAAAACAGTACCTCTTCTCAAACAGTTAGAGTCAACAGAAAGAGTCCATATTCAGGCTTAACGCCACTCGTGATCGGAGACTTCCTGTATCAGGGTGAGGACTCAAGGGTTCAAGTTGAGAGGCTGCTTAGAGTTTTTATTCTGTACTTTAGTTCCCTTTTCTGGGTTTATTCAGAAAAAAACTGTAGAATAAAAGCATATTAAGCATTTTAGTTGATCAGTAAAAAAAACTACAGTATGTGAGTGTCTGTGTGCCTGTATGTGTGTGTCAATGCATGAATGTATGTGTCTGTCTGTGATGATTTTCAAGGAAACATGCCTGCACAGCGGCAATCCGGACAACGCTATTGAGCTAGCGGAACGACACACACTCCACACACAAACTGTTCATCCGGAAGCCGCTTTTATTATTGCGGGTGATTTTAATCACTCAAACTTAAAGGCAGTGCTTCCCAAATTTCACCAGCATGTTTCCTGTCACACGAGAGGGAACAAAACCTTAGACCATGTATACACAAACATGGCTAGGGCTTACGTTGCGACCCCCTACCCCACCTGGGACAGTCAGATCACCTTTCTTTGTTCCTCACCCCCAAATATGCACCCCTCATCTATCGAGTGAAGCCATCAGTAAGAACCATAAAGGTATGGCCCGCAGAAGCAGATTTCACGGTGTCAGTGCTACAGGGCGGTAGTCATTCGGGTACGTTGGGCTGGAGTGTTTTGACACTGGCACAATGGAGGTGCATTTAAAGCAAGTGGGAACAGCTGCTTGGGCAAGAGACAGGTTGAAGATGTCAGAAAAGACCCCAGCGAGCTGCTCAGCAGTGATGTTGTCTGGTCCAGCAGCTTTGTGTATGCTGATCCGGCTCAGTGCATTGCAGACATCTGTGGAGGAGAGTATTATTGGAGGGTGGTCAGCCGAGGGTTTGAGCTTGGTGGCAGTTTCTCTGTTGTCTCTCTCAAAATGAGCATAAAAGTCATTAAGCTCATTCAAGAAGAGGACATCAGTGGCAGCGGGGGTGGAGTGGGGGGATTTGTAATCACTGATGGCCTGGATGGGTCAGAGGGTCAGAGTTGGAAAAATGCTCCTCTATCTTCAGCTTGTAGCAGTGCTTGGTGCTCCTCTTTGATGCCCCTCTTCAGGTTAGCTCTGGATGTGCTGTAGGCCTGTGCGTCACCTGATCTGAAGGCAGTATTGCGTGCCTTCAACCGGAGGCACACCTCCTTGTTCATCCATGGCTTCTGATTTGGGTATGTGATGAACTGTTTCTGAGTAGTAACACTGTCTATGGTGGTATTGATGTAATCCAGTACAGAGGAGGTGTAACAGTCAATGTCCGTGTAAGTGTCACTGGTGGCCTGAGATGCAAATGTACTCCAGTCTGTGTGTTGAAACCTTTCCTGGAGTGCCATTGTCATGAAGTGCTTTGAGAGGCTGGTCCTAGCTCACCTGAAGGACTCTCTGCCACCAAAATTGGACTCTCACCAGTTTGCCTACCGCAGCAATAGGAGCACAGAAGATGCAGTTTCCATGGTGCTGCACTCTGTGCTCACGCACTTGGACAATAAGAACACGTATGCTGTTTGTTGACTTCAGCTCAGCATTTAACACCATCATTCCATCCAAGTTAATAGCCACAACTTGCAACTGGATTATGGACTTTCTGACCTACAGACCCCAGCTGGTTCTATCAGGCTCCATCTGCTCCAACACCATCACACTCAACACTGGTGTACCACAAGGCTTTGTGCTGAGCCCCTTCCTCTACTCCATCTTCACCTCCGACTGCAGGCCTGTGAATCTAGACAAGATCTAACTCCATCAAGTTTGCAGATGACACAACAGTGATTGGTCTCATCATAACAACGATGATGTGACTGCCTACAGGGAGGAGATCCAGCACCTAGCCACATGGTGCAATGACAATAACTTGCTCCTTAACACCTCCAAAACAAAGGAGCTTATTGTGGACTTCATAAAAGAGACAGGAGGCACACATGACAACATACACATCAATGGGATGGCTGTTGAGCGCATTTCCAGTTACAAGTTCCTGGGGATCCACATCTCGGCGGACCTGTCGTGGACTACCAACACCTCCACCCTGGTCAAGAAGGCTCACGAGGACACTAAAGAAAAATCAGCTTTCCTCGGATATCCTGGTCAACTTCTACCGCTGTACAATAGAAAGCATCCTGACCAGCTTTGTTACAGTCTGGTATGGGAGCTGCTCTGTTGCAGAGCGCAGGGCATTGCAGCAGGTGGTGAAAACCGCCCAGTGCATCACAGGGACTCCACTTCCAGCCATGGAGGACATCCAGAAGAAATGCTGTCTGCATCGAGCTCGCAGCATTCTTAAGGACTCCTCTCATCCCGCCTAGAGCTGTCTCTGCCCCTTGCTGATCATACTGTCAATGTCCTTCATACATTGTTACATCTCCCCCCTCACACTTCGTTATTGTGCTAATGGACTGTTTACAAAATGGACGCTATTGCACTAATGGACTATTACACAAACTATGCTCACTTGCACACTTGCTCTTTTTTTTGCATTGCTGCTCACCATTGCCTTACCATTGTATATATCCACCTGATTTCTGTTTATAGTAACAGCAATATATTATATTAATAGCCATAGCACATACAGTACCATTCTGTAATTTTCAGTTTATACTAATAGCCATCTGCATATTATATTCATAGTACATATATATTCATCTGTATATTATGTTCATAGTACATATATATTCATCACTATATTATGTTCATAGTACATATATATTAATCTGTATAATATATTCATAGTACATACACATCTGTAAATTACTGTTTATAGTAATAGCCATATATTTTGTTACATCCTTCTTTAAATTTCAGTTAGAATTATAGCCATCTGTATATTATGTTCATAGTACACACACATCTGTAAATTACTTCTATATTACCACTTTATTTAACTCATTTATATCTTGTAAAAACTGTATATCCTGCACTTGCTGTTATTGCACTCTGGTTAGACCTAAACTGCATTTCGTTGCCTTGTACTTGTGCATGTGTAATGACAAAGTTGAATCTAATCTAATCTGTGTGTGTGTGTGTCTGTCTGCGTGTGTGTCTGTCTGTCTGTGTACGTGTCTGTGTGTGCGTGCCTGTCTGTCTGTCTATACGAGTGTGTCCCTGTCTGTGTGTGAGTGTATCTGTCTGTTTGTGCACGCGTGTATTTGTCTGTGTGCATGCGTGTCTGTGTGTGTGTGCGAGGCAGACTAGACCAGGGAAAGTAGTAATGAGAAAGCCATGTTTACTCACCTTCGAAGAAACTCCAGAGTTGAAGCCAGCTCAGATGGATAATGGATATTAAAATAGTAGTAGCTCCCGAACATGAGGCACAATGCAGAAATGAATGAGGAGATGTTTGTGTTGATTAGGTTCTGATCCAGACTCGTGTACCTTGTTGAGGAATAGCAGGACTGTCCTAAGAACAAATTATTTAACAGGTTATATCAATAAGCTCTGCACTCACATGACAAATTCTATAAACAGTGCAATAAAAAAAGATTGAAAAAAATAAACCGGCAACACATTTGAAAAGACAACGAGGCTCATTCCTATGCACTCTGCAATGTACTACATAGTAGTGATGGGAAGTTCGGTTCTTTTCCGCGAACTGGTTCTTTCGGACAGTTCAATTTAATGAACCAGTTCAAAAATCCAATTCACCAGTTCTTTTACGTAATGACGTCACTCACAATGACGTAATGATGCAAATTCCATTATCCCACTGCCGGCAGATATTAATACAATCAATTTAACACATTCGAAAAGTTCTTTGTAATCATAACTTTAGTTGAATATGTTTCTTACATTTAAGTTTTGCAACTAAAACACGCAGTACAGGCATTTATGTGCTAACATGGATGTTTTACGTGTCTTAAAGATATAAAGTTAATAAACTAATCTTCATCAGCATATAAAAATACAGACTAACCTGCACAATAGTCAATAGTAAAATTAACTGACATATATTGAGTGACATATATTGATTTTTTTTTATAAAAATGTTTAATAGCCTATGACTAGTTACTATGCATATCCCAATATTTATAATTTGCTCTGAAGGTTCACGCATGCGCAGCATCAACAGTATGTCGGACGCGTCCCAAACAGTTCTCAGTTCAGTGTACTGATGATTCGCTGTACTAGTTCATCGGTTCTCGGACGCGTCCGAAAGAAACAGTTCTCAGTTCAGTGTACTGGTGAGTCGCTGTACCAGTTCAGTTATTCAAGCATGCGCAGTATCAACAGTTCATCGGTTCTCGGACGCGTCCGTCAGAAACAGTTCTCAGTTCAGTGTACTGATGATTCGCTGTACTAGTTCATCAGTTCTTGGACGCGTCCGAAACAAGCAGTTCTCAGTTCAGTGAACTGATGATTCGCTGTATCGGTTCAGTAATTCACGCATGCGTAGTATCAACAGCTCGCGCTCACAGTTCTCTCAGCACATGTCAGTTCCGTGTACAGGAGTTTCATATAACTCCGGGATATTAGTTTATTTACAATCGGACCGACTATCAGGCATGACTGAAAGTGAGTAACTTTGGTAACTTGTGGATCAGCGCTGACTCAAGACGCGAACTGTTTAGAACGAATCAGTCCGATTTGGTGAACCGGTTCATCCAGTTCACTAAAAAGAACTGGTTCAAAAGAACGATTCGTTCACGAATCGCCATCACTACTACATAGCCTCTTAATGTATTCAAATTCTTTTAACAAAAGATGTAGGTAATCATTTTTAGGATTTCAAGTGTTTGCCTGTGCTTTTCAGCTGAACCAAGTTATCACACATTGATCTAGCTAGCTATCTTAAATATCAACTAGTGCTAGCTTATCTGTTAACGTAACTTAGCCTACACCATGGTGTAGCTTTCAGCACACATTTTCACTTGGTCTAGAAAAAACTAGACTAAATGTGAAGCTGTGAAGAGTGAACTGTTCCTATCGTCAGCATGACGTTACATACCCCAGACACTTTCACTTCTCCTGTTTCTAGCTACAGCGCTTTGGGTGCGCGCACACACACACGCCAGTTAGCACGCCGCACACTCACTTCATTCTCTCATTCCGGACAATAAGCGCACACACACACACACAAGGACTTTGTACTTCTTTATTTTTTTTCTTAAATATCTATGTACAAGTTTCCTTTTGTGGGGTTAAGTTTTATAAACTCGCCTGTTTGTATGCGTCGGTCTTCCGGGTGGGCTTGGACAGCAGCCAACCGGAGCGCTGATTAGCGGCTGGCTTTAAAGCGCCTACGCTGCGCCGCACATGTACAGTAAAACCGGAAGTCGGCGAGTTTATGTTGAGGGGACGTTTTTTCTGTGTGATTATTATTATTATTATTATTATTATTATTATTATTATTATTATTATTATTGTTATTATTTTGTTGTTATTATTATTATTGTTATTACTATTGTTATTGTAATGCTATATATTGTAATACTATATATTGTAATACAATATATTATAACTCCATTCTATGGCTGGTTACAAGTTCCAACCCCTCTGGGAGAAATGGCTGAGTCTGAGGGGAGGGGTTTACCCTTTAAAAACCAGTCTCCCACTTCAGTTCGGGGTGGGAGTTGTAGGTGTGGATGGTGGAGTTATTGGAGTTGGAGAAGCTATTTAGTAAATGCACAATTGTAGGTGCTCTATGTTTGTATATAGTTTTCTTTATTTCCCTCCGATTTTCTTTGGTTTTCTTTATTTTTCCACTGTTTCTTTTCTGGGAGTTGTAAATATTTTGGACTTTGCACTTGAGCATCCTGTAAATAAACACCACTTTACACTGAACATCACAGCGAGTATTGCCATCATTTGGGTAGAAGGCGAACCCGTAAGGCCGCTCTACCACATCCAGGACTGGAGCAGGGCCACCCACTACAACCTTTGAAGGAGGGATGGTAGAGGTGTTCCGGCAGTTCATGCATGCACAGAAGCAGCAAGAGAAATGCTATCTCCAAGCGCTGCAGACTCTGCAGGAGATCATGCAGCAAGCCATCCACCCAGCTTCGTCATCTCTGTGCCTGGAGAGCCCACGAATGGCGCTGCCTACACCAGCACCCCGGGGGTATACTACTGCACTGAGGGTCCAGAGCACACCGACGCCCACCAGTCAGCCAATGCTCAGAACAATCCAAAATTGAGAAGCTTCCAGTCGGAGGAAGACATAGTGAACTATCTGCATCGGTTTGAGTGGCTCGCCAGAACCTGGAGGTGGCCAGAGGAAGAATGGAGTTACCAGCTGGTTCCACTGTTGACCGGGCAAGTGCTGGAGGCCTACCTGGCGATGGATGAAGACCAAGCAGCAGTCTACAGCGAACTCAAGAAGGCGCTGTTGGAGAAGTTTAATGTTTCTCCAGAAACTTATCGTCAGCGGTTTCGTGCAACTACGACCCCAGTTGGGGAGACACCCTCTGAGACATATAATCGGCTAAGGCATTTGTACCGCCGTTGGGTGCGACCAGAACTATACACCAAGGAGGAGATTGATGAGATGGATCCTGGAGCAGTTTCTCAGAGTCCTGCCGTACAAAGTCAGGATATGGGTAAAGGAACGAGAGCCTAGAACTGGGCTAGCTGCTGCAAAACTCGCTCAGCAGTATCGGAACGCTCACCAGGAGGGTCGTCATCTTCAACCAACGAAAGGTGACCAGAGGAATCTCGCGCAACATTCAAGACAGAAAGGGGGATAAAGACACCAGAGAACAGAAACTCACGTGTTACTATTGTCAACAGCCAGGACACAAAGCAACCGTGTGCCCAGCAAGAAAAGCAAAATTGACGGGGTTTTGTTATGTCCCAAGGAAGGAGGACAGTACGGTGAATTGTATGGGGAACCCCCAACTCATCCCAGTGACTGTTAATGGGAAGGAGTTGACAGCTTTGTTGGACACAGGGAGTTCAATGTCATTGGTGAAAAGATGTCACTTGACCAGTGTGTCTTTCACAAATCAAACAAAACTACAATGTGTACATGGAGATGTGAAACAGTACCCCCAGACAGAGGTGAATGTGAACATTAATGGACAGACATACCTACTTACTGTGGCGATTGTGGAAACTCTACCAGCAGATGTGATTTTGGGACGCGACATTCCAGTATTACCAGAACTGGTACAAGTGAACTGGGAGGAGGAACAATCAAGATCCAACATCCAGTTAGCATGCCCAGCTGTCACTCGGGCCCAAGCTAAGATGGGACTGCAGCCGTTGCCGGACATGGACAGTGGTTTGCTTCAAGGCAGGACCAAGGGGCCCAGGAAATCACGTCGGCAACGCCGGCTAGAGAAAGGACTTGGTACGCCAGTGCCGGAGATTAAAACTGAAGGACTGGAGATGAATGGATGGACTGTACCTGTGAACATCGTGAAGCTGCAGCGTGCCGACGAGTCACTGAAACCTTTGTTCGAGAAAGCGTTGCAAGGCAAATGAGCGGACATGTGTGGGGAGAGGTAGGTCATTACCAACAATATACTATACGTGCAAGCCTTGGATGTAACCCGGTTGGTGGTGCCGAAATGTTGTCGCCCTGTGGTGTTGCATCTGGCACATACAGTTCCCTGGGCAGGACATCTTGCTCTGCAGAAAACCTACGCACGCATCAGCTCATGATTCGTCTGGCCGTCTATGTACATGGATGTACAAAAGTACTGCACTACATGCCCCACCTGTCAGCAGACCAGTGCTGAGCGGCGACGAGACAGGGCCCCTCTACAACCATTGCCCGTGATCTCTGTCCCGTTCCAACGCATTGCTATGGACATAGTAGGGCCACTGGAAAAGAGCAGTACAGGATACCAGTATATTCTTGTCATCAGTGACTACACCACTAGGTACCCAGAGGCATTTCCTCTCCGCTCCATCACCACCCCTAAGATCATAAATGCTCTCATTCAGCTGTTCTCTCGGGTTGGAATCCCGGAAGAAATCCTCACGGACCAAGGGACAAACTTCACCTCGAAGCTGATGAGACAGTTACACTGCCAGCTGGGTATCACCGCTATCAAGACCAGCCCATATCACCCACAGACAGATGGATGGGTGGAATGCTTCAATAAAACACTCAAAAGCATGCTGCGGAAATTTGTGTCGGAAACTGGAAGGGACTGGGATAAATGGCTACCCTTCTTGTTATTTGCCTACTGGGAGGTGCCACAAGCATCGACTGGCTTCTCACCTTTCGAGCTCCTGTACGGTTGGCAGGTCCAAGGACCTCTGGATCTCCTCCGGAGAAAGTGGGAGGACCCTTGTTCAGAAAAGAAGGCAGAAAAGGGCATAGTCCAGTATATCCTGGAGATGAGGGATCTACTGGAGAACTACAGGAAGCTGGCAGAGGAGAACCTCCGAAAGGCTCAGAGGGCACAGAAGACGTGGTATGACCAGCAAGCCCGTTCCGTAGAGCTATGACCAGGTCAGAAGGTACTGTTGTTGCTGCCAACATCCACGAGCAAGCTCCTTATGAAGTGGCAGGGACCCTACAGTGTTGTACGGAGGATAGGGCAGACGACTTATGAGATCCATCACCCGGACAAAGGCAAAGCGACACAGACTTACCACATTAACCTGCTGAAGGAGTGGAAAGAGCCTCCCAGCGAAAAGGCCGAACCGGTACTGCTCATCCAAAAGGTGGAGGAGGATCAGGAGGAGGGTCAACTGGAACCAAAAGCTAGTGAGCAGGCTCAGCCAGCAGAAGTAGACCTTGGACATCTGGAGGCACTCGA
The DNA here is from genome assembly GCF_022655615.1 of Tachysurus fulvidraco. Lineage (NCBI taxonomy): Eukaryota > Metazoa > Chordata > Actinopteri > Siluriformes > Bagridae > Tachysurus > Tachysurus fulvidraco. The sequence continues at coordinate 9,518,041 of NC_062534.1, forward strand.
ACAGGCTGAGCTGCAAGCGCTCTTTGGTCGAAACCCAGCATTGTTTCGTCAGAGGCCTGGACGGTACACCACAAGATCCGCCTGACTGATACAACTCCATCTCGACAGAGACCATATCGGGTACCCGAGAGGCTGGTGGCCCCACTGAAGGCAGAAATCAAGACTATGCTGGAGATGGGAGTAATTGAGCCGTCAAGTAGTGAATGGAGTAGTCCGGTGGTCATTGTACCGAAGAAGGACAACACCCTCCGTATCTGCATTGACTTCCGTCAATTAAACTCCCAGTCCCAGTTCGACGCTTACTCGATGCCACGCATTGACGATCTGCTGGAAAAGATTGGGAGAGCCAAATATGTGACAACACTAGACCTGTGTAAAGGCTACTGGCAGGTGCCTCTGGAGAAGACATCTAGGCCTTACACAGTGTTCAGGACCCCACTGGGATTGTACCAGTTCACGGTTCTTCCCTTTGGCCTGCACAGGGCACCGGCAACGTTCCAGAGGTTGATGGACCAGGTACTGCAAGGCGGGGAAGAATGGTCGGCCGCCTATCTGGACGATGTGGTGGTCCACAGCAAGACCTGGGCTGATCACCTGAGCCACCTGGAGGAGACCCTGAGGAGGATCCAGGAGACGGGCCTGACACTGAATGTTGCCAAATGTGCGTGGGCCAAGGCTGAGGCAGACTACCTGGGTTATCGTTTGGGTGAGGGAGAGCTGAAGCCACAAGTGGACAAAGTGGAGGCAATTCGCAACAGCCCGAGGCCTACAACCAAGAAGGAGGTCAGGTCCTTCTTACAACTGGTGGGATGGTCCCGGCGGTTCATCCCAAATTTCTCCACCACCGCAGTACTGCTGAGCAACCTGTTGGGGAAGGCAGTGAAGAACCCAATACGGTGGACTGATGACTGTGAGACAGCCTTCGTCACACTGAAGGAAAGAATGTGTGCAGAGCCTGTCTTACGCAGTCCAGACTTCACAAAGCAGTTTACCGTCCAGGTTGATGCATCTTCGGTTGGAGTGGGAGCAGTCTTGACCCAGGGTGAGGAAGGCAACGAGAGACCAGTCGCCTTCCTGAGTCGGAAACTGCTGCCACGGGAAACCCGGTACTCCACAATTGAGAAAGAATGCCTGGCAATCAAATGGGCCCTGGAGAGCCTGAAGAGAGGGGGAAGGTGATGTGACAGAGTGGACTGTCCCTATCGTCAGCATGACGCTACATACCCCACACACTTTCACTTCTCCTCTGTTTCTAGCTACAGCGCTGTGGGTGCACACACACGCCAGTTAGCACGCCGCTCGCTCGCATACACACCGCACACACTCACTTCATTCTCTCATTCCGGACAATAAGCACACACACACACACAAGGACTTTGTACTTCTTTTTTTTTTTCTTAAATATCCATGTATAAGTTTACTTTTGTGGGGTTAAGTTTTATAAACTCGCCTGTTTGTATGCGTCGGTCTTCCGGGTGGGTTTGGACAGCAGCCAACTGGAGCACTAATTAGCGGCTGACTTTAAAGCGCCAACGCTTCGCCGCACATGTGCAGTAAAACCGGAAGTCGGCGAGTTTATGTTGAGGGGACATTTTTTTGTGTGATTACTATTATTATTATTATTATTATTATTATTATTATTATTATTATTATTGGTATTATTATTTTGTTATTATTATTATTGTTATTAGTATTGTTATTATGTTTATTATTTATTATGATATATATATATATATATATATAACTCCATTCTATGGCTGGTTACAAGTTCCAACCCCTCTGGGAGAAATGGCTGAGTCTGAGGGGAGGGGTTTACCCTTTAAAAACCAGTCTCCCACTTCAGTTCGGGGTGGGAGTTGTAGGTGTGGATTGTGGAGTTATTGGAGTTGGAGAAGCTATTTAGTAAATGCACAATTGTAGGTGCTGTATGTTTGAATATAGTTTTCTTTATTTCCCTCCGATTTTCTTTGGTTTTCTTTATTTTTCCACTGTTTCTTTTCTGGGAGTTGTAAATATTTTGGACTTTGCACTTGAGCATCCTGTAAATAAACACCACTTTACACTGAACATCACAGCGAGTATTGCCATCATTTGGGTAGAAGGAGAACCCGTAAGGCCGCTCTACCACAGAAGCTTAGTCTAACATTAAATTTTCAATCCGTAGTCTAACTTAGTCTAACATTCAATTTTCAATTCAAATCGGTCAAACATTAAATTTTCTGGATGAACAGCGGCAGATCCTCCAAAAAAACTTGTGTTGAAATCGTAGATTTGTCCTAAAAACTTTTAAAATTATTTTAAAATGACAAAGTGGTCAGCTGTTTGTTTGTTTTTTGTTTTTTTTTTTGTCTAGTAAATGCAGCTCTCTGGCTCGCTCGTTATTGACGTCACTCTGTCACTCATTATCCAATCAGAGACGAGCTTCATATGTGCGTATAAAATTCCAAATTAGGCGGACTCAGTGCACAATGAGATAGAACAAAGACAATTAGAGGTACTGTTAGGTTGTTTAACCTGTGATATGGATACAATGCTCAATTTTTTATTTTATTTTTATAAAAATAAATAGAAAACCATTAAGATAAGTATTACATTAAAATTGAAAGACTAAAAGAAACATAAAGCATACAATGATTATGGTTGGGACTGAACAGAAGTGTTACTTTGCACAGGCCTCAGTAATTTTAATTCCTTGTACACAGCCTATAAATGCAGTATACAAATAAATCATAAAGCGATGTTAGTGAATGACACAATGCTCAAATTATTACTATTATTTTATCAATAGGCCTATGTGGAAAACCAGTAGGCTAAGTATTACATTAAGATTTAAAGACTAAAAGAAACATAAGGAATACAGGGATTACTGAACAGAAGTATTATTGCATATCAATAATTTTAATGTTATACATATTACACACACACACACACACACACACACACACACACACACACACACACACAGTAAGCTACAATATGCATATATGTATAAGATTCACAATAAGCTTACACCATAAACTTGTAAAGTGACATACATACTTTATTTGTATTTTTATAATATTTGCATGTCAAATTAACAAAATTATTTTATGAGCATTACATTATTTCTCTGTTTTTGATACCAATAATTTGTCATTTCAAAAAATTATTTTGATTATAATCACATATTGTTATTGTAAATATAACAAAATATTATGTTTAATAGTTTACAAAATTTCACTGTGAATTAAACAAAAAAAATATGTTTTTGGGTTTACAATACTTTTCTGTAGGGATTTTACATAGTTTTTCTGTAAATTTCACGTTCATTTTTTTTTACAGTGCAGTTTTGATACAGTTTTTGATACATTTCAGTCTTGGTATTTCGCTGTGGTTTACCCAAAAGCAGCAGGACATACTGAGAATGCCGATACTGAAAGTCATTATTTGCCAGACACTCTTGGAACAACAATATAGGGGTTTTCCCCTGTACACAAAGGAACACAGCATGTCGGTATTGATGATTAGAGGTGTCCTATGAAACACATAAGGGAAAATGGGGAAAGGGTACAAGTGGACAACCATTCAAAAATCATATTTTTAATGTAATGCTGGGATCCCAAAAGGACATTTTGACACACAAAAGATCTGCAAGTGAATCCCAGGTGTATACTAGATTCTCTACTAGATACTGTAAACTAGTAATAAAATATTGTTCTGATCTTTTTTGAAATGTAACATACCTGAATCATTCAGTCACCATTCAGATAGAAAATACAAGGTTTCCACTCATCATCAAACTCCACTCAACAAATAAAAAGCAGAATTATGGTATAGTGGTATACACAATTATTGTAGTACATAAAATAATTTTCATTTTAATGCTCATATTAATAATTAAATTTTAATACTCAAAATAATAAAATTATATAATACTCATGCCAGACATACCTACATATCAGTGTGGTATATATAATTGCATATGTGGTCAGAAATAATGGTGTTTGCCAATGAATAAGACTGAAATAAGAGGAAACAGGGTAAACCAAATGTAGTAAGGACATTACATTTACATTTACATTTACAGCATTTGGCAGACGCCCTTATCCAGAGCGATGTACATAAGTGCTTAAATCTCTAACACTGAATACATTAATGCTGGTTCACTAGGTTACATACTTAAGATACCATGAGTTTAAAACATTTGTTCAAAGTTACAATGAAAAAGTGTCAAAGTTATTTTTTTTGTTTTTTTTTAAATGCAAAAGATAAGGAAAGAAGTGCTAGTTGAAGTGCTTCCTGAATAAGTAGGTCTTCAACCGCCGCTTGAAAATAGCCAGTGACTCGGCTGTCCGGACCTCTATGGGAAGTTCATTCCACCACCTTGGTGCCAGTACAGAGAAGAGTCTTGTAGTATACTTGCCTCTTACCCTGAGAGATGGTGGAACCAGTCGAGCAGTGCTGGTAGATCGGAGGTTACGGGGTGCAGTGCGAGGAATGATGAGGGCTTTGAGGTAAGAGGGGGCTGGTCCATTTTTGGCTTTGTAGGCCAGCATCAGTGTTTTGAACCGGATGCGTGCAGCTACCGGAAGCCAGTGGAGGGATCGCAGTAGCGGGGTGGTATGCGAGAACTTTGGCAGGTTGAAAACAAGCCGGGCAGCTGCATTTTGGATCATTTGCAGAGGACGGATTGCGTTCATAGGTAGACCTGCCAGCAGTGCATTGCAGTAATCCAGTCTAGAAATGACAAGAGACTGAACAAGTACCTGGGCAGTCTGTGTGGACAAAAATGGCCGAATCCTTCTAATGTTGTAGAGAAGAAACCGACATGAGCGAGTCACATTTGCAACATGAGAGGAAAAGGACAGTTGATTGTCCATGGTTACCCCAAGGTTGCGAGCTGTGGCTGAAGGGGAGATCAGATCGTTGTGCAAGGATATAGCAAGATCGTGACCTGGGGATGGATCACCTGGGATGAACAGCAGTTCAGTTTTGCTAGGATTGAGCTTTAACTGATGAGCAGTCATCCATGATGAAATTTCTGCCAGACATGCTGAGATCCGGTCAGAAGCTGTGGCATCTGAGGGTGGGAAAGAGAAGATAAGTTGTGTATCATCAGCATAGCAGTGGTAAGAGAACCCATGTGATGAAATAACTTCACCAAGAGAGTGAGTATACAAGGAGAAAAGAAGAGGACCAAGTACTGAGCCCTGTGGGACGCCAGTGGAGAGTCTGCGTGGAGCAGATGTCACTCCCCTCCATGTTACTTGATATGAGCGTCCTTCCAGGTAGGAGGCAAACCATTCCCAAGCTGATCCGCAAATCCCAAGACTCTTGAGGGAGGATAAGAGAGTCTTGTGGTTGACCGTATCAAACGCTGCTGAAAGGTCAAGGAGGATAAGGACGGATGATAGTTTGGCTGATCTAGCAGTATGTAGCTTCTCAGAGACATCCAAAAGGGCTGTCTCTGTAGAGTGAGCTGCTTTAAAGCCAGACTGTTTGGGATCTTGGAGGTTGTTCTGTGAGAGATAGACAGACAGTTGATTATAGACAATGCGTTCAAGAATTTTTGAAAGAAATGAGAGAAGTGATACCGGTCTGTAGTTACTGATGTCTGATGGATCCAGAGCAGGTTTCTTTAGGATGGGAATAACCCATGACATGACATGACTGGCATGATTGGTCTTTTAATCTAAGGAGACGTCATAATAATTTCAACTTAAAAAAATTGCCACAGATGTGCCACAAATGACATGCCACTTTCTATGGTTAGGGAGAAAACAACTTGCTTTCTATGCATGCACTCATGCAGCAAGCTAGAATTATCAACCATTCCTCTTCTCTAAAAAGCCTTTTGTGAAAGCTGTCACATATGAAGGTGTCAATGTGTTTTTTTCCATGAACGAGTGCACACAATCTTGAAATAAGCACTGAAAAATCTATTGTGTTCAACATTGATAAAGAGCCATTTTTGATCCATTAAAGGTCATAATATATAAATGTATAGATTTTATATATATACAGTATACACATTTCAGCATGATTTTTTTTTAGTATTGTAGTAATAAGCTATTTCACATAACCTATGTTGAAGTGATGTGACATACGGCTAAGTATGGTGACCCATACTTAGAATTTGTTCTCCGCATTTAACCCATCCAAAGTGCCGTGAACACCCACCCGGAGCAGTGGGCAGCTATTTATGCTGTGGCGCCCGGGAAGCAGTTGGGGGTGTTCTGTGACTTGCTCAAGGACACCCCAGTCGTGGCCGGCCAGAGACTCAAACTCACAACCTTAGGGTTAGGAGACAGACTCTTTAACCATTAGGCCACGACTTCCCCCAAATATAGTCTAATAAGAAATATCTGAATTTGGACAAATGAACCAGTTCAAAAGTTTACATTCCGGTTCTGCACATACTGCACATTTTGCATATTTAAACCTCTTTCCAATAAAAGCTACATAGTTTTAAAATCCATCTTTTTACTCTGAGAACATTCGGAGAGACCGAATGCCATAATCAGAATGCATCTGACCGAATGCCATAAGCTAAGAAGATATGGCAAAAAGTTCCAACCCAAATTTTGCTCAAGCTTTGAATAAACTGAAAATGAAGGTAATAGATGAGAAAGTGAATACTGTACTAGCCGAGATAAAGGACCCAGGCCTTGGTTGATTGTGTGGGGCAGGCAGAGGAATGGATCGCTGGTGTGGAAAAATCAAAGGAATCTCTGCATGCTACAGTGACTGATCTTCGAAAAAAGGTATAGGAAACGTCAGAACACATTGACAATCTTAAGAATTGCTGGCACAGGTGCAATATGCATCTATTTGGGTTGCCAGAAGGATGGAAAGCAGTGATCCGGTGAACTTTTTTTTAAAAGGATGCCTGATTACTCAAAAAATGCAATGAATGCAGGGCAGATTAAGTTTGATCGTGCTCATTGCTTTATGGCACCACTGCCAGGACCTGCATAATGACCCAGACCTTTCATCATAAAGTTCAATAACTTTACAGATAAGCATGATTGTTGAATGCAGCTTGCCGTGTTGGCACAAATGGGAAAAAGCTGAAGATTGAATATGCCATCCTGCAACTCTAAGACTGACCATCAATGGGACAATGAAGCGTTTCGCATCACCAGGTGACATGACTACATTTATTGACAACCTGGGCTAGCGGCAAAATCTTTTGCAGGCCGTTATTTGGTACATGAACAAAGTGTTTTTGGATTGCCAGGTCAGCAAATTTAACAATTGTGGGCAGAGATTTTAATTGTGTAATGAACCCACTTGTAGATATATTCCTCATAACAGTTCAGGCAAAATCTCATCAGAATATATTTAAAGATCTGTAAAGCATTCTTTTCTACTTCCTATAATTTTCAGTAAAGACTATTTGTTTTTTATGCCAAAAAAACAGATCTGCATTTAGTATTATCTTGTTATATAGAAAGTATCTTGCTATCAGATCATTCCAGTGTCATTATGGAACTTCAATTTAGAAATACAATAGAAAATACAACATTTCCTCTGAATTTATAAACTTTGTCTGTTATCCACTAATAACCCATCTTTATTATGGGAAACCTGTTTACACAAGGGGGATGATTATTTATTATTCATTTATATTTATTATTATATGCTTCTTCTAAAAAGTGCCAAAGAATGGTAAATAAAAGGGCCTTAGAGGCTCAGCTATTGGTTAAGGAAATAAAGGTATAGATCTCAATCAGAGTTCATCACTGTGGATGCACAAAAGAATACTCAAAGATAAGATACTCAAAACGGCCAATGGCTATGGAGCCTCTGGCTGAAGAAATCAGATCAGTGTTGTGTATGTTGTTAATGCTGTTAATTAACTACATTTCCCAGAATGCACTTTTGCGTGTGTTTCCGGTTGTTGATGTTTTTCCGGTTTGTCTCTCTCTGACATGTGAGTAAAGAACATTCTCGTTTAGTCCGTGTATATGTGTGTCATCCTTTAATAAATGCGTCATATAGTCTCCAAGTACACAACAAAAGTGGCGACGAGGATCTCGTTATTCCGTGTGTGTTTTAAATAGGCGGAAATGTACACGGAAAACCGCGGATTACGACCTTCAGCAAATTCGCGCCTTGGCTGCTAAGCGGGGAGGGAAGACAACGATTCAGATAAGCGACTGAATTGCTTGTTAAACAACAAAGAACGGATAAAATGGCATCAGTATTTGGAAATTTGGGTCCTTTTGAGGAAAGCAGTGAACAGTGGTGCTCTTATACAGAAAGATTTGAGTACTTTGTAGCAGCTAATGCTATTACTGAAGAGAAAGTTGTACCCACATTTTTGAGTGTAATAGGTCCAAAGACATATACACTACTGCGCAACCTCCTGCATCCAGAGAAACCCGGAGAGAAAACGTATGAGCAAATAGTGAACACTCTTAAAGCACATTTCTCTCCAAAGCCCTTAGTAATTGCAGAGCGATTTCGTTCTCACAGACGACAGCAGCTAGAAGGGGAATCTGTAGCAGTGTTTGTGGCAGTGCTAAAAAAATTAGCTGAACACTGTGAATTTGGTGATGTGCTCAATGATACACTTCGGGACAGATTAGTATGTGGACTACGCTGTGAGGGCATACAGAAAAGACTGTTAACTGAGAGCAACCTGACACTACAAAGAGCAATTGAGCTAAGTATATCTATGGAATTGGCTGCTAAAGAAGCCCAGCAATTGAGCTCAAACAGTAAAGTGTACAAGATGGAGACAGAAAAACAAACTGAAATTAAAAGCCCATGTTTTCGTTGTGGTAAGACTGGACATTCACCTGTTTCATGCTGGTTTAAGGATATGGAGTGCCGCAGCTGTAAGAAAAAGGGACACATTGAGCGGGCATGTAAAAATAAAACGGAAAAGAAAAAAATACATCAGAAACCAGTTTTCAGAAGGAAACAAAAGAAGCATGTATTTACAGTCGGACAGGAAAATACAGAGTGTACCGACACATCTGATGAGGAATTTCCTTTGCATGTGCTCACTGTAGCAGGTGGAACTAAGGCTTATAAAGTCACTGCACTGCTGGAAGGACAGCCAGTGAAAATGGAAATCGACACTGGTGCTGCTGTATCGCTGGTGTCAGATGCGGTATACAGTGAAATACTCAGCCACCTGCCACTCAAACCACCTGATGTTGTCCTTAAAACTTATACTGGAGAATCAGTGACCATGAAAGGGCTCACCCAAGTTACAGTTGAGTTGAATGGACAAACAAAAAAACTGCCATTGTATGTGGTTGCAGGTGATTACCCGTCATTGATGGGACGTTCCTGGCTGGAACAACTAAAGGTGGACTGGCAGACCATACATAAGATAACACCTAAAACCCTGGACCTCAAAGGTGTCCTTGAAAAACACAGTGAAATTTTCAAACAGGAGTTAGGCAGCATGGAAGGAATTACAGTGAAATTGACAGTGGAACAGGGAAGCCAGCCAAAGTCCCGGCCCCTGCCATACGCACTCAGACCTAAAGTAGAGGCGAGCTTAAATGAACTTGTGAGGAATGGAGTGCTGGAACCAGTCAGTGTAAGTAAGTGGGCAACGCCTATTGTTCCAGTTATAAAGAAGGATGGAGGCATAAGGATCTGTGGGGATTTTAAAGTTACGGTAAATCCAGTGTTGTCAGCTGAACAATATCCCTTGCCTCACATTAATGATCTTTTTGCGGGGTTGACAGGAGGACAGAGATTCAGCAAAATCGACCTCAACCAAGCATACCTACAGATGCATGTTGAGGAACAGTCCAGGGAACTTCTCACCATTAATACCCACAAAGGGCTATTTCGGTATAAACGTTTGCCATTCGGAATTACGTCAGCTCCGTCCATTTTTCAGCGAGCGATGGATCAGATTTTAGTGGGGCTTCCAGGAGTTGTGTGTTATCTAGATGACATTCTAGTGACTGGCACGGATGAAGAGTCGCACTTACAACACCTGGATGCTACCCTTGCGAGGCTGAAAGAATATGGATTAAGAGTGCGTAAGGATAAATGTGAATTTTTCCAAGTTGCAGTTGAATACTTAGGCCATGTCATTGATGCCTCTGGTCTGCATACATCCCCATCCAAGGTTAAGGCTATTGTGGATGCTCCAGTACCCAAAAACGTCAGCCAGTTACGATCTTTCCTCGGCTTACTGAACTATTATGGCCGTTTCATTCCAAATATTTCTACACTGTTGAAACCTCTGCACAAAATGTTATGCCATGAAAATGATTGGAAGTGGAACTCTGAATGCCAGGAGTCATTCAAGAAAGCAAAGGAGACGCTTCTAAGGTCAAATGCACTCACTCATTTTGACCCTGCTCTTCCTATTCAGCTGGCCTGCGATGCTTCCCCATATGGTGTGGGAGCTGTCTTGTCCCACATCATGCCCAATGCTCAAGAGAGGCCAATCGCGTTTGCTTCCAGAAGTCTGAGCAAAGCAGAAGCAAACTATGCTCAGGTTGAACGAGAAGCATTGAGCATTGTGTTTGGAGTACGCAAGTTTTTCCAGTATATTTTTGGAAGGAAATTCACGCTGCTGACGGATCATCGTCCACTCACTGCAATATTTGGTCCACACCATGGCATTCCTGCTCTTGCTGCAAGTAGGATGCAAAGGTGGGCTTTGTTGTTATCAGCTCACACCTATGACATCAAGTACTGAAAGTCGGAATTGCACGGAAATGCAGACGGGCTGTCCAGGTTGCCTCTTGCTGAAAAGGTAAAGGAAGCAAGGGTGGCTAAAATTTTCTATTTCAGCCAGGTGGAACGGGCCCCTATATCAGCCGCGCAAGTACGCAGGGGCACACGAAACGACCCCGTCCTGTCAAGAGTCGTGGATATTGTTATGACAGGCAAAGTGGAGAGCGATGACATGGAGCTGAAACCTTGCATCTCTCGACGTCCTGAACTTTCAGTGCAGTCAGGATGTTTATTGTGGGGAAGGAGAGTGGTTATTCCCCCGGCTTTACGCAATCCAGTGCTAAAACAGCTGCACGTAGGACAATGTGGAATGGTCCGCATGAAGGAGATTGCCAGGAGCTACTTCTGGTGGCCAGGTGTAGATGGCCAAATTGAGGAAAAAGCCAGGACCTGTACCTCATGCCAGTGCATACGTAACACACCACAACTTGCACCATTGCACCCGTGGGAATATCCTGAAAAACCATGGCATCGCATTCATATTGATTTTGCAGGCCCAGTCAAGGACAAAATGCTGTTGGTAGTCATGGATGCACACAGCAAGTGGCCTGAGGTGGCCATTATGAAATCTACTTCAGCCGAAAAGACAATTGAGAAATTGGGAGAAATTTTCAGTAGATTTGGATCACCAGTGCAACTTGTCTCAGATAACGGCCCTCAATTCACATCTCACGAGATGGCCACATTTCTACGGGCAAATGGTGTACAACATATCACGTCATCACCCTACCATCCTGCAACTAATGGGTTAGCAGAAAGGTTTGTCCAAACCATGAAACATACTTTGAAAGCGTCGCTCGGGCAGGGCACATTCCATCAGCGTTTGCACAGTTTCTTGCTCTTCTATCGTAGTACTCCGCATACAACCACCAAAGTGTCGCCAGCACATTTGTTGTTCAACAGAGAGCTCAGGACAAGCTTTGAGCTGATTAAACCAGCAACACTCAAAGAAACTGTTCAACGGCAACAAGAGCATCAAGTACAGCGACGGAATCTGCGAGCCAAAGACAGACTCTTTGCAACAGGCTCATCAGTGCTTGCTCGGAACTATGGTAGTGGTCCGAAATGGGTTCCAGTTACTGTGGAGGCCCAGACAGGTCCAGTGTCATACAAGGTTAAGACTGCTGACAATCTTTCCTGGAGGAGACATACTGATCAGTTGCTTGGTGGAGCCAGCACCGTTACAGATGTTCCTGAGGTCACAGATGCCACAGATGTAAATTCTCCAACTTCATTAGTCTTCACAAAGGAGCCTACGATGACCTCAAATGATTCTTTTGCTAACGAACCATTATCTCCCTCGGCAGAAAATGGAACCCAAATAGGCCGTCGGTATCCAGTAAGGGAGCGGCGTCCACCTCGGCATTTGGCGGATTACACTTAGTTAGGGGCTAACCTTATTGCTTTGGGGCAGAATAATCCCCTAAAGGTAAGCTAGGGTCTGGGGTAGTCTACCCTCATTCCCAGGTCACCGTATTGTTATTGTATAACATGACTCAACAATAAAGACTCAATGTTCACGTATATATATATATATAAAAAAAAAAGGAAAAAAAATGTTCATAGGTATGTTGATAATAGGAAGTAAATTTATTAAGTTAAGTGGTACAGTTTAATCTGTGATCTTGTGTTATACATTAGAGAGTAAGAGGGGAGGAAATGTTGTGTATGTTGTTAATGCTGTTAATTAACTACATTTCCCAGAATGCACTTTTGCGTGTGTTTCCGGTTGTTGATGTTTTTCCGGTTTGTCTCTCTCTGACATGTGAGTAAAGAACATTCTCGTTTAGTCCGTGTATATGTGTGTCATCCTTTAATAAATGCGTCATATAGTCTCCAAGTACACAACAATCAGCAACATCTATTTCAACCTTACAGATGGGGCATATGCATCATAAGATTGCACTGTATGCTGATGATGTATTGCTGTTCTTATTTGAGCCTGAGAAGTCAGCTCCCACTCTAACCATTTGATTAACTGGCACATAATCTTTTCTGGTTATGTAATGTATTTGTATTTGTTATGTACAAATTTTACTACATCTGAAGCTATGCCTTTAGGCACTCTTATTTCCAACCCTAATATTGTGCCCTGTTTTCCTTTTAAGTGGTCTCCTCTAGGAATCATCTACTTAGATATTTAGATCTCTACATATCTGACAAAGATATATGAATCTAATTTTGGTCCTTTATTTGTGAAAATATAGCAGGATTTAGAGCGGTGGAATTTCTTGCCAGTGTCTTGGCTAGGTTGAATAACTGATTGTGTTAGCCATACTATTATATCCTATCCGAATGGTTCCTATTCTGTTCTTAAATAAGACACTAAAGGACCCAAAGAGCTGGTTGACTTCCTTCATATGGAGTAAACATAAACCATAGACATAAAATGTCAATAACATACAGTATCTGCCAACTTCTGAGGGAGATAGCTTATTTTCCGAATAATAAGCTGTATCAGATAAGTTATCACCTGAGATACATTGTAGAATGGGTCAGGAATGGCTCAGAAGTACCAGTTGTTCAAAAATTACTTCTTTTATTTACTCCAACTAATACATTCTATTACTAACACAACAATTTTGTGATTTGGGAATTGTGATATATGATCTATTGAGATATTATTTTTATCATCTTGAAAAATGTGTTTGAGTAGATTTTTTCTTTCTGTGTATTCAATCTCTTCTGCTGACACACAGAAAATAATTGAAAGTCATAAATAGAATCCATATTTCTCCTAACCGAATGCTTTTTTTTTTTACCCCTCTCTATCACCTGTGTTTAAAATGTGAAATTGAAGTACTCTAACACATTGTCTATGGTCAAGTGACTGACTGCAAAGGTATTGGCCTTTGGTGCTATGGATATTGAAATGATCTTTAATATGCAGTTGGATTTCGATCCAGTCTCACTGGTGTTGGTTATAACTAATGAATGTGTTATTTTATTTGCTAATAAGAAATTGTATTATATTCTATCTTTTGTTATAAAAAATAATAATAAAATAAAATAATAAATAAAAATATCCATTTTATATTATTCATAAAAAATATTTTACTTGATTGGATTAGTGATAAATCTCCATCACTTAAAGGTTGCCATAAGATCATTTTTGAGTTGATTCCCCTGGAATGTCTTACCTATGAATTATATCTAAAAATAGGTGAGTTTTATAAAGTCTGGACTCCATACCTAATCTATTTGGAAACTCATCTTCGCTCTGTTATATTACAAATTGTACCATAGCTACTCAGCTCTCTGGATATTTCTTTGCTCTCTTCTTTATTCTCCAATATGTTTTTTCTTTCCCACAGAGCATTAACCTGGATCCACACCATGAAGGACCACAATGCTTGGGTGACCAGGTGGTACCTCTCCTTGCAGCCATACCACTTCAGGGTCAGACATCGATCTATTGTTGCATAGTCTTGTTTGATATAAAAATCTCAGCTAGTTATGTTCCTTTTGACTTGGAGCTTTTTTTCCAATGTTCTGTTGTACTTTTTTATATATACTGTTGTAATTTTTGTATACATTTCCCCTGGGTCAATAATTGGTAGAACCACCTTAGCCTGCAATTACAGCTGGCATATTTATGTATGCTATTGCACATCTTGATAATTTTTTTTTGCACCTATTTTTGCCAAAATTCTGCCAAACTTTTGGTAAGCAGCAAATTTTGATGACAAGGAGGATTGCACTAGATTCATTCTCCAGAATATTGTGGACCATTTTGTTTAGATCCATTTATTTGTAGATCCACTAATTAATTCCAAATGTGGAATAAGGTACCACCCCATTTTTGTGTGAGCAAAACGACCACTGAGTTTTTGTTCTCAACAGCCCTTAACAAACCAGGCCTGCCTTATAGAACCAGGCCTGCAACATTTGTGTTTTAAGTCATTTGGCTTGTATATTCAGTAGACAGTTTGGAACAAATAGTTCCTTTAATAATTTTTGTAGAGTTCTTTTTTTTTTGTTTGTTTGTTTCCTGGAGAGTATTTCTATAGTGCACTAAGCATTACAGGTGGTGTTCACAAACTTTACCACTGAGGAAAAGTGCTCATTCATTTGTGGATCAAAGATTTTGATCCTATGTGTCACGAGTTTTTGTGGTGGTCGCATGTGTTTGCTTGGCTGAGTATTTTGATTCAGTTTTAGATTATCTTTGAGTTTATACTTTAACTCCTTACTTCTTACAAAGGGTGAACACACCAGCAATAACATCTTAAAAAAATACTCGCTAGAAATACTTTTTGATATCGCTATCATTTTACTTGTTTTCATAAGCGTCTGCTTCTAGCTGGTTAGCTTGCTTGCATCACTAGCCTGTTAGCCCGGTTACCGCTAGTTCTCTACACCTTCTCACACCAATTATTTTTGTTCTACCTGCCCTATAACACCATGTCACTTGTGTGTCTGCCTTTGAGTGTGGCTGAGGCCACCTTTGAGTTGCACTCGGAAAAACTGGAGCTGGAGGCCCTGTAAAAGCAGATCCACAACCTACGGGTGAAGCAGGAACATGGTATAGGTTTAATTCCTTTGAAGTGCTCGTTCTTAATGTGGCACTCTCGCACATGCACAAGAAAAAAATCCTGATGTCTCTTGCTCTAGCAACCATGTATAGTCCCCCAGGGCCCTACACTGATTTTCTTAGAGAATTTGCAGATTTTCTTTCAGACCTATTGGTTAATTTTGATAAAGCGTTAATTGTAGGAGATTTTAACATGCACGATGACAATACAAACGATGCTTTAGGACTCACATTTATGGACCTACTAAACTCATTTGGGCAAAAAATCACTAGACCAACACATCATCTTAATAATACACTAGATTTAATTAGATCATTTGGAATAGATTTCACTGTAATAGATACCATTACCTCATACTGTACACACTACCTATAGAACAGACTAACCATGTCTCACCACATTATCGAATTGGTAGAACTATTATTCCGACCACTAAAGACAGATTCACAAATAAACCGCATTTAATTTAATATAATAATCTATCTGACAATAATCTATTTGTACCACTGGACATTTCTGTATCTGTACAGTCTGTTGCACCTTAACATATTACATATATAGAATACTTATATTTATACTTATATAAATATACACACATATCACACATAACAAGTACATATCAGAATCAGTTTTATTGACAGGCATGTTTTCACATGCAAGGAATTTGTTTTAGTGACATAAGCTCCACAGTGTAACAGAATGACATATGCAGAATAGACGAAATTGTATGTACACATTTACAGGTGTGAAATGTGCAGTTTAAATATACATATGAAATATACATATGCAAATATAGACAAGTGTGAGAAATGTGCAATTGAAGTATACAATATATACAATTTGTATGTACACATGTGCAATTGTGAAATGTGCAGTTGAAGTAAACAGTAAACATTTAGACAATATGTATGCATGTATGTACAGATGTGCAAGTATGAAATGTGAAATTGAGGTATACATGGTACAAATATTAGGTGTTGTGTGTTCCATGGTGTTAATTGTTCATCAGATGGATTGCTTGAGGTAAGAAACTGTTCCTATGTCTGGTCGTTCTGGAGCTCAGAGCTCTGTAGCATCGACCAGATGGCAACAGTTCAAAGAGGGAGTGTGCTGGATGTGAGGCGTCCAGAGTGATTGACTTTGCCCTTTTGCTCACTCTGGAGGAGTACAGGTCTTGAAGAGTGGGGAGAGTTGTGCCAATGATTCGCTCAGCAGTCCGGACTACCCTCTGTAGTCTTCTGAGTTCGACTTTGGTGGCTGAACTGAACCAAACATTGTATATAACGTGTAGTGCATTGCAAATATGTCTAATAGTACACTGTGTGTACTGACTATGTATGAGCACATTGCATCCTTTTCAAATTTGCACATTTCACCTGGTATTGAGCATTTTGCACATTTTCACATTTTAATTGTTCTTAATTTCTGTTTAATTACTCCACAAACAGAACTCTCACATAGGTGTTCTTATTTTCCAGGTGTTGCATATAATTCAATTCAATACAATTAAAGTTTATTTGTATAGTTCTTTTTACAATGGACATTGTCTTTACAGAACATAAACATAGAACAGAAGGTAAAC
Organism: Tachysurus fulvidraco; assembly: GCF_022655615.1. NCBI lineage: Eukaryota > Metazoa > Chordata > Actinopteri > Siluriformes > Bagridae > Tachysurus > Tachysurus fulvidraco. Next base: position 9,534,859 of record NC_062534.1, read on the forward strand.
ATAAGGAGAAATATAGAGAATTAATATAATAAAAATTCAAGATATATATAGTTCACAGTGTGTATATATGTATGTATGTATGTATGTATGTATGTATGTATGTATGTATGTATGCATATGTATTTATCCCCAATGAGCAAGTCTGAGGTGACTCAGGCAGCAGTGGCAAGGAAAAACTCCCTTAAATTGGTAAGGAAGAAACCTTGAGAGGAACCAGACTCAAAGGGGAACCCATCCTCATATGGGTGGCACTAGAGAGTGTGATTTCAAATATACAATATATCAAACAAATGTTGAATTGGTGTAAGGATTACATGGAGTTCACATCTCCTCTTAGTATCACAGAGTCCAACTGGAGCTGGTAGATCTGTAGATGTTTCAGGATTCTCATAGAGTCAGCCTCATCTCAGTGGAGGTCCAAAATCTTCATCGCACGGAAGACGATCGGAGCTGGTACAATGTCTGGATGCCTCAGGATGGGTAGAAAGAGAAAAGCAGTGTAGAGGGATTAACATATCTGCTGTCCATAAAAATGTGCAAGTCTAATGTAATGGTGCATAATTTTATGGGATGTATTATGTGTGTGTGTGTGTACACCTGACTAAAGAGATGAATTTTAAATCTACATTTAAACTGGGAAAGTGTCTGAATCCCGAACACTATCAGGAAGTCTGTTCCAAAGTTTGGGAGCTAAATAAGAACAAGCTCTACCACTTTTAGAAGGCTTAGATATTCTGGGAACTACCAGAAGTCCTGAGTTTTTTTTATCTCATAGAGCGTGAAGGATTGTAACGTGTTAGAAGACTAGCTAGATACATGGGGGCTAAACCATTAAGAGCCTTGTATGTAAGTAGCAGCAGTTTGTAATCAATTCTAAACTTAACAGGTAGCCAGTGTAGAGATGATAAAATTGGGGTTATATGATCATATTTTCTTGTCCTAGTGAGAACTCTGGCAGCTGCATCTTGGACTAACTGAAGCCTATTTATTAAAGATACAGGACAACCACCTAGTAATGCATTACAATAGTCCAGTCTAGAGGTCATGAATGCATGAACTAGGTTCTCAGCCTCAGATAAAGACAGGTTTCTCAGCTTGGCAATATTTCTAAGGTGAAAGAAGGCTGTTTTTGTGGTATGGGTGATATGATTTTCAAAAGTTGCTGTCTAATATAACACCCAGGTCTTTCACTGTCAAGTGACGGTACATCCCTCTAAATGGTGAGAGCTTCTGTGTACTGGTTTTTGGATCTATAATTAGTATTTCTGTCTTATCAGAGTTTAACAACAGAAAATTACAGCTCATCCAGTCTTTTATCTCTCTAAGGCATTGAGTTAATTTGGACATTTTGGCTATTTCATCTGGTTTTGATGAGATATATAACTGTGTATCATCAGCATAGCAGTGGAAACTAATCCCATGTCTTCTAATGATGTTCCCTAATAGAAGCATGTATATCGAGAAAAGCAGAGGTCCTAGAACTGATCTCTGAGGGACCCCATGATTAACTGGTAATAAACTGGAGGATTCACCATTTAATTCTACAAAATGGTATCAATCAGACAGGTAGGATCTAAACCAACTTAAAGCCTGTCCATGAATACCTGTGTAATTTTGTAAGCGATCTAGAAGAATGTTGTGATCTATAGTGTCGAATGCAGCACTAAGGTTAAGTAGAACTAATAGTGCCATACAGTCTTGGTCCAAAGCTAAGAACAAGTCGTTTGTGACTTTCACAAGTGCAGTTTCCGTGCTATGATGGGGCTCTGATACGGTGTTTGTAAACAAATCATCAGCATTCAAGAACTTAAAGTCCAGTTTACGTTTCACAACGTAAGATCCTATATTTAGAAGCGTGAGTCTGTCATAGATAGTTATACAAACAACATCCAACACGCAGAACAGCAAAATAATTAGTAAAAACAAACGAAAAACTGCAAAGTCTTGCATCTGGGGTCTTAATGATTCCACTTAATCTTAACAGGGTTATATTTCCATGGATTTAGCATTCCCATTTAATAAACTGTTGTAGCGATTTTGGCTTGCGAAGCAAGGTAAATATTTATAAGTAATTATAATGTGTTATAGTGACTCTAAATATTTTAACCTAAGTTGAAATTAACGGTAATGGAATTAACGTTACACTTATTTGGTCTGTTCGTCCGCCGAACAGGCCGTGTGACCTTTATTAATTCTATGAAGGAGGTATCTTCCTGGCCCAAGAAGGTTCACTCCCCTTTTTACTTTACACCATAATTTGAATTAAATTAACTTAATAGAGCATGTAGTTCAGACCAGATGTTGCAGGTACCTTAATTTGTGAGCGATACTCAGAGACAAATCACTTGTGGCACAAAAGCATGGCATTTAATGAATGAGACAAACACAACATAAAACTAACTACACAAACAAACAAAAGAAATAGGGAAAATGAAGATGAAAATAAAATAAAACAAAAGAAATTAACATTGGGGAAAGGGAGGAAGAGACTGGAAAGAAGAAATTAGAGAAAGGAAGGAAAGGAATGGCAAGCTTAGACTCAACAATGAATCAAACCCTAACTGGGAAATTGTCACCGGAAACTTAAATTCACCTTAAGACACAATACAAGGTTCATACTTAAAATACGCATCTAGATTCGTTGGTAAAGGAAACGGTTACTTGCATTGGCTTACTGCACAAGAGTCCGGTTGCAACAGAGAAATCTCTGAAGTCAAGGGTGGGGTCAGATGTTCTTCCAAGTTCTCCTGAAGATCAGAGCAGTTGTCGTTCTTGGAAGTGAAGCTTGCTGGAACTTCTTTGAAGGAAGATGGAGTCGTCTCCAAGCTGTTCCGAAAGTCTGACCACGGATTGGTGGTGTTTGTGACAATTTAAAGGTGGCGAACTCCACCCATCTTTGGGGAGATGGCCAATACTACGCCAAGATTTTGGAGGGAAAAACTCCCTTTGTTTTCAGGTGTCTGTGGGCGTGGTTTAGCTATCAAACTTTTAGATGACTTTAAAATTTTATCCAAGGTGTATTAAGAGGGTATGGCGCCTTTCGTGCTCAAATAAAATACACCATTGTTTGAAAAACGAGTAACCGATAATTTTGTGGTCATTTGGATACTAAACATGAAGGGTAATGACGGTATAAAGGCAGCGGTACATTACATACACAGATCAGTAATCGAAGGGTAACTGATGTTAATACGATATTGTGTTCTTATAAAGGCAAAGAAACAACAATGAAACACAAAACAAAATGCACTTTCATTAGGGAAGTAAAAAGAAAATGATAGCTTTGTATACATTCTGACATCAGACCTTAAAGGGGCATACAGCATTAGAACAGGTATACATTAACATGCCATGATCAGTAATTAGAGTATAACTGATGTTAAATACAGTGTTGTTTTCTGACACATGAATAAAATACACCCTTGTCAGGAAAGTAAGGAGCAAATAATTTTAAGTCAGGCAAGCCTTCCTTAAAAGAAGAAACCATTACAAAAGGGTTATAAGAATGAGAACCTTAGAGTATCTTATCTTCGGGTTTTATTAATAAAAGGAATGTCTCAATGTGTTGTGTGTGTGTGTGTGTGTGTGTGTGTGTGTGTGTGTGTGTGTGTGTGTGTGTGTGTGTTCTGGTTGAGGGCCCCTATGAGTTCAATCAGAGAAGCCGCATGGGGTTATCTGGTCTTTGTGTAGGCTCCAGTCATTCTGGAGCCAGTTGTGTGTGTGTAAAACTGGGTTGCTCATAGGTTGATTGAAGAGTAGATGTTGAAATTTAGGGTGCCTGGGACATGAAATCTAAAATTACCTGTACCAGACGCTACACTGTATCCTAAAAAAAGTCTCACTTTTGGCTCTGGTGTCTCACTGGTTGGCCAGCTGTGAAGGGCTGATTGATCACAGTACTATTTATTCATTTTGGATACTCCCATATGAAAGTCACAAGACAACCCACTGAGTCACACTGTAAAGAAACTAAAGTTGTTGTGGGTCATGTGAAATGGAGGGAACCAGGCCCACTCAACCTTCCACCTCGTAGTACTATCTACCCGGTATGTAGGGATACACCCCATCAGTCTTTAGAAAACCGCATAGGAGTCTCCTGAAGCCAATAATCTTCTGGCAAGCGTATTGGTTCCCTCCTTGGTGATGACCTCATCCTTTATCAATGAAACTAACTTCCTTTTACCCCTGCATAATGAATCTCAGAAAGGAATATCTATTCCAATGGGTAGTCTTCTTGATCAGGTATAACTGTCAACATGTTTGCAGTACCTCAGAAATCTACATCTTCATCAAAGTCTTTGGATCCATTCTTGTTCGATTTTGGCAGTTCACCTATTTCGGCAGCCTGGAAATATCGCTTAGCCTAAAAGGGGTCAGAGTGGGAGTTTTCTCCTTGGACGGATGGGACATCGGATTGGCTAAGGGGGTAGAACACCACATAAGGCTCAGTGATACTAAGCCATTTCGTGAATGATCCAGACAAATCCAAAGTGGGGAAGTCGTGGCCTAATGGTTAGAGAATGGTTCGAGTCTCGGGTTGGCCACAACTGAGGTGCCCTTAAGCAAGGCACCGAACCCCCCAACTGCTCCCCAGGAGCCGCAGCATAAATGGCTGCCCACTACTCCGGGTGTGTGTTCACGGTGTGTGTGTGTTCACTGCTGTGTGTGCACTTTGGATGGGTTAAACGCAGAGAACAATTTCTGAGTGTGGATCACCATACTTAGCCGTATGTCATGTCACTTTCACTTTTAAATCACTCTGGCTGATATAGAGGATGAACTGTAGGCTGCAGGCAGAGCCGGATTAACGCAAAGGCAAACTAGGCACGTGCCTAGGGCCCGATTGGCGGGATGGGGCCCAGACAGAGGGACAAAAAAAAAATGTATAAAAAAAAAAATTATAATAAAATGTACAAATGTCCTATCTACAATTTATTTCATTATTTTTTAATTAAATAAAAATAGTGACAATGTTTATTTAAACCATAGACTGTATTTATATAGAGGCGCCAGCCAGTTAAGTCCGAGGAGACGTCAGCGGCGGTCAGACGTTAGAGCGGGGCAACAAATATAGCAGACAGGTGTGTTTTGAGTAGTAGGCTGACTTTGAAGATGCTTTCGGGTGCGGCAAAACGTAAAAAGAAAAAAAATAGAGAAGAACAAAAGAAGAGACAGCAGGGGGCTTTGCAAATGTTTCTGTCGGGCAGCCGTCTGACAGCTGTGAACGCGGTGGAAGATGTGGCGGGAAATGCAGCGGAAGACGCGGAGGAAGATGCGGCAGAAGACACTGTGGCGCCCGTGTAATGACGTATAAATAATGAATATCAAAAAATAGTCTGATAGACTGTTTAATATACAACATAACCAATTTGTAACTAAAGACTGGGCTATGTAAAATGTGAATTAACTTTTATTAGTAACTTTGGTAAGTTTCAGATTTCAATTCATAAATAACATCGATGGAGGGGGGCCCAAAAAAAATGCAGCCTGCCTAGTGTAGTCCATTTATTTAATCCGGCTCTGGCTGCAGGTATTATTAGAGAATCATGTAGCCCAAATGCCTCTCCCATAGTGATAGCTAGAAAGAAGAATAGATGAGTGTGCTTGTGCATTGATGATCACACCTGTAGTGGAAATTTTTCTCTCAGAGATGTTTTGGGAACTTGCCCTTCTATATTTCCCATGACTGGTAATTATTGTGAATAGAGATATGCTTAAATCAGCATAACCAGCTTCCAGTACACCTTCTAGACGGCATTGGTGGGTACAGATTACCTTGGTCAGGAGTTCAAGTTCTCTTTATTGTCAACTCTTTCACATGTACAGTACATACATAAGAAAAGAATTGAAAATGTATTTCTCTCAGTCCCAAGGTGCAAAATATTAGCAATGAAATTTAATTAAATAAAGCAGTGCAAGGCATATGCAGATAAAGTGAAGAATGAGCAGACCAATGCTGCACAAAGTGACTGGTGCATGTTTTCGTATGTTAGTGGGAGGGGGGAGTGGAAGGACCTGGGGATGTGGGATCTGAAGGGGTGTGTTGGGTTCATAGATCTGTGGTGCCTGTGGCAGAAAAGAGAAGTGGAGGCAAGTTTGAGAGTGAGTTCAGCTTCCTGACAGCCTGATAGATGAAGCCTCCTTCAACCTTGATAAAGAGGTTGGAGTTGTGTGATGGTGTGCAGTCATGGGTCAGCAGGGTGAAGAGAAGGGGGCTCAGCACACACACACCCCCCAGTGTTCAGTGTGATGGTGCTGGATGTGTTGCTGCCAACCCGTACTGCCTGAGGTCTTCCAGTCAGAAAGTCCAATAGCCAGTTGCACAGTGAAGTGCTGAGCCCTAGCTGGAGTAGTTTATTACTGAGCTGTTGAGGGATGATAGTGTTGAATGCTGAACTAAAGTCTATGAACAGCATTCTAACCTACGAGTCCTTTTTGTCTATATGAGTGAGTGCTGAATGCATGGCAGTTGGGACGGCATCATCAGTCCAGCGGTTGGGCGGATATGCAAACTGGAAGGGGTCCAGAGGGGGGTATAGGGCAGACTTTATATGGTGCATGACTAGCCGCTCAAAGCACTTCGTGATGACAAGAATCGGTGCAACAGGATGGTAATCATTGAAGCATGATGGAGACAGCTTTTTCGGGACTGGAATGATGGTGGCAGCTTTGAAGCAAGTGGGGACAACAGCTTGACTGAGTGAGGTATTAAAAATGTCTGTGAAGACATCAGTGAGTTCCATTGCACAATCTCTCAGTACACGCCCAGGAATGTTATCAGGACCCAGAGTTTTGCGTACATTGATCCTGCTGAAGGATCTCCTCACACTATCCAGGGTCAGCATCATTACCTTGTCACTGGGAGAAGGTGGAGTTTTCTGGGCAGTGGTGCTGTTTTGCTTCTCAAAGCGAGCAAAGAAGGTGTTCAGCTCGTTCAGCAGAGATGTTACTTTCACAGGTCCGTGGTGGAGGCTTGTAGTCCGTTATGGTCTGTATCCCCTGCCACAGGCTCCGAGTGTTTCAGTGCTGTCACTGAATTGATGGGCTATCCTCCTGGAGTACTGCCTCTTAGTCTCTCTGATGCTACGGGATAAGTTGGCCCTGGCTGTCCTCAGGCCCACCTCATCTCCAGCTCTGAAGGCTCTTTAGACCTCCCTTGTCATCCACGGCTTCTGGTTGGCCCGGATAGTGATGGTCTTTGTGACTGTTACATCATAAATGCACTTAGAGATGTAGGCAGTGACAGTTTTTGAGTACTCTTGGAGGTCTGTGGTGTTATTGTATGTGGCAGCCTGCTTAAACATATTCCAGTCAGTGGTGTCAAAGCAGTCTTGAAGAGCCTCCGACGACCCCTCAGGCACACTTGAATTTGATTCTGAACTGGTTTGGTGACTTTAATGAGTGGTCTGTATGCAGGCATTAGCATGACAGTGATGTGGTCTGATGCGCCAAGGTGGGGGAGGGGGAGGGCTTTGTAGGCTCCTCTCTGTGTGGTGTAAACAAAGTACAAAATGGTATTACCTCATGTTGGAAAGTTAATGTGTTGGTGTATTTTTGGAAACACACTCTAAGTCTGCATGATTGAAATCCCCAGCTATGATGAGAAAAGCATCAGGGTGTGCTGTCTGCTGCTCACTGATGTGCTGGTACAGTTCATGTAGTGCATCGTTCCTGTTGCTGTTGTTGGAGTTTGGGGGAATGTATACAGCAACAAGCAGCAATAAGCAGGCGATGCTTCTCAGACAATGGTTGAAAATGTTTTGCTTTCACATGTCCTGTTTGTTTGAATCCTGGATTTCTATCAAATGCCACAGGATATCACAGGGTGACATTTCAACATTTGATGGAGGCTGCAGTGGGAGATATGAATCTATTGCAAGTGATCGTTTACTTGGATGATCTAATAGTGTTTGGGAAAACACCTGAAGAGCATGAAGACCAGCTCTTATAGGTATTGGACCGGCTAGAGGAGTGTGACCTAAAACTCTTGATTGATAATTGCTAGTTTTGTCAGCCACAAGTGAAATATGTGGGACATACTGTTTTCCCCTGGCTTTGCCACCGGCCCAGACAACATGAGGGCTGTACTGAACTGGAAAAAGACTGCATATCTAAAGTCTCTTTGGTCATTTCTAGGATTTTGTGTATATTACCACCACTTTATTGCAAATTATTCCATTATTGTCATACCACTCACTGAGTTAACTAAGGACTACCCACCTGTTCAAAAGAAACGGAGAACCAGCAGTTTGTCTGTTGTGGTTTATATCACAATAAAAGTATGTATTGTTATGGTCATCTAAGTTGTATGGCTCAAAGGTAGTTTTCCAAATGGAGCTAATGTTATAAGCTTTATTACTAAGAGTAATATTGTAGAGATGTCTAAATTAGCAAAGGCAATGTCCGATGCTGTATTATGCATTGGCCCCATCCCAATGCGGCATGGCGATGTAGCTTACAGCAGGTTATAGTTGCTGAACTGCTGGATGTCCGTGTGGTGCTCCAAAAACAATGTGGGCTTCATAGATAATTGGTCTCATTTCTTGCAGCATAGCACATATTTTAAGAACAGGACTAGTTAATCGGTGAGTAATCTGCTAGCTGCATTGAGTCGTCACCCAGGGTTCACAATATAGAGACTGTGTCTGTTTCCCGAGCTAAACAAAAAACTATAAATACTCAGATAATCTGTTTTAGTAACCTTATAAGCATAAAATTAGATCAAAGTGAATGCACAGCCAGCACCTTTAATCTGAAACTAGGACTGTTAAATATAAGATCTCTTGCATCTAAAGCCCTTATGGCTAATGAATTGATTACTGATCAGAACTTTAGTGTTCTGTGTTTAACAGAAACATGGGTTAAACAAAATGAGTTTGTCACATTAAATGAAGCTTGTCCCTTGGTTATAGTTATATACATCAGCCACACCTAACAGGCAGGGGAGGAGGTGTCGCAGTTATTCATTATGATTATGATCAATTATTCACATGTTTAACTCATTTAAAGTACTATATACTAACATACAGTATATGTAGCCACAACAGATAAGTCTACTGAGTCAGTTCCTCATTGTTTTGTGCGATTTGCCACATCACCGTATTAAACATAAATTTACATCCACTACTGCAGAGAGATTTACCAAGAGTCTTCCAGAATTATCATCTATGATTGGATCCCCATCTCACCCGACACAACTTGGCCTGGTGACTGACTATTTAGAGTCAGTGTTTCTCTACACCCTTGATATTGTAGCTCCACTTAAAAGGAAAGTAATTAGAGAGAAAAAACTCACACCCTGGTACAACAACAACAACACACAAACTTTAAAACAATCTGCTAGGAAATTAGAATGTAAATGGTGTCAAACTAAATTACCAGTATTTCAATTAGCCTGGAAGGAAAGCCTTAGTCATAGAAAAATCTCTTAGTGCTGCTAGATCTGTGTATTTCCCTAGCCTTATTGAAGATAACAAAAATAATGCAAAATTGATACTATACTATTGAAAAAATAACTGTAGCAAAATTAACTAGGAATAAAAACACTGTCAAAAAGCACACACCATCTATTTGTAGCAGTAACGACTTCATGAATTATTTAAATTAAAAAATTTATAACATCAGGCATAAAATTCAGACCATTATACCAAACAAATAGATAGATAATGCTGTAGATAATACTGTATTTCTGTTTTTGATCAGTATTTAGACTTATTTTTACTGATTTCTTCTTCAAAATTATCAACCTGCATACTGGATCCTTTACACACGTGTTTCTAAAGATAATTCATTCTTCCCTTAGCACTGACCTCGACCCAACCCAGCTGGCCAACTCTAGACCAATATCAAACCTCTCCTTTATCTCCAAGATCCTAAAAAAAGGTCGTAGCTCAGCAGTTATGCTCATACCTACATAAGAATAATATTCATGAAATGTATTGTTCGGGGTTTAGTAATAGTAATAGTAATCTACTTGATAGGCAAGAACATGTTGTTGGTGTTAAAGGGACAGCCCTCTCCTGGATCAGGTCTTATTTAACAGATCGATATCAGTTCGTAGATCTAAATGGTGACCACTTTAAACAAACTAATGTTCAGTGTTCCGCAAGGTTCTGTTTTAGGCCCATTGCTTTTCTCTCTATATATTACACAACTTGGTGCAATTATTCGTAAACATGGTATTGACTTTCACTATTATGCTGATGGCACACAGCTATATGTTTCAACTAAGACAGATGTGAGTCACCAGCTTGATAAGTTTGAAGATGTTTACTAACTTCTGCTTAAGTCTGACAAGACAGAAGTGTTTTTACTAGGTCCACAGGCAGCCAGAAGTAAGCTCTCTGATTACAGAGTAACTCTGGATTGTCATTCTATTACATCATGTGCAGCAGTAAAAGGTCTTGGTGTGATTATTGATACCAGTCTCTTATTTGAAGCTCACATAAATAATACCACAAGGGTAGCCTCCTTTCATCTCAGAAATATTGCTAAGAAATATAATGTCATTACATGAGGCAGAAACACTAGTTCATGCATTTGTTACCTCTCGGTTGCATTATTGTAATGCTTTACTGTCTGGATGTTCTAGTAGTAGTAGGAGCAGCTAGAGTCCTAACTAGAACTAGAAGATATGAACATATCACCCCTATCTTATCCTCATTGCATTAGCTTCCAGTCAAATTTCGCATTGATTATCAAATACTATCATTAACCTATAGAGCAGTTAATGGTCTCGCGCCACAGTACTTGAGAGATCTTTTGATTTTTATATTCTGTCATGCCTACTTCGATCAAAAGGTGCATGCTATTTGGTAGTACCTCAAGTACAAAAGGCTACAGCAGGGGGCAGAGCTTTTTCTCACAGAGCCCCACAGTTATGTAACAGAATTCCAATTGGTGTTCGGGACTCAGACACAGTCTTAGTATTTAAGCTAAAAGCCAATGTTTTTACACATTTGGTTTTACACATCCAGCTTTTTATGAATAGCTTTTCTTAGGTAAAGGAGTAGATATGGGAGGTTCTTGGGCATAGAGTGTTTTGTGAACTGAGATGTCTGGATGCTGTCGGCTTGCCACCCTCGCAAGTCGCTCAAGTTTGCAGACTGTGGAGTGGTGGGACGCTTTACATCCCCGAACGCCCTCATGTCTGTCTCACCTTCTGGCTCTAGCCTTTTAGTTATGCTGTCATAGCTAGTCTTTGCGGAGTCCATGACTGCACTTTGCACATAATTTACATTGTCCTGATTACAGTCATACCTAACAATTTTTCTCTCTTTCTGTCAAGCTATATATGACACGCCTGAGCTCCCGGTGTTCTGAGTTCCTAGCCTGATCATCTCTTCTTACTACTTCGTCAATCCTGATATTCTACCACTGGCTGGAGTCTCGTCACCCAGGGGTCACATTGCCAGGGATTGATCTGCATGGTCAAACAGTGTCTCATGGGATTGTTGTGTATTATAAACTTTTGTAGAAAGGACATGATTTACATTTACACTATTTACTGTAGTGTGTCACAAAAATGAGGATGGGTTCCCTTCTGAGTCTGGTTCCTCTTAAGGTTTCTTCCTCATATCTTCTCAGGGAGTTTTTCCTTGCCGTTGTTGCCTCCTGCTTGCTCATTAGGGATAGGGATAGATATATAGTATAAATTTTAATTTAATCTATTTAAATTAATTGTAAAATTTAATTGTATATATTAATTTATTTATTTTTATCCATATTTGTTCTTCTTCTGATTATATATTTGTCTTTTTTTCTCTCTCTTCTGTTTCCATACTTCTGTGAAGCTGCTTTGAGACAATGGGAAATTGTTAAAAGAACTATACAAATAAATTGAATACTTGTAGAAACTTGTAGAATGTAGAAAAGAAACCTACATAAACCTTCATTAGCAACATGTGAGAAAAAGGACAGTTGATTGTCCATGGTTACCACAAGGTTGCGAGCAGTGGCCAAAGGGGGATCAGATTTTTGTGTAGGGATGTTGCAAGATCCTGACATGGGGAAGAATTACCTGGGATGATGGGATTGATTTTCAACTGGTGAGACATCATCCATGATGCTATGTCCTGACATGTTGAGTTACGAGCAGAAGCTGCGGTATCTGAGGGAGTAAAGGAGAAAATAAGTTGAGTTTGATCAGAATAGCAGTGGAAAGAGAACCCATGTGAGGATACTTCACCAAGAAAATAGATAGTATAGATAGAGAAAAGGAGAGAAACAAGTATTTTTACTCCCCTCCACGTTACCCTATATGAACAAACGTGCAGGTAAGGATAGGAAGCAAACCATTCCTAGCCTGAACCATGAATTTCAAGACTCCTGAGGGGGGGAAAAGAGTCTGGTAGTTGACTGTATCAAATGCTGCCAAAATGTCAAGGAGCATGAGGACAGATGATGGCTTGACTGATTTAGCAGCATGTAGTTTTTTAGAGACAGACAAAAGGCAGTCTCCATAGAATTTACAGCTTTTACGACAGACTGGTTGGGATCTTGGAGGTTGTTCTGCCAGAAATCAACAGACAGTTGATGAATGTGACATTGAAGGAGTAGGGGAATCCTGGCTGTGTATTGTAGGTGTAGTCAGAACAGAAGTGAAGGTCTAGCAGACTTACTCAATCTTCTCACTGTAAAAGGTGGCAAAGTCTTTAGCAGTCATGGAAATTTATGCAAGTGGGTCTGCGAGGTTAAGCAGTGAAGAAATGATAATGTGGAGCTTCTGAGGATCTTATGTAGAAGCTTAATGCTGTTCCTTGTACAAGGCAGTCTTGGCAGAAGTAAAGTTTAAGAGAATTTTGCCAGGAGTGTACAGTAAGAGGTAAGATCTGTGTTGAAGTTTTAGGTAGGACAGGGAGAGTGTTAGTGAAGGATACCAGGTGATGACATTAAAAAACAAAGATGAGCACCATCCAGGCGGCATGCTATCTATGCCAATTGTAATGATCGTGATCCAAATATACCACCTCATCTTATAGCATGGGCATATACGGCTGTCAATGAAACTGGTTCCTTTGTGTTTATTTTGCAATGTGACACTGACAAAACATGATAAATTCTGAAAATAACCCAAGATAAAAGTAAAGTTTAACTGAACTTAAGTCAGATGCAGTAAAAGCCAATGAAAGCATAACCAGATTAGAAGCCCAGCATCTGGTGGAGTCTATGGATTCCAGATTTAGTGTAATAATTTACTGCTAATTATTAATAACCAAGAATTAACAATGATGATTTAGTGTACGATTAGGTTAGTTTATAAAGTTTCCAATTAATTTTGGCACCTTAAAACGAGGAACCAAAATTACAATAAATAAAAATAAATAATAATAATAATAATAATAATAATAATAATAATAATAATACATTTTATTTAAAGGCGCCTTTCTGAACGCTCAAGGTCACCGTACAAAAGAAGAAGAAAAACAAACAAACAAACAATATATATATATATATATATATATATATATATATATATATATATATATATATATATATATATAGTTTTAAAATAGTTACATAGAAATAAAAAATTGGACCAACATTACAAATCATGATGTAGAATAAGCTACACTAAGCAGATGAGTTTTAAGCTGAGATTTAAATGATGAAAGAGAATCAATATTACGGAGTTCAGATGGAAGTGAGTTCCAGAGCTGAGGTGCAGAGTAACTGAAAGCTCTGTTCCCCATAGTTACAAGACGGACAGAGGGAACAATGAAATGAGTGGAAGAAGAAGACCTAAGACCTAAGAGTTGGTGGATAGCTTTAAATGTTAGAAGAAGAATTTTATACTTGATACAAACATTAATGGGAAGCCAGTGTAGCTGTTCCAGAACAGGTGTAATATAATGGATAGAGGGAGTACGAGTGATAATACGGGCAGAAGAATTTTGAATGAGTTGCAGCTTATGAAGGGTTTTGTGAGGAAGCCCAATAAGAAGAGAATTACAGTAGTCAGGCCGGGAGGTTACTAGACTGTGAATAAGAGTGGTGGTAGATTGAGTGGTGAGAAAGGAACAAAGCCTATTGATATTTCAAAGGTGAAAGTATGCAGCCCGAGTAACATTATTTACATGAGAGGTAAAAGAAAGGGTGACTAACAAAGATGACACCAAGACTCTTAACCTGATATGAGGGAGCTATGAGAGATTCATCAATGGAAATAAGAAAATTTAAAAATTCGTTAAGCACAGTTTTTGTGTCTATAATGAGAAATTCTGTTTTATTACTATTTAGTTTAAGAAAGTGACTGAAAACCATGATTTTATGTCAATGAGACAATCAGAAAGAGCAGATGGAGGGAGTTTGGAATGTGGTTTTGTGGAAAGGTAGAGCTGGGTGTCATCAGCATAGCAATGAAACTTAACCTGATGTTTATGAAAAATATGTCCAAGGGGTAAAAGGTAAGTAATAAATAACAAAGGGCCAAGGACAGAGCCCTGGGGAACACCAGAGGTAACGGAAACTACAGAAGAGGTGAATGATTTTAGTTGAAAAAACTGTGTGCGATCAGAGAGATATGAATGAAACCATTTCAGAGGCGTGTTGGTGATGCCAATAGTGGAAAGCCTGTCTAAAAGAATATCGTGGGAAATTGTATCAAAAGCTGCACTCAGATCAAGGAGAAGGAGGATGGATAGTAAACCAGAATCAGCTGCTATAAGCAAATCATTTGTGACTTTTAATAGAGCTGTTTCAGTGCTATGAAATGGGTGAAAACCAGATTGGAATTGTTCATATAGATTATTGCCAGTCAAATGGATATGAAGTTGAGCAGCAACAACTTTTTCCAAAATTTTAGAAATAAAAGGAAGATTAGAAATAGGATGAAAATGATTAAGGTTGTTGGTGTCCAAACCTGGTTTCTTTAGAATTGGAGTTACAGCAGCTGTTTTGAAAAGAGAAGGAACAACTCCAGTGGTAAGGGAAGAATATATAATATCCATAATAAAATGGGAAGGAGAGGAAGCAGTAGCCTTAACAAGGACAGCTGGTAAACGATCAAGAACACAGGTTGAAGATTTGGATTGATGAATAAGTTTTAAGATATCATCAATTGAGGGCAGAATAAACTCAGAGAACAGTTGTGTAGGAACAGGTAAAACTGAGACACATGGAGTAGAAACAGGAGTGGCCATAAGTTGACGATGAATGCCTTAAATTTTTGAGGTAAAGAATGATGCTAAAGTATTACAGAAATCAGATGAGTACAAATGAGAGGGAAATGAGTCGGGGGGTGTTGTAAAATTTTTCAATAAGGGAAAAAGAACCCTTGTATTCCCTTCATTAGAACCGATTAAGCCAGAATAGTATGTAGATTTAGCTTTAGCAATAGTGTCTTTATAGTGAGACATATGTTCTGATTACATTTCCTTGTGGACAGTAAGGCCAGTTCTTCTAAAAAGTCTCTCAAGCTGTCGTCCTTTTGCTTTTAATTGCTTGAGAAAAGGAGTGAACCAGGGTGCAGTAACAGTAAACGAAACAGTCCTAGTAATAATAAGAATAAGAATAAGAATAATAATAATAATCGCACTTTACAATTTTGATTTGTGAAAAACTTGTGTCAGTTTTGAAGACAACTATTATAAGCAAGACAGAAAAAACACTGTCAAGGTAAGAAAATGGGAAATAATGGGAAACAAATCTTGTCAAAAGACTCATCCTTTCTCACTCTGGGCATTTTGCATAAGGGATTTGCAATTTCTCAATTTTTTCCCCCTGATTATAAAGGCTTGTAAACACTGGGACAATTATCGTGCACAATTAATCTTCGATTAACGGCTAAAGACTAAACAAAGGGGGGCTAATGTAAGTGTAAACTGACACACCAAAGGGCAGGTGTAAAAGCATAACAGTTTCTGACTCCTTTTTTTTTTTCTTTTACTGTCATGTCTCGGATTGTTATTGCAATCTAATTTATTCACAAATATTAATGTTTGACTTATTTATTTGATCCAAAAAAGAAAATTGTGCTTAAGTGACATAATTGTATATACCATACTTTGGCACTTGGCATATATTTGTACATAAGCATTGTTGAAATTAAAAGAGTTGCCTAATTATTGCATTATTGTATTCATAGGCAACACTTTAGCATTTTGCAGGATAACAAAATGGTGGGCCTTGGTTATATACCCCATTTATTTATTTATTCATTTATTTATTTTTATCCTTAATTTTTCTTCTTCTTCTTCCTCTTCTTCTTCTTCTTATATACCTAATTCTTTTTCTTCTGTTTCCATACTTCTGTAAAGCTGCTTTGAGGCAATGGGAAACTGTTAAAAGTACTATACAAATAAACTGAATTTAATTGAATTAATTATTTCTAATTATTATTGCAGTAAACAAAAATCAAAGGAAGTGTATTTATGCACCTCCATGTATTCCACTCTCACTGTGGGTTGATCGCGGTGGGCATGCAATTTTCAGAGCCACAGAGTTCCAGCTAATAAACAGAGCTTTGTGCTTTGCTGACAAGTTGCAGAGACCAGTTCATTAGATCACTGTGGGATATATGGACTGATTCGCCTTCCTCTGTTTTTCATCCCCTGCTTAAAAAAAAACTGCCTTGTTTGGGACTCTGAGGAGGAGCAAACCAGAGCTGCCACCCAACATGGTTCAAAATAAAGGACAACCTGTCCTCTCCTCCATCTTTGCGTTTACAAAAATTATGACGGGGTAGGATTGTAACTCTCATCAGTATGAATTCAGGCAGAAGTGATGGATGGGATGAAGAAAAAGCCATTGATTGTCACTGACTACAACCGCTGCAAGGGAGGTGTTGACAATCTAGACAAGGTATGTGCCATTACATATTTGACTCTACATGCATCCTATTCCTGTAAATTTTTAATGAATATATGTGCTTGCGTGACATAAATTTAGGAGATAGATTGTGTTTTGACAATACTTGCATGATTATTCTTGTCATGTGAAGCTATCAAATATGAAACTTGTTTTCTTGTTCTTTTGTCTTTGTAGCTTTGTAGATACAACTGCAAGCTGAGGACCAATTGGTGGCCACAATCGCTTAATGCTTTTGTTCTATTCACTGAAGTGGATCCCTAGTGGAACCATAATAAGTTCTAAAAAAGGAGGCTATTTCTAGAGGAGCTAGGAAATGCGCTCCTCTCTGCAGCAGTACTGAGAAGAAAGCACTTCCTCATGCACCAGTTGCTGATGTACTGACGAGAGAAATCCAGTCTGCAATGGCCCCATTGAGCCACGACCACCAGCAGGCACCTGCAGTGCAGAAATGAAGATAGGAAGGTGTGCGTGTTGCCCTAAATTTAAAACAAGGACCATAGGCACCTGCATCCAGTGTGGAAATCCTGTATGCAACGTGCACCAGGTTACATGCTGCCAGTCCTGCTGGAAAGACTGAACTCACACACACATGCAAAAGTAGTTTGTTTTTAGCTCTTCATCCATTCATTTGCACATTTGTTCAGTTCATTTTGATTTATAATAAATTATGTTCACAAATCTGATGAAGTATTTTTTTAAAGAAAACATGAAAAAGTAGATCACTGATGGATTTTAAAGGTAGTTTCAAACATGCTTTACCATCTAGAGAAGACAAGCATTTCATACATACACACACAAATGCACTATAGGGCCTACTGTGTTGGTTTTTTCACAGGCCTATTTAATGATTATAATATAGGTCAATGGGCCGCGATATGTAAACTGGGGGAAAGTCACTGTTAGTAATCTTTAACCTATCCAATACTTTAATATGTAACAAAAAAATCCAGTTTTCTTCTTTTATATTAAAAATAAGTCATTTTGTGAGTATTTTTAGGCAAATTTGTAATGTCAATAATTAAAATAAAATAGTATTTTTTATATATAGTAGTTTTCATTAGAACTGAGGTTGATTAACAGATTTATGCAAAAAATGTTAGAAATATTAATCTATTTTTATATAAAATCAATTTAATTTTGAATTTAATGGACATTTTTGCTCTCAAAGTACACAGGTGTAGAATTTGAATACGCCACCTAATGGTCAAAAACATCCTGATGTGCCCAGCGGGGTTAAATAAGTACAGGTGCATCTCAATAAATGAAAATGTATTGGAATTTTTTTTTAGCAATTCATCTCAAATAGTGAAACTCCTGTATTATATAAATTCAGTACAAACAGACTGAAGTAGATTAAGTTTTTGGTACTTTTAATTGTGATGATTTTGGCTCACATTTAACAAAAGCCCACCAATTCACTATCATAAAAAATGGAAGCCCAGGGTTCTTTGACAGAGGCCTTCATCTCATCTGCATTTTTTGGTCTCATTTTCCTCTTGACAATGTGGTGAGCTGGCCATTCAAGCACACCATTGTCATTTAACCAACTATTTATTACGTTTGGCACGTCTCTGTGTGGTGACTTGATGCCTTGACCCCAGCCTCAGTCCATTCCTTGTGAAGTTCACCCAAATTCTTGAATAGATTTTGCTTGACAAGCCTCTCAACGTTTCCTTCCTCTCAACGTTCTTTTAACGTGATTGGGTACAGAATTATGTGAACAGGCAGATTCTTTGGCAACTAATGTTTATGGCTTACCCTCCTTATGAAGGGTGTCAATTATTGTCTTCTGGACAACTGTCAGATCAACAGTCTTCCCCATGATTGTGTAGCCCAGTGAACCAAAATGAGAGAGAATTTTGATGGCCCAGGAAACCTTTGCATGTGTTTTTGAGTTGATTAGCTGATTGGTATGTCACCATATTCTAATTTTTTTTTTAAGATGCTATGGGAATTGGTGGGTTTCTGTTGAATGTGAGCCAAAATACTCACAATTCAATGCACCAAACTACTTCAGTCTTTGTGTGCTAAATTTATATACAGTAATACACAAGTTTCACTATTTGAATTGAATTACTGAAATAAATGAACTTTTCCACGACTTTCTGAGATGCACCTGTATATGTTAGTGACCAAATCAGCCAAAAAATAAAATTGTGCAGCACTATGTATCTGAGAATTTCTGTTTTTCCATTAAACAGCATCTAATGTCAGGGAGTGAATTTGCACTCACCAGTGGAAATCACTTGGATATAAACATTGGAGAGTGTCGTGAAAAACACTATAATCGTCCCAGTGTGAACAGAGATTAGGTTATTCATTTATGTCATTTATTCATTTTGTCACTGTCCATTGACAGGCAGGCAAGCTCAGGCCAATCGACATGAGTAGCCCTGTCAAAAGAGCATAAAATAAAATGTGCCAGGGATATGACAAAGAAATATGTTTATCGTGTAGATCTGCAATTCCCAATACCTTTCATTTTATACAAAGAGGTCAGCATTTTTTAAGGCTAAATTAGCCTCTGATCAGCAAGAAGAAACCACAGTCCAATTCCTAACTGGCACAAGCAGGTAGTTAAAATGCAATGCCTTTCTAAAGGCATAAACTCTCTTGAATAAATTACTTACTAGAATTAACATATGAACATATTCATGCAGAGAAGCAAGCTGAGGAAAATTTGAAGGTTTTCATTTATTAAGAGACATCCAGAAAGTCAGCTAGGGTACAGGAATACCTGCATACTTCAGTAAAGAGTATAATTTCATCCTAAAAAATTGTCATCATTTAGAAAATTTCACATAACAGCTTAGTCTTAGATGAGCTGCTCTTGATAAAATATTGTTTTTGAACTAATACAGGGTAGGTCGAAAAAGTTCAGGCCATTTATCTCTGCCCTGGAATGTTTTTCAGATGTTTTTTTTTTCCTGGTATTTGTCCATCCTAAGAAAAATTACACTGAAGTGAAAAAAATCTAGTACACGAGACAAAAGCAAGTAGACTCACTGCACATGTATAAGTTTTTCCTATTTAAAAAAAAAACAGCAAAATAAAATCACTTGTTATATAGTAATATAGTTCAGAATAGGGGTAGGAAAAGTGGCAGGTGGGCAGGGTAGAAAAGGGAAAATAAAAAGAAAGTGTGGAATTGGGGGGTGGAGTCACACTCACAGGATAAGCACTCAAAACCGTAGAAGCGTTTATGCACTTACTAGACCAAACAAGCTGTCAACACTCACAAAATGACATTTTAAAAAAAGGATTTTAGTGTGTTCATCTTGCAGAAACTAAATTTTACTGCAGCAAATCTGCAAGGTATGCCACATTCAGCTTTAGTTTGTGCTAAAAATCTGTATTGATACTTATAAAATCATTGATAAAAATATTCCTCTGTTAACAATATGCCTTGAAGAGAGGGGCAACAGCATGAGTGAGAGCGCTTTTGATGGCTGGAAAAAAAAGGGAACTGGACAGGGAGAGACAGTTGCTTAGAGGCAGTGGTGCTACTCAGACTTTGCCTCCTCCTTATTTTCTGCTGGAGTCTCCTCGACCTGAGAAAAAGAGATGTTCATGATCACCATATTTACTTATATAAATTACTTATACCTCACTTTTATCCTGATGAAAATCGTTGCTTGTGGGCGTCTTTAATACATCTGTCGTAGACTGTCCATCTTACATTTTCTTTAATTTTTATTTTATTTTTGTTAACTATCTATGAGATCATTACTTATCACTAAAGGCCATGCACCAAAAGTGCTATACAACTATTGTAATTACAATTTTTCACTATTATTGCACTTATGGGAGTCTAATGCAGCCCATAGAGCCCCTAAGTGAACTTTTATGAAATTTGGCACATCAAAAGAGGACAGTCCAAAGTACTCCTGGATGAAATTTGCATGAGTGCTTATGCATAAAAAAAGTTCCTTGAAATTGTGTATCAAACCATTCAACTCAGTAGCACTACCAACAGGTCACATTTCAAGGTACATTTTTGCTTGTAACTTTTTGTCCTAGAGTTGTGAACCTTATTCTTGAAAAGAAAAACATGATAAAATGACAAAGAAAAAAAGAAGAAAAAAAAAAAAACACTTTTGTGAACTAGTCCATTCCATTGATTCTATAACCACCAATTTGGTACACATCATCTACAGTTCAAGTATATATTCTTTTTTATTAAGAATTCCATGGCAAGGACAGCAAAAGAGAAAGGAGTGCTTTATTAGAGTTATGACAAACTTTCTTGGTATTAGTAATGGTTCTTTCATGAAATCTGCCAATTGGGGGACAGCATACCATTATATATATATATATATATATATATATATATATATATATATATATATATATATATATATATATATATATATATATATACACATACACACACACACACACACACACCTTCCCCACCCTGTTACTCTGGCACCAAAGCAAATATTTCCAGTAAATTTCTTGAGCTTCATTAAAGTAAAAAATCATCTCTGGGAACTTGTGAAATCCCCATTTCAACCATTTTGTGTTTTAACCATCTTCTCCTCAAGTTATAAAAAAAAAAAAATTTTGTGTGTTGGGAATTTTTGTGAATTTTTTAAAGGCTAGAACAATATAGACTAATAAATGTTGAACAATATGGCCTTGTACCTACAAATTTGTGGAAAAGTGGCCATATCTGTGCACAGCTTTTTTCACTAGCAAAAAAGTGCAGCGGTGCTAAGCAAATTGCTCTATTTATTTCTTCATTCATTTATGTGTTTTTAAAGCTCAGTTGCATCTTATTGGGCATGTAATTGAGTATTGTTTATAGCTGACCAAAAATAGTTATACTTACACCTTTCAAATGTAATGGATTAAAAAAAGAATATTTGATTACACTAAAAACATGTTTTGGGGAATGTGTGTATTACTGTTCATTCAATTCTCAAAATGTATTTCAGCTTTTTCTACACCATCTTCATGTCAATGTTGTGTTATTATATACTGCCTGACCAAAAGAGGGAAAAGAAAAAAAACAAACAAAAAAAAACACTACACTAATTAAAGAAAAGCCTCCACTTTGCTAGGGACCATACAGATCGGACTCTAGAGCAATAAGAAAAGGTCACATGGTCTGACGAGTCCAGACTGAACCTTTTCCAGAGTGATGGACAAGAAGAGTGGCGTATGAAGTAATGCCCATCATGCCCAGTGCCTACTGTTCAAGCATGTGGTCACAGTACCAAAACAGAGCTGATACTGAACAACATTAAAGAAACATCATGATCATAATGCTTTTGTTAAGCTTCTAATGGATAAAAGAAAAGTATGTGTGACGTATACCGCGTTGCTCTTGGCTTCTCCATTTTCTGAGTGGTTCTCTTCATTCGCCTCTGGCTCTGTAGACTCCCTAGCCTTCCCCTTGTTCTTTTTGTCCTCTTTCTTGTCTTTAACCACTTTGTCTTTCTGTCAGGAAAAAAAATTGCAGCATATTTTTCAGTGTTCAGTAATTTTAAAAAGTAATTCCGTGGGGGATTCTTTTTTTTTTTTTTTGGGGGGGGGGGGGGGGGGGTTTACATTTAATAAAATAATCTGAGAACTCACTTCAGAACAATTTATAATTTAACACACACACACATTATATATATATATATATATATACACACACCAAGAACATATCATAATAACTGACAAAAATTCTGTGACATGGGAATTTCTGGGTTGCTGCTTTTTCTGAGTAATGCAAAACTCCTAAATCTGACCCTTGATCAGCTCAGCATGGGAAAATTTAAATTAAACTTACCCTTTCAGAATTAAAGACACTTAAATGTGTGTTGTAATGCTACTGTTCAAAACGGTTTCTTCTACAATTAATAATTAATCACCATCATAACTTCTAAGGAAATGCAAAAATTATCAACTTGTGTTTACCTTAGCTGGCTTTTTTGCCTTTGGTTCAGATTTCGGAGGAGCCGGTCTCTATGAATTAAACACAGTTAACGACAGACCACTCACCAAAATTGCATTAAATACTCTAGCAACTTAAACAAAAACATTTTACATCAAAATAATATCTACAGATGGATAAGATGCAAATAATTTAGCAAATATTTTTGGGGACTTACTGCAGATAACCGTGCAGATCTTCTTTGAGGCTGAAAAGTTAGAAAGAATATCAACTTAACACAAAATCTACATTACTAGTTACTTGAAAACCTATAGTTCATATAAACTATAGACAAAAACAAAATGTTCAAAAAAATAAACCAAATGCAAGTAGAAGTTTGGATGTAAATTTAAAAAAAAAAAAAAGGTTTTATATATATATATATATACCTCTTCCTTTGCATCACCCTCAGCACCCTGTTGCTAAATGAAATAAGATTGGGGAAAGAAAACATGATCACTATGTTTAAAATAACAAAACAGGAACTACATTGCATATTATTTTTATTGTTAATAACAATAACAATAATAATAAATAGTACATGACAAATAAATAGACTGACCACCTGCCACTTACACATTTGTTTTGTTAAAAACATTACAGTTAGCAAATACTAAATTTTTATCTTAGTCAACAATACATCTGATGAAGTTACCATTTTGCAAATCAAATTACTAACACTCTCGTAGCTAGCAGAATTAATTAAAAAAAATTGTATTAATTGCATAATTAAATAAAGCGCTGTTTTAAAAATTATAATCATTTATATTAATATTTACTATAACTATTAACAACAACCCTTGAATTCCCAACCAAACCAGCGTCTTGTGGGGATGTGTGTACTTGAGCTGAATCTTATTATTATTTTTTTTTTTTCTCAGAATCGACAACAAAGCTTAGGAGTCGACTCTTAAGTTCCCAAAGCATGGAATCGGAGAATCTTCTTTTGCGATCGACTCCCAGACCTGGGGGGAGGGGCCGCAACGAAAGTCCAAGGCGCCATCTGCCGTCAAATAACCGTAAATGCAACCATCTGGCAGCGCGAACAAAGGGAAAAAACAACAAATATATCGTTTCGCCGCCATTAAAGTAGACCTTGTCGAGTGCAACTGAAAAGAAATGTGATGCGCCATTTTTCGAGCCCTGTTGAAGCCTATTTAGAGGTTAAAGGCGATCAAATTCAGCGTTTGTTCTCGAGCCCTTTTCACAGTGAAGTGTAAAAGCATGGCTGCTTGAGGTTTACCAGCATGGAGACCAAAACTAGATTTCAGACTCCACCGAGCAAGGTTGCAGGAGAAACAGAATACTGGTGCACTCTTCGAAAAGAATTGAAATTTAGATAGATTTTTACTGCAGCGATTTTTGTAAAACGTCTAAAAATATTTACGAAAATTAGATATTTTGCAAACAATGAGAAATAAGTCATGTGTACATAGCATTACAATAAACAGCAAGACATTAATATCAAACTCCTTCACTGTTTTCAAGTAAAATTATCAACAGAAAGAGTGGACTTACATACCTTTCTTTTCGGCATGGTGGATTCCTAAAAAGTGTCTTTAAAATTAATAAATTCAAGACTTTTTAGTTGAGGACTCAGAACATATACGTGACCGTGTCCTTATCCTAAATACAGTAGTAAACACACTGGAACATTACAGCTAGTGGCTGAATGGGGGGAGGGGAGCGGCTAAGAGGTGATTGATGTCCCATCGCACCAATCAGCACTGGGAAAAGAGACCCGCGTACGAAGAAGAAGAAGAACGCAGCCGGTATTTTCCTCATACGCGCCAAAAGCTAGTTACAGCAGAGTAGGGAAGAAATAAGTCACTAAGTCCTTCAGTTAATCAGCTTCACTTTTTCAGTTCTACAAAAGGCATTCTTATTTTATAAGTTCATAGTACATTTCCATTAGATTTATCCTATATTTTGATAACGCCTGCCTTGTTTCGAGAGCCATTCGATTGCAAGGCTTCCTATAGCTTTACACTGTGCTTTATATTTAGTCTAGGTCCAAAATGGCGCCCTCCTCACCCTGTGCATTCATGCCGGTCTTTTTCTTTATCCAAATTCACAGGGGAAAAAAGACACTTATTGCGTGAGGAGCTGTGAAGACGTCTCTAGGTGGCATCATTCGCACTCCCTTGTATAACTTGTCCAGTCTCTGGGAAGTCGTTTAAAACTAAATAGAACACAGTGATGCAGATATTGACCTGTAGTAGTTATTAGCCTTGGCAAGAGTATTTCATTTATTTTATACATGTTTTTTAATTGGGGTTTTTAACAAAACAAATCATCTGCCAACACAACATTAGAATTACAGACACATTTTGTAACACCCAATTTATGAGAGTTATGTTAGTCCAAGGAAGGTAAGAAATATATTCTCTTAGCCAACTGGAAAAAAAGATCCCTATATTTTCCCCCAAATGCATTAGGAGTTCCCTTTATTGAAAGTCTAATCTATTCTGATTTAACATTAAAAAATTATAACAGTTGGTTATGTTGGTTTCTTATAAAGGAAATTAAATACATTTTTGTTTAAATTAAGTTTGTATTCAAATATCTGATCAAATGTTTAAGCCCTGGGTTTTGCCAGTGAAAACTGCATTTGCTGTTAAATAAGGATCAATCAGCATGAAGGCCAGGGAGGTTTAGAGTTGAAGCTGAGGAAAGAGGAAATATCCATTAGTGCTATTGCACAAGTACTAGGCATAACCAATATGGAATGTCTATAATAAAAAATAAAATACACTGGTGTATTAACAAGCAGACAGTTATCAAATGGGTCAGCCACAGTAGTAACCACCACAGGTCAGAGGAGGTCACCATTCAAAGAAGATTTTGAAAGCAGAAAGATAAAAGTCATACCACAAGATGCAAACCATTTCATCATATGTAAGAATTGGAAGGTCAGATTGGAATTTGCAAAGAAATACCTACAGTAGTTGAGCCACAAGAGTTCCAAAACTTTTGTGCTAAAGAGATGTGCTAAACAACTTGTTTAAACCATGAGATGTTAACACTTAATATTTGGTTGCATCAATAAATTGAATCACACCTTCTTTCAGTTGTTTTTTGGGTTTCTCACCATTTCTTTCCTTCTGTAGGTAATGTGTTTCATCTCAATTGAGATAAGGGACATGATTGACTAGGTCACTCTAAAATCTTTCACTTATTTCCCATGATTAAGTGTTGTGTTGTATAGGCAGTGTGCTTTGGGTCATTGTCTTACTGTTATAAAGCTTCTGCCCATTAGACTGGATGCACTTATCTGTAAACTGGTGAACAGAATGCATTCTTTAGATAATAATCCTTTATCATGTTAAAGATGTTTATATCATGAGCAGATCCTTTCTGTATCCAGTCCTTTGCCTTTCCATCAATTTGGTAGAGGCTAATCTTGTTTCCAGAACCTATGGGGCTCATCCCTGTATTTCTATGCAAATACTAGTTTGTCCTTCTGATTGCATCTTGTTGTTTGACCTCTGTGAGTGTTTTTAGACATGTAAACCTGTGCTTTATTCAAAAATGACTGACTTAAATTGTTACAAAGTTGCACTTTCTCCTTGGCATTAGCATACCAGAATTTAAAATTGAACAAATTGTGTTTAAGCAAGGCACATGCAAGTAAACTGTCCTCTCATTGCTCAGACTGCACTTGTTTATTTCCCAGGTTTCTGCTCTTAGCAGCTATCCATCACAATGGGCAATCAAAATCCTTCTGAGCTTATTATGGCTTTTTAGCTGTAGTCATAATAATTCATCAGCTTGAGCAGGAATTGAGGATTCATGCAAACAACATTGTTTCAATTCACCAGTTTTGGAGAAAAGCCAATATACATAATTTTTATAAATAAATAAAAAATGCTGTGTTGTCTACATATAAGTATCAGGAAATTAAATTCTGAAGTGTCTCAAGTTTATATGTTGAAAACATATACATTATATGTTGTAAAGCAAGAACAAAATAATTCAGAGGGTACTGGATTTACAGCTGGGACAATATGGAGCCAAAATTTAAATTATGAACAAGATGTCTGAATTTCTGATGTCTGGTGCTTTTTTAATCCTAAAAGAAATGAATTTTCTTGTTTTTCTCACATTCATGGTATTTTTACCTGTATTGATTTCTTTCTGATTGATAATAGATTACTTCCTTCATTATCTGATTATTTCCTTCACTATCCTATCATTAAGTATGTAACCTAGTGAGCCAGCATTAATATATTCAATGCTAGAGATTTATGCACCTATGTACGGCGCTCTGGATAAGGGCCGTCTTCCAAATGCTGTAAATGTAAATGTATCTGTATGCAAATACAATGTCATTGTAATATCAGATTATGCTTCAATTTCAAGTTCCACCTGTGAACCAGTGTATAAGTGCTCACATACTTATGAATGAGGACTTTGTTAACTTTGTGTAACAGTAAATTGATTTTTTCATTAGCCTTAACACAGCTCCTGATACATTGTCTGCCTCTATACTCTGGGATGCATTAAAAGTATATACTAGGGGGATAATTTCAAAATATATGAAAAAAAAGATTACAAGAGATAAATTGTCCGATTTGACACAATGCATATCTCAGTTAGATAACATATATTTGACTACCCAATTCCCAAATATACATAAGGAGCATCAGTCTTTACAAGCAGAGTTTGACTTGTTATGACTAGAACCCACTCTTCCAACCAGTGTCTCTACAGATCAAACAGGGTTTTATTTTTCTCAAACAGGGTATTATTTTTCTCATATCAGGCATTTGTGTATTACAATTTATATTGCTCCAACGACTGATACTCATGAGACTTTGATATCATTAGATGCTGAGAAAGCTTTTGACTGAGTGGAGTTACCTCTTTTACACTTTAGAAGCATTTGGTTTTTAGGAAGAACTGGATTTCTTGGATTAAGCTTTAGTATTTCTCACCATACACCTCTGTCAGGACAAATAACACCCACTCTCAATACTTTTGCCTTTACAGATCAACAAGGCAGGGCTGCCCATTATTTATTTGCTGTTACGTTGAACCTCTCTCAATAGCTCTTCTAATAATCAAATTACTGGCATACTTAGAAATGGCATATAGGTGAAGGTGATATTTATTGTATGTTTCTAACCTGCCTGTTTCTGTTCCAACCACCCTTACTACTCTTTAAACCAAGAGTAGAGATACAGAGCTATTAATGGACAAAACAATAAATCTATCAGGGCACACCTGGGCAACAGTAAACCTGTTAGTCATCAAAATAGATTTTTTTTACATATAGGTGTAAATATTAGAAGAGAAAAGCTGAATTATTATCTATTTTCTCATATTCATCCTTTGTTCTCAAATACAAATGACTCAGTACCTATGGCTTTGCCATTCCATTCACCTTTGAAAGGAACTGTGTGGTTGAGATTTATAATTACCCTACTATGATGATGATATTTGTTTAAAAAAAAAAAAACAAGAAAAGTATTGTATCTACGATGCTGAGTAATAGCAGTTATATCGAAACTGTTTCCGTGTTCCAGCTTGACCAGCTAAGGGGGTTGGCAACAGTAGCTGATATATAATATGATGCTTTGGTTCAGCTAGTTCAGTTATTTACAGTTTGAACCAGTTAGTCTTATTTAAAACCTGAAATCCAGATTATGCATGTGCTGTAAACACCGCAGTAATTTGTAAGTGTATAATATAGCCTGTTGTGCTCTGTTTTGCACACGTTAGCAGTGTATTGTTCCGGCGTTGTTAGCAAACGAGGAGTGGTTGGTGTGTGAGTGAGTGAGTGAGTAAGGGTGAGAGAGAGGCGGGGAAGTTGGGAAGTCTTACGTACTCTTCCGTTGGCAAGAACACTAGTCTACAGTTTTGAGGAGGAAAAGACGCAGTCTGTCACGTTTCAGCAGCCTCCAAAGCTCTCTCTCGCTCCCTCTCTCTATTCCACGTCGCGAGGTATTTCGAGCAAGATGGTGATCAAAGTTTACATCGCGTCGTCATCCGGATCAACCTCAGTAAGCTTCAGAGTCGTGTATTCATGATGCCAATGACTGGTGGAAGGAACTTGATCCTTTTCTTGCAGCGTTTGAATGTTGTGCGGGTGAACCAACAGCTAGCGTCCATGCATGATATCAGGTTGTAGCTCAAAAGCTGAAAATCTTTCTTGGAGCGCACAGCTGCACAAAGGGGCTTTATTCATCGTAAAGCGTACACATATTTATTGATGAGTAGCAGGCCAGGACGCTGTTCAAAATTACTCATTTTCTTTTTAAACAGTAAAGGAAGTCGCAAGTAAATACCTCTATATATGGTATTGAAGAGATACATAGTGATGCAAGCACTTCCTGATCTGCCAAAGTGGGTATGTATCAGTTTATATGCAGTAATGGCAATATAGCTGCAATGTTGCTATAAATATGGCGTTGTAGCAGCTTTTTTAGTGAAAGAACTGCTTTCTTATCGTTTCAACGTGGTCATGATTGTCACCTAGGATCACAAAAAACAACTTAAAAATAATAAACCAAGAGAAAGTATTTGTATATGCTATTATACAAATTGGTATACTACAGTGACGTGCTACCACAGGCTTCAGACGTGATGAGTTTAGCTAGCTCCTCATAGTTTGGTCAGTTAACTATCTGTGTTAAGCTCCAAACTCTATTGAGTTGTCCAGATGGAATGTTTTGTGCGGCCTAATTTCAAACATGGCAATCAGGAAATGGATGAAAATATTGTATGAAAGTTGACCTTTTCATGCTTCATCTGGTTTGTTTTTCAAATTGACCATTTCTGGATATGCCGTGTGAACAGTATAAAATAGTTTCTCAGGTAAAGAACCTGTATAGTAAACCTGTATCTTAATATGAACACACAGTCCTCATTGTAACATGCTAACATTGCCAACGGTGTTACTAAAATAAGCATTTATAGATGACAACATGACTTAAAACTGAGAGATATGATGCTTTCCGTTATGCATTGTTCATCAGCTATCATCTTAAGGGACTTCATTGATAACTCTCATGTATACAATATGCATACATATTTGTGCTACCCCTGAACAAACTCACACTTATGATAATGGGGTTTAAGTGCTATGGTTAAATGGAATCAATCCTGTAGCATTAGATAGTTGAAGTTGCTTTTCCAGCATTTATGTTAGGTTATCTAACAATTATGTCATGGTTATGCAAACTACAGTACTCCAAAATGGACTTATTAAACACAGCTGAGCTTTGTCTGTAGAACCAATGTTTAGTGTTTTGATTTCAGAGTGGTTACATTATTTAAAACCTTGCTTGTTTGGTGTATAAGTTTTTGTTGGTGTTCAGGCTTACCATTATTTGAAGTAAAGAAATTAGTTTTACGTTAACATTGGCTACTTATTTTTGCAGCCATGACTAAAACAAATTAAATGTAAGCAAATAACTGTTTCTAATTCTGCTGTGAGGCATATGCAAAATTGGTCATTTGCTTTTAGGCAAACTGTACAAGCCATCTATCTGACATCTGGCATTACCTACTTTGTGTTTGCCATTTATCAAGCTGGCCTCCTAGCATGTATAAATGGTTGTATAATAGTAAAAATCATTGAAAATGAACAAAAAATTGTTTTGACTACACAATTGTCAAATGGAGAGGCTTCTACAACAGGTATTTAGGTAGATTCATAATTAAGCAGCTTTATGCAGTAATTTAATGTACTATATTAGTTTATACAGAATTTACCTTCACTGTGCAGTCTATATTTGTAAACTAATCAAGCTTATGATGTTGACTTGGTAATGAGAGAATTTTGTTTTGTAACTTTGTATTTAAAAAATTTGTAAATCAAGGTGTCTAACAGTTTGTATTTTAAATTTTGTTGAATTTTGTTATTAGCTATTGTGTTGTCACTATTCGGTTTAACATAGGCACTGTTGACAGAATGGCTGACAGTAGCTAAAAGACAAGCCTTCTTGAATTCAAAGTGGATGCCATGTTAAATTCAGCCAAATATGCAATCACTATTTTGATAATAAGAACTGTTCACAGGGCAGTGTGTTTGTGTTAGTTTTCTATTAAATGTTTATTTAAATGGTTGCTGTCTTCGCATTGATATATCGATTTCATATTAGTCCTACTTTTTCTTTTATGTTACTGTTATGTCTGACATAAAGCTGGAAATTTTACAGTTTATTGCTTATTTACTCTTCCTAATGCAGCTCCCACGATTCTTAATGATTATGATTAGAACCAACCCAGAAAAGTTTGATATTTATTTTCATTATTGCAGTATTATAGAAATAATAAGAAATACTTAATGGTACTGAGGGTCAATACTGCAAGCAATTACAGAGGATATATTGATATTGGTTCAGTTTTATTCCTGTACCTCTAACAGTTCAACAGATAGCACTTGCAGTTTAAGTGTCTCAGTCAGAGCCAATACTGAAATTAAACTATTTTAAAATGCCTGCTAGGGGGGCATGGTGGCTTATTGGTTAGCACGTTTGCCTCACACCTCCAGGGTCGGAGTTCGATTCCCGCCTCCGCCTTGTGTGTGTGGAGTTTGCATGTTCTCCCCGTGCCTCGGGGGATTCCTCCGGGTACTCCGGTTTCCTCCCCCGGTCCAAAGACATGCATGGTAGGTTGATTGGCATCTCTGGAAAATTGTCCGTAGTGTGTGAGTGAATGAGAGTGTGTGTGCCCTGCGATGGGTTGGCACTCCGTCCAGGGTGTATCCTGCCTCGATGCCTCAATGACGCCCGAGATAGGCACAGGCTCCCCGTGACCCGAAAAGTTCGGATAAGCGGTAGAAAATGAATGAATGAATGAAAATGCCTGCTGTTATCTTATGTGATATGGATGATGGATACAGTAATAAACAGACACTTATGTCAGCGTAATCATGGCATGGTAATCATGGCAATCTTTAAAATTGTAAGATTATGGACCTTTTAAATAGCACTCTTGGATTAGTAGAGCATACTGCTTTGGCAATGTCAGAATAGTGCTTACCACAGCAATTGACTGAAATTTTATATTGCACAGTTTGTTTTGGTGTTGTTGAAATTATGCTTAGGTATGCTTAGTATATTTTGGCTCATATCTCACTTGGTTTCTAGTAGGCTGGAAGTTGTGGAGATTGTTTATTGCTACTCATGTGCAAGAGAGAATATGAACAAGAAGACATGTTAAAACAACATTTTGGAATGTTAAAATGTATTTTGGGTTTTCTTTGGAAATTTGGTTCATCTTGGAATAAGTAAAATGGGTTATTTTGTGAGTGGTTGCACCCAAAGCCTGAAGCCTGATGGTGGAATGCTGCTATCCTCTTAGATTCTCTAAGGAGTGCATGAGCTTGTGCAACAACTGGTTCATGCTGCAACCCATTTCCAGACATTCTATAACCATCTAAGGAATAACACAACTGTCATTTGGTGTTTCCTCAGTGATCTCGACTCCGACATCCAGATTTTTAACAAGGATCAATCAGTTCAAATTAACAGATTTGTAACAAATGAAGCTTTTTTGTGCTGAAACACTTCTTTTGTGTTGTAATGCTTATGTATCTGCTTGCTAACAGATTTATGAACACCATTACTGTAGATTATTCAAATGATTGAACCTCTGAATTCTGTTATCCTGCTCACACTAAATGTCTCAGTCTGGTGGCATTTGGTTATTTAGAAGCAAGATATTGCTAACCTCCCCACAACAGACCTTATTTGGTTTGTATTAAACTGACTCCTCCCTTAGCCTAGTCCCAAAAGATATGGTGGTTGCAGTCTCCCCTTCTAGGGTCACTCTTCTCTACTTCTCATCAGACCTGCTTATGCTCTGCTTATGCTCTGTCTTCAGACTGTCAGCTGAATTTATCTGATCAGGTTATTGTATGTATGTATGCATTTATGTATGTGTGCATGTATTATCTTTGGCATATTTTGTGTTACAACCTAAAATTTTAATTTTCCATTTCATTTACACAATATGCCTAACATTTGAAGGTGCAAAATAATTAATACTCTCCTTACTAGATTACTCACTTTTGGTAGACAGCCTCCTCTTGGCATAGTTGTGCCATGCATAGCTTTTTTTTTTCTTTTGTTTTTAAATAATTGATTTAGTGGGTTCTTCTAAATG
Source organism: Tachysurus fulvidraco (assembly GCF_022655615.1). Lineage (NCBI taxonomy): Eukaryota > Metazoa > Chordata > Actinopteri > Siluriformes > Bagridae > Tachysurus > Tachysurus fulvidraco. The sequence goes on from NC_062534.1 coordinate 9,567,710, forward strand.
TTCAAGATACATTTATAACCAAATTGATTTGATATTTTTACAGAACTTTGATCAAACATGTTTATTTTGGCTCCTCGGGATTCCATTTTTTTTCTAAATGTTTTCTATCAGACCCTGGGCCTTTTGACATACATACACAGCATTGGGTATGAATACTTATTCAGTCACAAAATTTGTACTGTTTTTTGTAAATATTTTTTTTATTATTAGTTATTCTGCTATTATCCTATTATCATTAGCTAATATGTTATTAATATAATATGAAATAATAATAAAAATTATTCCAGGGTATTTATATTTTTTACTATCATTGGCCAGCATCTTTCCTGATTGTATTCTTAGGAATAGTTACAATGACAGTGCTGTGTATTAAAAAAAAAAAAAAAAACAACAACGGGGGGAGGTGTCAACCCATATTCAAGTTGCTTAGAGCATATGCATTTACAGCATTTAGCAGACACCCTTATCCAGAGCAACTTACATTTTATCTTGCTTTTATACACCTGAGCAATTGAGGGTTAAGGGCCTTGCTCAGAGGCCCAGCATTGGCAGCTTGGTGGACGTAGGAATCAAACTCACAACCTTCCGATTGGTAGTCCAACACCTTAACCACTAGGCTACCACATCCTTATATAGGTGGGTTTTATATATAGGTGGGTTAGACAGCTGATCAGTGAGGCAAGAGAGAATGGGAGGGAGCTTAGTGTTCTGGCTGGACCTAAAAAGCATGTGTAGTCCTGGAACACCACCATGTCCCAAGAACCATCAGCATAGCTGCCAGAAAGACTGGGAGAAGGTGATTATTGCTCAGGCCTGACCAGGTGATGAAACCATTTATACAGTTATTCCATGATGCAAGAACCTATGAGTGACAAAAGTTGTAAATTTTGTCAAAGGAGAGGTCTCAGACCCTGAGTCAAGCTTCAACTGACGAAGTTCAACATTATTTGTATAGTACTTTTAACAGTGGACATTATCACAATGAAGCATTACAGGATTATAAAATATTCAGAATATAATTTACAATATTTTAAATTAAATTTATTTTTATCCCTAGTGGCAACAGAAGCTAGAGCAACACCATGAGAGGATTAGGAAGACTCAAAAGGGAACCCATCCTAATCATTGCACATTATAGTGCGTATATATCAGAATCAGAAAGAGCTTTATTGCCAGGCAATTTGTTTTAGTGACACAAGCTCCACAGTGTAACAGAATGGCATATACAGTGTAGACAAAATTGTATGTACACATTTACAGGTGTGAAATGTGCAGTTTAAATATACATATCCAATATAGGCAATAAATTGTATGTACAATTTGCAACTGTGAGAAATGTGCAATGGAAGTCTACAATATATACAGTTTGTATGTACACGTGCAATTTTGAAATGTGCAACTGAAGTAAACAGTATAGAGGATATGTATGTATGTACAGGTCTGCAATTATGAAATGTGCAAATTGAGGTATACATAGTACAAATGTGCAAGTGTGGAACGTGCAATTAGGTGTTGTGTGTTCCATGGTGTAAATTGTTCATCAGGTGGATTGCTTGAGGGAAGAAACTGTTCCTATGTCTGGTCGTTCTGGTGCTTGGGCTCTGTAGCGTCGGCCAGATGGCAACAGTTCAAAGAGGGAGTGTGCTGGATGTGAGGGGTCCAGAGTGATTGACTTTGCCCTTTTGCTCACTCTGGAGAAGTACAGGTCTTGAAGAGTGGGGAGAGTTGTGCCAATGATTCGCTCAGCAGTCCGGACTACCATCTGTAGTCTCCTGAGGTCAGATTGGGTAGCTGAGCTGAACCAAACAGTCACTGAGGTGCAGAGGATGGATTCGATGATTGCAGTTTAGAACTGTTTCAGCAGATCCTGTGGCAGGTTGACTTAAATGTAAATGAAATTTGCTCTGGGCAAGGGCATCTGGTAATGCTGTAAATGTATAGTGCAATTGATACTGTACACTATATAGTCAAGTGCATTTTTTTTTTTTACCAATTTATGAATATCAGTATAAACACTGAATTCATTATAGTTTAAACATTAAGTCTTTTCTGTTGAAGTCAGTTGTTTAAAGATGAATGCTTGAGTGTAAAACTAATCATGAAAGTTGCAGTTCAAAGCCATTACCTTGGTCTCTATGGTCCAAAACAATCCCTTGTATCTCCAGTGGCTCTGGATTAAGAGGAATGGTACAAGGCATGCTACTCAGACACAACATGGGATCTCATCATCCTCAGTTGGGTATCCTGGGTGACCACTGTACAACATACAATATTGCATTACAATATTTGAGTTCAGCCTTGCTTTTTCCATCTGAAGAGCACCAACTGGCCTCCTTTTTACCTGGTGGTTGATGTAACTGCTGGTTTAATGTCCAAATATATACGTTAACCAGTGCATACACTACACAGCCAAAAGTATACAGACATCTGACAATTGCACCCATACAGTATGTGCTTGGGCATTAATATGGAGTTCATCCTCCTTTGCTGCAATTTTCCTCCTTTGCCGCACTAATGAGAAGGTTTTCTACTAGATTTTGGAGTGTGACTGTGGGGATTTGCACGTTCACACACAAGAATATTAGTGTGGTCAAGTACTGATGTCAGGAGAGATGGTCTGGTATGCAGTTGCTGTTTCAATTCATCCCGTGCTTGTTGAGTGAGCTCTGGTACAAGCCAAATGAATTCTTCTACACCAGGCTCAGCAAAGCTGCTTAGTTCCATTAAAGGGGAAAACCTAATTCTACAGCAGACAAATGTATTCTTGGTAATGGCAACTGTTTAAAGAACATACACAATGTCATATAGTGTAGAATTGGCAGCAAAATATTGATATGAATTGAAGTGTAGCTATCTGCTGCATCCACTAGTTTATACTAAGTGGTTGAATGTGAGCAGTACACTTTATGCTCATGATAAATGACCTAGGGGCATAATTTTGGTAGATCAGTTCATGCTACTGTGTGGTATCTACATTCTAGGGTACTGTTCTTTTAGTTAGTCATGCTAGCATATGTTTCTACAAAGAACTTGCTAATTTTAATAGCTCTTCCTTCAGGCTGTAATTGTAACGTGAACTTGCAAAACTGACTACCGAACACATGTACGCTCTACAATATACTCTGAGAAATATGAGATGAGATATCAATATTTATTTTTTTTTGTTCAGCAAAAGTATAGAAACTGACACGATTAATGGGAATATTTAGTTGCATATCTCTCTTGCTTTGCCAGGCCTGTTCACACTCCACACTTTTCCTTTCCATCACTTTGATATAGGTTAATCTTGGTTCCAGAACGTTTGTGGGTCATGTTTGTATTTCTTTACAAATTTCAAGCTAGCCTTCTTATTCTTAAAGCTGATTGGTAGTTTGTATCATGTTGTTTGTCCTCTATATTATCTCCTCTCAAAGTCTTCTTTGGATTGTCATTTTCACCCCTGCATTGTGGAGATTGCTGTCGATTTTACTGACAGTTGTGTTGGGGTTTTCCAATAAAGTTTTGCTTTCTTTATTTAAATTTTATTTAAATTTAAGTGGGTAGAAATTTTAAATGGTTGACTTAAATCCCTACTTGACATCGAAATGTTGTATCAGATTGGCACAAAACTGTTGAAGCTAATCTTCATTCCTCATCTTTCCTATTAGATCAAGAAACAGCAACAGGATGTCATGGGGTTCCTGGCAGCCAATAAGATCAATTTTGAGGAATGTGACATTGCAGCCAATGAAGAGAACAGGAAATGGATGCGGGAAAATGTACCAGTAGATTCCCGGCCAGCCACCGGGAATCCCCTCCCACCTCAGATTTTTAACGAGGAGAGATACTGTGGGGTCAGTCATATTTCCAGTCACTGTTAGTGTGCTAAGCAGTATGAAAATGGAGGTTGATTGGCTCTTGGGTTCACATATACTTACCCATACCTACAGAGTTTAAATCAACTCCTGGTTCTGTCTTTGCCTCAGCAGATAATAATTATTATTACACGTTAATTGTCTTTGCCTTATATTTGAACAGATTTTTGTCTCATTATTTAATGTAAATTGAAACATCTCCCTTTCCACAGAATTATGAGGCTTTCTTTGATGCACGAGAAGAGAATGCTGTGTATGCTTTTCTAGGCTTGACTGCTCCACCAGGTTCCAAGGTATGCATTTTGGGCTAAATATGAATTATATGAAGAGGACCATAAAAAGGGCTGTCTATTCCCACTTTTCATAGGATTAACAAACCCCATACAATAGAATGTAACTCAAGCAAATAACAGTAACGGGACAGAATATGGCCACCCTACTGGATTTGGCAAGTTAGGTGCAACCCTACAGAGTAATAGCTTTGTCAAATTCCCAGCAGCCTCAATGTTAATTAAGCTGCCCCTACTAAAGGCCAGCAGTATGCTTGAGTGGGCCCAGAATCACTGGCTTTGTTCCAAATGTCTAGCCCAAGCTCCCCTCTCATAACAACTGAGCTTAAGTCAGTGTCATAATCTGGAGCTTGAGGAATAGTTTTCCTAAAGCTCCCTATTGATGCTATAGCCTTCCCTAGCAGTCTTCTGAGGAACTGAATTGTTTGAATCAGAATACAGTGATACCTCGAGATACGAGTGCTTTGACATATGAATTTTTTACGAGCTGTGATTCGACCAAATTCTTGCCATGAGATACGAGCAAATTTTTGAGGTACGAGCATCCGAGCCGCCACCGCCGAAACGAAGATCCAGAACAACCACGTGTGCTCTGTTTCCCCTGCCTCAGCTTCTAGCGACTCACTCGGTTAAAGCCGCCTTTCCACTGCACACGACAAATGACGGCCAATAAACCGGAAGTCATTAATTTCCTATGGCGTGTCACAAAGGGGCTGCGTGAGGTGCCGACCATCTGCGGATCCGTAATTTTCGGATCCGTTTTTGAGCGTTGGATCTGTTAAAAAATTTTAACTTGTGCGACTACACCGCATCCGATATGCCGACCGGACAGGTTTTTATTAAAATGACCAAAAACAAGTGAAGAGAAACGCGATGAAGAAAATTAAGCCATATTAATGTAAAGAAAACAGAAATTGTAGCAATTAAGAGAATTTCAGTTAAGTTCGTTAATTTTAGTGAAGTTTAGTTAAGTTCCATTTAAGTGTAAAGTACCATTAAGAGAGTACAGTAGCGAGTGAACGAAAGTGAAAGTATAATTCCTCCGCCTGTTTACTCCTCCCTCAACCTCCGTGCGCATCTTCCGTAAAGTAAAACCAGTTAATTTTTTTAACATTCTCTTTTATTTGGGTATGTTTTTATACAATATTTGTCATTTATAAATACAGGTATTGTACATTTTTCATATTCAAAACACATAAACAAAATAACTGGAGTGGAATTTTGCGAGCTGGAATGGATTATTAGGATTTCAATCAATTTAAATGGGGAAAATTGCTTTGAGATACAAGCAATTTGAGATACGAGCAAGGTCACGGAACGAATTAAACTCGTATCTCGAGGTATTACTGTATACACATTTTATTTCGCATTCCCCCTCATAAACCACTATGACCATTAACCATTGTCAAAGGAACAGGATAATTTATCAGTTGATATAAATAAATATATATATATATATATATATATATATATATATATATATATATATATATATATATATAATTCATTTACTGGAAATTCCATGTGTAAATATGTCATTCCCTTTTTTTTTTTTACCTTACCTCATACCTCATTTTACCTCCCTGCCCAATAAAGATTATGCACCCAATTTTGTTATGGTCAGGAATGTGGTAGCTGGATGTGGCAGCTTTTTTCTACTTTTTTCTTTTTTCTACTTTATGCAAGTGATTTTTGAAAGGACTATTTTAAACTGTCCCATTTTCACTGAATAAGTTGTGAAAAAAATCTTAAGTAAAAAGTAAGCAATTTAAATCAGTCTGTGTAAAGTTTCTTTTATGCAACATTTCTTGGACATGTGCTTGGAGGGTGCCAGTTATTCTGGAGTTACTGTATGTGAAATCATTTGCAGGGGCTGACAATTGTCTGTCTGATTCATGTTGCAGAATAGCAGCAATGTTGTGGGTAAACATTGTATAAATCTTTAGGTTCTTATTGTTTGCTTAAACTAATATACTGTATTTGCTTATTTTCAGGAAGCAGAGGCTCTAGCCAAAAAGGAGCAGCAGTAGCCACAGACTCTTCAATTGCCTGACACTGTTTTGTTTCTAACCTTCTGCTTTCAATCCTATAAATTTACATTTTCATATTACTCATCAATCTCCCAATCAAATTAGACAACCCATTTCAGTGACACCTGCTCCTGCATCTTACAGCTGTGGATAGTGCAATTGAATGCAATCCTCTGTAAAGTTGGAAAAGAATTCTACTGTCTTTTTAATTGTATACATTTGTATGGTGGTATTCGTTTATGATGTGCCATAAAGCAGGTGAATTAACAGTGGCTGCATTTTTTCATAGATTGAATTTATTATCCATCAAAATTGTAAATTTATATTTCAGTTTAAAAGATGTTCCCTGTTAAATAATGTTAAAGGGCTACAGTAGGTAGTAAACATTTTGTCTCTCTTAGCATAAAGTCATTAGTGCTTTAGCTTGCTATTTTGTGTCAGAAGATATGTTTATGTATTTCAGTGTTTGATATTGGAGACCATTAAAGGTACACAAAGTATTTCTTGTACTGAATTTGTAATTTCTTAGTAGCTCCCTAAAAATCAAGTGTAAGGTCGGTAATGAATCCTTAGTATGTCAGTAATGAAATCTCATTAATGTGCCATTTAAGGTAATAATTTCTGCACAATTTGTTAAATGTGAGGTCCCAATACTAACTATAATCATTGTAATTATTATTGTTCCAGATAAGTATTACTTAATGTACCTTTATTTCATTCTCAGCTTGTCTTAATAGTGTACAATGTTTTCTATTTTATGAGCAAATAGAATATGCCAAAATTTTTTGAAGAACTGTATTATTGAAGGGGACAGTTCATTAAAGCATTGTTTTAAATAAATAAGGTTTCTTAGTGGTTTGTTTAAATGAGAAGATGTAACATCACAGAAATAAATCATATTTAAAAAAAGCTGAAAAAGCTCTACTTATATGTAGGTGTTTAATATAAGCCAAGGTATAGACTTTTATTACAAATCTATTTTCATGCAGTTATCTAATCAGACAATCATTTGGCATTAGCGCCAAGGAAAAAATCCTGCAGATACAGGCCGAGCGCTTTTGTTAATGTTCAAACTTCCAGAAGTACCATTATCCATACATAATTTATCCATTTATCTTTAGCCATAGATAATGGTACCTGATTTGAGTATCTTTTTCTAGACTTTAACTGACCAGTTTCCGTATACAGTATGCATACTTTTTTGCACAGTGCTGATGCTGCACAATTGGCTGATTAGATAACTGCATGGATGCACCCAGGTGTACAGGTGATCCCAATGAATTGAACAGTGAGTGTGCACTCTTCATCAAAACTAGAGTTAATTCTGATTGATTTTTTTTTACTTTTTATGACATGGCAGTATTGACTCATTATAGGCAGTACCAGGGGCGGATTGGCCATCTGGAGCACTTTGGAATTAATTCACTGTCAATAGTGATCACATGTAATCCAAAACATTAGTGTGTAATTCTATTTTACTCTTGCATAATTTTGTTTTTCATGAGAGTTGGATTCCAAAATTTACGAATCACGATAGTTTACAAATTCTGACAATTTAGATGGTTTGTTAGAGTACAACTCCAAAATGTACAACTATGATAGTTTACAGACAAAACATGTTTTTACCACAGATTGAGTACAAAAACGTACAAATTATGACCACGAAGTGCGGCTGGTAATGCAACAGTCAAAAATACATCATCAACGTCACAGGAATTACTGTACTATCTGAAGGAAGATTCCACGCAAGTGCACATGTGCCCTGCATTTGCCCTAAACTCTAGTGCCAAAATGGCAGCTCAATAGATCATGTACTTGGAACCAGCAACAAACAACCGTTCAAGCACTAATTCTCTTTATCTGCTTTGTGCACATTTTGCCCTCGTCTGGAGCATGACCACACCTTTTCTGAAGGCTGGGACAATCATCCATTACAGTCTGAAAGTGGGATCACCCGTAACCAGCTGTGGATAATGAGACACATACACAACTAATCTGATGCCACTAAAGATAATCTGCAGGTTTGATTTTTGTTTGATTTTCTATGCTTGAGTTGTAGTCAAACTATGCTCTTTCATGATGTATTTTCTGTATTCATTTAAGAATCTGGAATTGTTTGGAACAGACTGGGAGTCATTTGATTTTGTGACAGAAGAAGCTGCTGGAGTTCAAGTTCCTCTATCCCTGCTCTCATGGAAACCATAAAATCAATGTTTAATCTACTTGCAACATTTGACTGTTATGGCAGAGATATTTATATATTCAATATATGTTAATAATATGAAAGTCAATTAAATACAGCAGACCTATCTAAGACCATTTTAAACATTTAATTTAGATGTTTTGTACATATTGAAAATTATAAATGTTACATGTAAATGAATGAATTGAAGCAATTTGAAAAATGAACAAGTTTACTGATTTGAAAATTGTTTAAACTGATTTGAAATTGTTACACAGATGTACTTTAACAATGCTAATAAAATTACACAGAGAAGCTAACTGCATAAAGCAAAATGAAGCATAAAGTTTATAAATTCATCCAGCATCTTCAGGTGAGCTGTAGGAAATATAATTGTCATTTTGCATTGCATTGTACATCCACTTACACTCACAAAACACATGTGTGTCACAGTTGTGATTGAACTTCAGTGATGTTCAAGTCTTTCTGGTCACATGGAAGAATAGGCTTGTGTCTCACACTGCATAATTGTCATATACTGTATAACTTTACCAGCATTCATTTGTTGTTGTACCTTCACCTTCTTAAAAACAGGAAAAAACATACTTTAGAATGAAAACAAGATAAACAGACATTAAAAAGTAAACTGTCATGAAAATATACATACCACTATTCTCAATTTCCTGTAGGAGGTCTTGGAATAAGTTCAGTATGGGTATTTCTTATGTGTGTAGCATGTCCCTTTAGGAATAAAAATGGTCAGAAATACCCTGTCATCTTTTTTCCCTGGTACAAACAGTGGTAAGCATCAGTCTGGATACATGCAAGCAACATTTTATCATCCTGTATCATTTGTTAATGTTTTTTTTTTTTTTTTGTAGTAAAAATGGCATTATCGAATTCATGGTCAGATATGGTGCTCTATACTGATAAAATGTGTACCATGTACTGGACTGCAAGTCGCTTGTGATAAAAGCATCTGTCAAATGCATAAATGTAAACATGACACTAAAATCTTTTAAGTGATTCCCCGTATTCCTCAGTTCTCAATGATATCACTATCAAATGTTTTCCTGCACAGTGGACACTTAGCAGTCTGATGTAACAATGAAATACAGCTGAATTCAATTAAGCACAAATTACTGTGCACAAATTAAAGCACAAATTAAAAATCACAAAATCATAAAAAGCACAAATTAAAGCACACATTACTGAGCCATACATATACCAAAATAATGCTCCAGAAACTGTGAATTTATATTGTTAAATACATACATAGATAAATAAATAAATAGATATACATACTTGTCACCTTCCTGAGGAATATAGCTTTCAGGTGTTAGAAATATAAATGTTGCAAAACATTTACTTCAAGAGGAGATAAACACACCTCTGTCTAAATGTCAATAGAATTTGAATTGTCTGCTTGTGGTGACTTCTCAGTTGCCTAGAAATGAAACAAAATAAGACCAACCTTGTGTTTTCCGAGGACATTCTCATTGGTGATTACCATTTTAGACATATCACTTGAGGTGCACAAATCCATGTTTCTTACAGCACTTAAGTGTATGTATGTATTGGAGGGAACTATAGAGGTACCATTCTGCTGCACACTGTATACTGGGCTTTGGGCACTTTTTAAACTCTTTTGCATCGGGTGGTAATGGAGTTGTCAATTTGCTCTTGTAGAGGAACAATATATATTGTGCACTTCCCATTGCTGCTCACTGCTTTTAACTGCTTCCCATTATATCCATCTGGGTAAGCAGGGATGACAATCAATTTACTCTGCCCACCTCTACCTACAGTTCAAAATTGAAAATATAAAAAGACAATCCATCAAAAAAGTCTTTCACAGAGCTAAATGCATATAAAATCAATATCTATAAATGCATCTGATTTCAATGAAGGAGTATTAAAAAGGTTGGAAAAAACATATTCAAAACAGTTCTACATACCTGAGCACTTCTACAGTAAGGCTGCAGCTATCAATTACTTTAGTACTCAAGTATTCTATTGATTTTTCTATTTATTAATCGAGTAGTCAGAGTACATTTTCTTTATTAAAAAAGAATACTAAATATGCAAGAGAAAATAATACAGGTCTCTTAAAATGAACAACTACTTTGTTTACTTTTTTAGAATAATGGACATTTTTATTGCTGAAATTGCATAATGAATAACTGTGAAAACTAAACCAATTTAGTGCATTTAAATTGAATAATATTACATTCTCTGGTGGAATGTCGAATTTGGTAATAACGTCTTTAAGGCATTGTGGTAAGGCTGTGGGACTCTCTCTCTCTGTGTGTGTGTGTGTGTGTGTGTGTGTGTGTGTGTGTGTGACAGAGAGAGTGAGACTATGAACGTGAATGACGCTTAGGCTTTCACAAAACTAATTTGGGAACATCATAACTAGCCACCATATTGATTTCTGGTCTTAAATAGTCACTCCATACAGCACTATCAACACACATTTTAATGGGCCTAAATGTGAAAGCTAAGGATATCTTGTGTCTACTCTGCATGGACTTGATGGGAGGACTGAGTGTTTTTGGGTGAGATAATGAAGCATCAAACTTGTACTGTTGTGGTACATCAGTTCAATCTTACAGAAAACACACTGTACAAAATTTTAGTTTGAATTTTTCTCAAACTTTGGAAACTTTCTGCCATTTTATTTCGCATGAATCTTCTCCTCACCCCTCGCCACTTTCAGAGTCTGTATTTACATCTCATATCCAGAGTTTAGATGGTTGTGCGTCAGTAATAATTGTACATGGGGAAACTCAGTGCTCCATGTGTAATTACAGTAGATGGAATAAACTAAGTTTTGAGGCAAAAAAAATTGCCTCATTGATTTTTTTTTTTTGTATTCAAATTTCTCAAGGAAATGTTTCAGCCCTATTGTACAGTAACCACCCTCCAGAGATATTTGCCAGGTTTGGATATGCATTAACAACCACCTCTGATAATAATCAAAGGCAGAGATCAATAAACTATTATCTTTCTGTACTATTTTTATTATTTGTTTATTATTATCTTTCTGTACCTCCATGCTGTTAAATGCTTTAAAATATATAATCAACAGTATTAATAAAACAAGGAAACACACCCTAAACAAACAAAACCTTTTTCAAATAACCTCTGAATGACCCATGGTTTCTGTAATAGTTAATGATCTTCTCCCAAGTCCTACAAATGTAAGTTGTAATTCAATGTCTCATTTGGGTGTTTTTTCATATTGCTGGTCAAGCAGAAAAAAAACATTAAAAAGCTCCTCTCTGGGCATCAAAAATATCCATTTCCAATGTCCAAAATGTTTTTACCTCCCTATTTCCTTTTGGAAAAATACAAGAAATTACCTGAAAACATTTTATTATTTTTTTTAGCCTGTCCAGAACATTCAAACACAAATACAAAAAAAAAAATTACAGTTACAGTCTCACACCTAGCCATTTCTTGCTGTACTTACTGCACCCTACAATTGGACTTGTGCCTTTTTTCTTGTTGGGCTGACTGTCTAGTGAAATTAGACTGGGCCCTCTCTTTCTGTTGTCCAACACCATGCTCTGCTGTATTACCCTGTCTGAGTGATGTCACACATGGACACCAGATTCTGTGCAGTGCTTATGATGCCACTTAATGGTACCTGATGAACAATGTTAAATGACATTTACCATATGCTTATATCAATTGCTTATATTGATATGACTAGTCTGTTACATTGCATGAAGATAGAGCTTTACAGTAGGCTGACACTCAAAATTGCAAATACACTCAAAACTACTTCTGGATGGCAACTTTTGACCAGAGGTGTGTTTACCAAAAGCAACTATAAAAGCAAGTTCTGTCGTTACCAACAGAGATCAATGGAATTTACGACCATAGGTAACTAACAGTGCTTTTGAGAAAAACAGTGCTTTTCTGTTCTGTCGAACTGTGGTAAAAACATGTTTTGTCTGTAAACTAATCATTGTCATACATTTTAGAGTTTTATTTGACTGGGTAAAAGAGGATATGAAGGTATCTGGTGCGAGAGGTACATGAGTCGCTGTGGCGACCCCTAACGGAAAAAGCCGAAAAAAAGAAGATTTAAATTTTGCATGAGTAAAATAAAATGACACACAAATGTTTTGGATTACATATGATTATTATTGACTGTAGATAATTGTATATATGTATTACATGGTGTCAGAAGACAACTGTAACGAAGCGTCAGGAGACAGAGGATCCATATGCACGCTTTATTAGGAGATCGTAGTACAACAGGTGGGGGTCAGAGCCGGCAAACACAACAATGTAGAGAGCAAATAATCAGAATCGGTAAACACGGAAAACAGGTCGGGGCAGGCGGCAAACAATCAGAGAATCAAAATATCAAACAGATTCAAAAACCGGAAAACAGAACAACAGCCAGAAAACGCTCAGAATGACAGTAAACACTAGTCGAGACTTCGCACTGGGGAAAGGTTCAAGTTCAGCTTTTATAGCGTGGGAAATGGGAAACAGCTGGTGGTGTAATCATGACAGGAGTGATGAATTGTGGGAGATGTAGTCAGGAAGTCGCTAAAACTCGGGTGAAGGTTCCCTTTGGTGGCGGTCGGGAGATGTGGCAGATGTTTCATTCATAACAGAGCCCCCCCCTGTGAGCGGCTCCCGAAGCGAGGGTGCGTGCGCCGTCGGGGCCGTCCGCGAGGCTGAGGGGCTGGTTTGTCCGGATGGGCCTGGTGATACCCAGCGGACAGTGAGGGGTCCAGGATGTCCTGTGCCTTCACCCAGGAGCGTTCCTCTGGGCCGTACCCCTCCCAGTCAATCAGATATTCGAGCTGGCTGCCCCAGTACCTGGCATCCAGAATGCTGCGGACCTGGTACGCGTCCTCGTCGCCAATCAGCAGCTGCTGGTGGGTTGGCAGCCTCCTCCTGCTCCTTTCTCGGACCGTCGGCAGGCTTGAGCAGCAAAACATGGAACGTTGGGGAGATACGGTACGTGGGTGGCAGCACCAAGCGGTATGATACGGGGTTAATCTGTTTGATGATCTTAAAGGGACCCACGAACTTGGGGCTGAGCTTCCTGTACGGGAGGCGGAGCCGAATGTCACGGGTGGATAGCCACACCCACTGTCCAGGTTGGTACTCGGGATGTGGTCTACGATGTCTGTCAGTGGGGCACTTCTGCTGTCTGATGGCCCTTTGAAGTTGGTGGTGAGCTGCACTCCAGGTCTCCTTGCTTCACCGGAACCAGTCATCCACCGCCGGCAGATTGGATGGCTCACCGGCCCACGGGAACAGGGGCGGCTGATACCTGAGGACACACTGGAAAGGTGTGAGGCCGGTGGCTGGCTTGGTGAGCGAATTCTGAGCGTATTCTGCCCACATCAGGTACTTGCTCCAGTCCGTTTGGTTGTTCTGGCAGTAAGATCATAGGAAGCGGGTAAGCTCCTGATTCAAGCGTTCTGTTTGGCCATTGTATTGTGGATGATATCCCGAGGTGAGGCTGATATTGATGTTTAAGCGCTTGAAGAACGCCGTCCATACTCGGGAGGTAAACTGTGGTCCTCTGTCTGAAACAATGTCTTCAGGAAGGCCGTAGAAACGAAATATGTAATTACAGAGGGTTTCTGCAGTCTCAAATGCCGTGGGGAGCTTGGATAACGCTATCTGGTGGCTATTGTCAGACTTGGGTAGATCAGTGACTAAATCAATGGCGATGTGTGACCAAGGTCACTGTGGCATAGGCAGTGGCTGCAACAAACCGGCTGGGAGCTGATGCGATGCTTTCGAGGTGTTGCACCTGGTACATCTCCGAACGAAATCGCTGACGTCTTCGGACAGAGAGGGCCACCAGAACTTATTTTGAGCCAAGCGGATGGTAGCCGTGACGCCGGGGTGACCGGAACTAGGCGAGGCGTGCAGCAACTGCAGCATGGTCAAGCGTAGATTCTCCGGCACGTAGACCTTGGTGGGGGGACAGTCATTGGGAGGTGGAGTGAGTGTATTAGCCTGAGCGATCTGGGTCATGATGTTCCATTGAATGGGGCCGATGATCTGGGTTTCGGGGATAAGGGGCTCTGCTGGTGGGCTTATGTCAGGTTCACTGTCAAGGCGGGAGAGTGCGTCGGCTTTAGTGTTTTTCGATCCGGGTCTGTACGTAACTGTAAAATGGAAGCATGTGAAGAACATGGCCCACCGTGCTTGGCGAGGGTTCATCCGTTTAGCCAAGCGTAGGTATTCGAGATTTTTGTGATCCGTGAGGACCATGAACGGATGTTGAGTCACGAACAGCGAACACTGCAGCAGGAAACCTCTACACCTCATGGGGTTCCCCTCGAATTTCTCCGGGAAGGGGAGTGTGTCTGCGGAGAGATTCTGAAGATCTCGAAGGGCTGAAGCGAGTTCCCTTGTGAGCCTGGTGAGGAGCTCCATTGTACTCGGCGGGATAGCGGCTGGATCACTTAGTGGCGAAGTCTTCTGTAACGAAGCGTCAGGGGACGGAGGATCCATATGTACGCTTTATTAGGAGATCGTAGTACAACAGGTGGGGGTCAGAGCCGGCAAACACAACAATGTAGAGAGCAAATAATCAGAATCGGTAAACACGGAAAACAGGTCGGGGCAAGTGGCAAACAATCAAAGAATCAAAATATCAAACAGTCAAAAACCGGAAAACAGAACAACAACCGGAAAACAGAACAACAACCGGAAAACAGAACAACAACCGGAAAACAGAACAACAACCGGAAAACGCTCAGAATGACAGTAAACACTAGTCGAGACTTCGCACTGGGGAAAGGTTCAAGTTCAGCTTTTATAGCGTGGGAAATGGGAAACAGCTGGTGGTGTAATCATGACAGGAGTGGTGGATTGTGGGGGATGTAGTCAGGAAGTCGCTAAAACTCGGGTGAAGGTTCCCTCTGGTGGCGGTCGGGAGATGTGGCAGATGTTTCATTCATAACAACAGTACTGAGAACGGCTCGTAAAAGTTTTTTTTTTCTTTTTTTTTTCTTCAAGACCGCATGGTGAGTGATTATGGAGTCTATTGTTTTCGGAGATTTGACCTTTCAAAGGGAATGTTGCCAACAGGAATGGTGAAGGTTTGCAACCCACAACAAAACAAAACTATGGAGAGACACCAGTTTCACTCCGGCAACTAGAATTAAGGTGAGACTATAGAGACATTTATCAGTGAACTCAGGATTAAACCAAAAGCATGCCGTTTCAGAGAATTGTCAGACAAGCTAACACGTGACAGGAGTATACAGCATCAACAGTGAAAGCCTACGGAAAGCACTGTTAAGAAACGGCGACCTAACTCTAATAAAAGCCATCTTAATATGTCGCATACATGAAATGACTGAAAAAAGTAATAAAACATTGACGATGCCTCAAATGCCCACTGACGTGGATGTAGTACATCCGATTTCTAGCAGGAGGCGCCAGCACACAAGATAAAAGCCCATAATAACAGTATGATATTAGCACACCATAACTAAATGCAAAACCTGTGGAAACAATCATGTGGCAAAGCAAGATAAATACCCTTTTTTTGGACAGCAGTGTCACAACTGCAAGAAAATTAATAATTTCAGAAAATCACATTGTAAATCACGTTGTCAGTTTGGTCTAAAGAAAACATACTACAAAATGTAGTATGTAGTACATGAACTTGAAATGGACAAGCCCCCTGTATATGATGACACATATGATATGTTGATAATATTGAATTTGACAGGTTTGTCGACACTGTTCTTGGCTGAGCAGGAAGAGGAATTCATCACTTTTCACAAAAACTCCAATTGAGGTTAAAGTTTACACTTCGGCAAAGTGTAATGTGATGTCACATACAACCTTCAAGAAAACTGTCAAAAATGAACAACCAGTGAAACAAGATTGCATGCCAAAGCAATAAAAGGTTTAGTTACACTGCTGTGTAGTTTAAAAAGACAAAGTCATTCACTCCCATTTTTCTTGGTGGATCAGGATGTCCAGCCGCTCTTAGGATTTTATCCATGTTTAGACATGGGGACTGTCACAATGAGCCCACATGTTCACCTGGTCAGTGTGGATGGCAGTACTGATCAAATCCTTTAAGAATATGAAGACTTGTTTACTTATGAACTTGGAGAACTCCCAATCACATACTCCATAACAGCAATGCATGCAGCCAGTAATTTGCACTGCATATCGCATTCCACTGGCAACGCAGGACTGTGTTAAAGCAGAGTTATACCGCATTCTCAGAGCCTAAAGACTGAGTTTCATCCTTGGTTGTGACACATAAATACTACAGACAAGAAATCAAACTGTATTATCTGTGTTGGATGCAAAGAACTCTTTCTTGCCAATAAATCTTGAGTCTTCTATGATGACAACGTTCAGCACTCCATTTGGGTGCTATAGATTTCTTCATATGCCTTTTGGCATAAACTCCGCAAGTCCCTCCAGACATTGAAAATTATGTTCATAATTATAATTAAATTATATAATTATATAATTATAATCATGTTCATTAGTTACATCTCCCCTGAGTTACATCTGACTGGAGGAACTCAGAAAGGAAACAGCAGAAGATGAGGTGCTACAGGCTCTCCGCACAGTAATTCAACAAGGTTGGCCAAGTAATGAACATAGCTTGTGCCACACAGTGCATCCATACGTTCACTACAAACTAGTTGTAGAAGATGGAATAGTGATGAAAGGCCACAAAACAGTTATTCCTCACTCATTACATAGAGAATACATCGATATAGTCCACAGAGGTCATTCTGGTCTGGATTCTACCAAGCACAGAGCAAGAGGTATCATTTTCTGGCCAACAATGACGACTGACATCACAGAGAAACTCCTCACATGCTCAGTCTGTAACAGCACAAAACCACAACAGAAAGAACCAATAAATCCATACCAAGTACCATGAAATTGACCACCTTCGCACAGTAAAGGTGGTGAACAAGGAGCCTCGGTCCTACAACTATCCAATGCAACGGGAGAACATACAGGAGCAACGGATGCCGCATCCTTCTGGTTGCAGAGCCCCCTCCATCATGGCTCACCCCTGAGAACATTGACTCTCAAAATACCACTACACATACAAAAACTATCATGGACACCAGTGCACCTTACAGAACACGTTTAGGTCGTGTTTGCAAGCCTAACCCAAGATATATACAGTGAGTTCTACTATTGGTAGAACTAGCATTGTGGTTATTGTTTGGAATACCTGCTGAATGTGTCTGCAACAGTTCAGTTATTTACTGCAATGGTTACATTTATATAATAGATGGTAATGTACAATGTGGCACTGCATTTCTTCTGTTAAAAAAAAAAAAAAAAATTTTCGCAGGTAAAACTATTTCAAATTACTCCCTAACAAAAGATATTATAACATACTATTCATTCATTCATTCATGTTGACCAACATAACACCTTTATTTAACAATTGTCTCTCTTTTTCTTCACGTTTTAAACAGGAGTGCATAAAAACAATATCCTCGTACTAACAACAGACTTCAGACCGTCATAAAGATAATGTTGATGTACATTACAGGATATGAATTTAAGAAATAAAACAGCTCTATAAAACTCTTATTAATGACTGGGATTTCTTACCCAAAGTGTCTGTAAGTGACCTAATCTTGAACAGTCTCTGTGCCATAGACTTGATAAGACGATTAACCTTTTTAACTATACCGGCACATGTGACTCTCTCTTGAGCAGTTCCTATATCCTGCATATCTCAGTCTCTAGCTCACGGAGAGTTTTTCCCTATCCGCTATCCCAGCACTGTGGTTGTTGTACTGTATTTGCTATTAAGCAATTGGTGAAATGTAAACATAAAGTGTGGTTACACTGACGTTACTGTTGATGTGCGAGTCTGCCTCTGTCAATCTGTGTAGGGAGATGGGCACGTGATTTATTTGAGTTTATACCCCTTCTATATTTTTCTTCTGTTTTTCGTTAGTCAGGGAGAGAGGTAAGAATATTGTCTTTAATTTTATTTTAATTTTGGGCAGGGAAGTTACTTTGTTAACCTTAAGTAAGTTTCTGTTTTGTTTGTTGTTTTCGGCATTTGCTCTCTCCTGACGCCTTGGTTGTTTAGGCTTGTTTACACTGACATTTGTATGTAATTTATATTCATTGGCTTTTGTTGAGCCCTGAACAATGAACTCAATTTAAGAATATTTTTGGTTCAGTGTTCTTTCAAATTATGGTGTTAAATAGAGGAGAGTTGTGTGAAACTTTATGAGAAGTATCAATTTAAAAAATGAGAAGAGCTGGGATAGAGGAAAAGGAAAGTTCTCATTTGTTCATTTACTTTTTACATTCTCAATATACCCTAGACACCTTGAGCACAAATGTACTTTTATTCTGTGAGCATTGACTCAAAGAAAGTCCAGTCTCAATCACTTAGCAATCAGTACATGATCTCAGACACTCAAGTAAGTGCCTTTTACTCTCTTGTTATAACCTTGAGCCTGTTTGTGTTGCTATTTAACAGCATGCTAATGCACAGTAGCTCTTGCCTCCTGGAGATGAGAGAGTAACGTCTTAGCATGACTACCATAATCTACCACCATGGGATCTCGGAGTACCTGCTTAAACATTAAGTCTACAGGCATAATGGCTTGTCACCTGACCAAACATTAGGTAAAAAGATGGAAAACTTATTGTTTCATGCACGGTGGCATTTCCCCTAAACTCTAAACCTGAAATGTGTATTTCCCGGGTCTTAGGTAATCATAGGTACTTTAAGGTAGTTTTCCATGTAGGAGCTAACGATACAGTAAACACTTTCCTCAGTCAGAGAATATTACAAATATTACTGAGTAATATTGTATGTATGTAAATTAGTGAAGGCTATGTCTGATGCTATAGTATGCTATGTCCCCATCCCAAAGCAGCATAGTGATGTACAGTAGCTTAAAGCAGGTTATGGTCCCTGAACTGCTGGATTTAGAGATGGTGCTCAGAAAACAATGTAGGCTTTATAGATAATTGGAGCACTTTTGAGGTTAAGGCTGGCCTGTTAGGATGGGACAATGTCCATCCCACTCGGGAAGTTGCTGTTCTTATTTCTTGCATCTCATTTGTAGTTTAAGAACAGGCCTAGTTAATCAGTGACAATCTGGAGGCAGGGCCAGGGAGCAGTCAATCAGGCTAAGACCATCTGCCAGGGAGCCTGCTAGCTGCACTGAGTCATCACCCAGGGTTCATAAAATAGAGACTGTGTCTGTTTCCCGAGCTAAACAAAAAAAACACTCTAAAAATTTGTTGTAGTAAACACAGCCAGCACAGCCAGTACCTTTGATATGAAGCTAGGACTGTTAAGTATAAGATCTCTTGCATCTAAAGCTCTTATGGCTAATGAAATGATTACTGATCAGAATTTTAGAGTTCTGTGTTTAACAGAAATATGGGTCAAACCCAAAGTTTAATGCATTACCGCCTGGTTATATACATCAGCCACGCCTAACAGGCAGGGGAGGAGGTGTCGCAGTTATTCATGATGATAAGCTTGGTGTCAAGTAAGAATCTAGACATATGGTCAACTCATTCGAAGTTCTTCATACTAGCATAACATATATAGCCTCAAAAAGTAAGTCTACTGAGTCAGTTCCTCTAATTTTTATTTTCAGACCTCCTTGGACCATATTCTTAATTTCTCTGAGAACTGCAGTTGTTTTCATCTTAGTTTTGGTAGGGGTTAACCAGAAGGTAATAATTAAATTAAAAAATAGTAATTAAAAAGTATTTATTTTTCTTTTTATCTTTATTAAATATTGATTAGAACTGTGGTTGATTAACATTTTTATTGTAAAAAATATTAATCTGATATAGTTTTTGTAGTATTAATTTAGTGGACTTTTCTGCCACAGAGGTACACGTAAGTGTAGTGTTTGTGAAGTTTTCAAAAAGGTTAAAATTTGTAATGTGAAAACTTGAATAAAATTAGTTTCTATGATCTTAATTTAATTAAGCACTGTCAGGGTAGGTGTAACGAAGCGGAGTCGTAAGGATCCATTTGCAGCATTTATTTAAATTCGGCAGAACAGACAGGCAGGGTCAAGCCTGGCAAACACAATGTCAGAGAACGGCAGATCAGAGTCAAAGAACAGGCAGGAAGTCAGGGCAGGCAGCAAAGAATCAGAGAAACAGGTAACAGAAACAGAATCAAAACAATCAGAACAGAAAATCAGGAAACGTTCGGACAGACTGCAGAAGCAAGTCGAGACTTCGCAATGAGGTCAAGTTCATTTCCTTATTTAAGCATGTCAGCTGATGGGGACACGTGCAACGTCGAGGTCTACCATGAGACCGGGGAGCGGGCCTGTCTGGGTGTTGTAGGTGGAAGTCGGCGGTGAGTGAGGGGTCCAGGATGTCACCTGCCTTGACCCAGGAGCGCTCTTCAGGGCTGTACCCCGCCCAGTCGGCCAGGTATTCCAGGCAGCCCCATCGGCGCCTGAAGTCCAGTAATTCGCAGAGCTGGTATGCCTCTCCCTCATCGACCAGGAGGGGTGCAGGTGGTTCGGCGAAGGTTTCTGGGTCTCTCGGTGGTCCCTCCGTGGGTTTCAGCAGCGAGGAGTGAAAGGTGGGAGATACGCGGTATGACGGTGGCAGTGCCAGGCGGTAGGAGACCGGGTTAATCCATCTGACGATTTGGAATGGGCCCACAAACCGTGGGCTGAGCTTACGACAGGGCAGATGGATTAGTCATGGTGTTCACGGTGGCGGCCTGTGCTTTTTGCCTGCGAATGGCTCGCTGTAGCTGCCGGTGTGCCACGCTCCATGCGTCCTCGCTGCGGCGAAACCACTCGTCAATGCCGGTAAGTCAGAGGGCGTGTCGGACCAGGGAAACAGGGGACCAGGTAAGCCGAGCGTAGCCTAGGAACTGTAGCCCAGGACTGCCTAGGACTGTCATGTCGTTCAGCGCCCGGTAGTCAATGCATGAGCGGAGACCATCTTTTTTCTTCATGAAGAAGAATCCGGAGGACGCCGGGGAGACGGAGGGTCAGATGAAGGCCTTCTGGAGCTCATCCTCGATGTAAGCTTTCATGGCCGCTGTCCCTGGCTGTGACAGCGGAAAAATTCTCCCTCTGGGCGGAGTGGATCCGGGCAGGAGCTCTATGGCGCAGTCACTGGGCCTGTGCGGTGGTAGTTCGGTGGCCCGAGTTCTGCTGAAGGCTTCCGTCAGGTCTTGGTACTCTGGTGGTTCGGAGGTGGTGGAGACAGAGCATACAGAAAGCATGGTGCTGGGTCGTGAGGTTTCTGTAGGGAGTGGCTGATGTCGGCTTGAGATGTGCAGGTCTCTCCAGGAGATAACAGGGTTGTAAAGTTGGAGCCAGTGAATGTGAAAAGGCAGGTATTCTTGGTGGTGAGGGCCCACCTGCAGCCGGAGACTCCTGGAGATGTGAGTGATGTGGCCCTCACCGAGCGGCTTGCCGTCTACCGCCTCCACTGCCAAAGGAAAAGTACACGGGGTTACCGGCACGTCATAAGCTTGAGCAAACTCCCTTGACATGAAGTTACCTGTGGCGCCGGAATCGATTAGCACGGACAGATTAATAATTTTCCCCCATATTTCAACTTGTACTTGCACCACCGCACAGTGCGGAGATTGAGGAACAAGCAAATCAGGACTCACCGATGTGTTCCATCTGCCGGGAGGCTTGTTGGGGCAGGCGGCCAGTCTGTGTCCGGCTTCTCCGCAATAGAGACAGAGTTGGAAGCGGAAGCATCTTGCTTTCTTCTCAGATGTGAGGTGAGTGGTGTCGAGCTGCATGGGCTCAGGATCCGTAGGTCGGGTGGCACGAGGGGGTTCACGCACGTGTCGGACGGAGGTCGTACATTGGAGGTCGACGTGTCCACATCGAATTGTCTGAGCAGCTGAGCCAAACTCAGAAAAATAACAAAAACAATCCCAAGTTTTTATTTAGCATAGTGGCTAGGTTAACAAAAATTCAGCTATCTCAAAACACTATTCCATCACAGTTCAGTAGTGAGGACTTGAGAGATTCTTCACTGATAAAATTGAAAGTATCAGGAAAAAATTGTTGATGTACAACCCATAACAGCATCCCATGCCTCAAGGTCCAGCCTCATCACTCACAACTACAGTGATTTACAAGTATAGTACAGGAAAAGCTAGATAAACATTACCACAGCTAAATCAACAATATGTGTGTTAAATCAGATTCCAACTAAATTACTGAAAGAAGTGTTACTTACAGCTGGTGAGCCTCTTCTTAATATTATTAACTCCTTATAATCTTTAGGTCATGTTCCTAAATCCTTCAAGTTGGCAGTTATTAGGCACCTCATTAAGAAACCTACATTTATGTCTAAAATATTGTACAAGGTTGCGTCTGTTCAACTGTGCTCCTTCTTACAGGAGAATATTTAAAGGGTTTCAGTCAGGTTTCATAGCACAGAAACTGCACTTGTTAAAGTTACGAATGACTTGTTCTTATCTTTGGATCAAGACTGCATCTCACTATTAGTTCTACTTGATCTTATTGCAGCATTCAACACTATAGATCACAACATTCTCGCTTACAAAATTACACAGGTATTCAGAGACAGGCTTTAAGTTGGTTTAGATCCCACCTGTCTGATAGATACCTTTTTATAGACTTAAATGGAGAATCCTCTAGTCTCTTGCCAGTTAATTATTGGGTCTCTCAAGGATCAGTTTTAGGACCTATGCTTTTCTCAACATACATGCTTCCCTGGGAAACATTATTTGAAGGCATTGGATTAGCTTCCATTGTTATGCTGATGAAACGCAGCTATACAGGTGCATCTCAATAAATTAGAATGTTGTGGAAAAATTCATTTATTTCAGTAATTCAACTAAAACCGTGAAACTCCTGTATTATATAAATTTAGTACACACAGACTGAAGTAGTTTAAGTCTTTGGTACTTTTAATTGTGATGATTTTGGCTCACATTGAACAAAAACGCACCAACTCACAAAAGAATTTAATACGTCCAAAGACCCAAGATTTTTAGTGAATTGTTGGCCTTCTGGAAAGTATGTTCATTTACTGTAAATGTACTTAATACTTGGTAGGGGCTCCTTTTGCTTTAATTACTGCCTCAATTCACTTTGGCATGGAGGTGATCATCAGTAGCTGTAGCACTGCTGAGGTGGTAAGGAAGCCCAGGTTTCTTTGACAGTGGTTGAAGGTGTTGGTGTTCTTTGACAGTGGCCATGGTGTTTGTGTGCTTGACTGGCCAGCACACCAACACCATGGTCATTTAAACAACTTTTGGTGCTTTTGGTAGTATGTGTAGGTGCCAAATCTGCTGACCAGCTTTTTAAAGATGCTTAGGAAGCATGAAGTGCTCTAAAATTTCATGGTAAATGGATGCAGTGACTTTGGTTCTCAAAAAACACTGTGGACCAACACCAGCAGATGACACAGCAAATCATCACAGACTGTGGTAACTTAACACTGGACTTCAAGCATCTTGGGCTATGACCTTCTCCACCTTTCCTCCAGACTCTAGGACCTTGGTTTCCAAATGAATTACAAAACTTGCTCATTTGAAAAGTGGAACAATCAAGTTCTTCTCCTTGGCTCAGCTAAGACGCCTCTGATGTTGTCTGCGGTTCAGGAGTGGCTTAACAAAAGGAATACAACAAACAACAGTAACCAAATTCCATGACGCATCTGTGTGTAGTGGCTCTTGATGCCTGATCCCAGCCTCAGCCCATTCCTTATGAAGCTCTCCCAAATTCTTGAATTGATTTTGCTTGACAAGCCTCTCACGGATGCGGTTCTCTCTGTTGGTTGTGTGTCTTTTTCTTCCACACTTTTTTGATCGCCCGTATTTCAAAAACAGCCTTCTTCCACCTTAGAAATATGGCCAAGCCAAGAAACATCTTTATCTGATGCAGAGAAGCTAGTTCATGTATTTATGACCTCTAGACTGTGTGGGCTGTGGGCAACGGCTGCACTGCAAAGTTCAGCTCCAATCACATCGTCAAGTTTGCTGATGACACAACTGTGATCGGTCTCATCAGCAACAACGATGAAACTCACTACACTAAATGGTGTGAAATAAATAACCTGTCCCTTAATGTTGAAAAGACAAAAGGAGGTCATGATGGACTTCAGGAGAAACTCCATTGAGCACCGTCCACTGACCATCAACAACACAACAGTTGAGAGGGTTGTCAGTACAAAATTCTTGGGGGTGCATATCACAGAGAATCTCATCTGGTCCACCAATACACGGTCACCCTCCAAGAAGGCACATCAGCGGCTGCACTTTCTCCACCACCTGAAGCGAAGCTTTTATTGTCATTTCAACCATATACTGTATAGCTGTTGCAGTACATATCGAAATGAGACAACATTTCTCCAGGATCATGGTGCTACATAAAACAAAGACAGGGCAACTTGTAATCTTAGCCACATAAAGTGCAACTGTGCAACCTGGTGCAAACAGTGCTGGACAAGACAAACAAGACAGACAAGACAGTGCAGGACAAAAGACAGTGTAGACAAAAAGTTACCAGACAATATAAAAAGTACAAAAAATACAATACACAAAAGACAATAAACAGAAAACTGAGACAGTGAATACTGTATGTGAATACTGAATGTTCAAACAATATTTCATGAAGTAACATTAGAATGGACACAGTTTCCTAGCAGCAGGTCCTTGGGATAATATACAGAATTGTGCAAAAAACAGCAAAGGACTGAAATATTGTATAGCATGTGCAAAAAGGCTGAGATATTGTACAATATGAGCAAAAACAGCTGAAATGTTGGACAGTTTGTGCAAAACAGCAGAAAAGTGTGCAAAACAGCATGTAAACAGTTTTATGGATTGTAAGCAGCATGTAAACAGTTTTATGTGTCAGTGTGTGTGTTTTGTGTGGGTCTGTGCAGTCCATACAGCTGATGTGTGTGTATGTTGTGCTCAGTACAGTTCAGTTCAGTTATTGAGAGGTCTGATGGCTTGTGGGAAGAAACTATTACACAGTCTGGTCGTGAGGGCCTGAATGCTTCGGTACCTTTTTACAGACAGCAGGAGGGTGAAGAGTGTGTGTGATGGGTGTGTGGGGTCATCCACAATGTTGTTGGCTTTGCGCATGCAGCGTGTGGTGTAATTGTCCATGATAGAGGGAAGAGAGATCCCAATGATCTTCTCCGCTGTCCTCACTATCCGCTGCAGGGTTTTGCGATCAGAGATCGTACAGTTCCCAAACCAGACAGTGATGCAGCTGCTCAGGATGCTCTCAAGATGAGTGCAAACGGGAAATGTGGGTAGAGTGCTGACAATGCACAATTAGATGGCCATAACTTACATTTTCGGTGACCATTGTTAGGTGCTTTTGTTTTTATCCTTTTGCAAATCTGCTTGTTAACATACAAGCACTTATTTCTGTAAAGAAAAAAGTTCACTTTTTTTTTGATAATTTTTTGCACCTAGAAAGATAAAGAAATTAACTGCCATTCAAGTAAGATGAAATTATAAAACAGCTTAATAAACAAAAAATGAGAATTTAAAACAAATCACAACACAGAAACACTTACAACTATTAAAGGGTATTTAATTACAGCAATTAATGTTCCTAAATAAAAGTAATAGAAATTATAAGACTCCACTAGATAAACTGTTTACTCTAACACATGGTTTGCTGCTAATTAGTTTATAGTTACTATTTTTGTTCATGTGTTATATGATGGAAAACATTTTCACCTTCAAGATGTGTAATTTACTTGTTTTGCTAAATGACCTTAAAGACATAAAATATGGATTCGTGAGTAAATAAAGTATAGCTATATTATGTACATTATTATGAAAACAGAATAAACATTTCAAGACCAGAAACATTCCTGGAACTCAAATAAGTTGACATCTACTACTTATATACTACTGTTTTGCCCTTAAGCACATACTGTTTCATAATTGTGTTAAACATCAGAGAAGAGTCTATATGTTCACCAGACATTACATGTGAACATCATTCTCTCTTTCTGCTGATAGTGTTCTTGCACATGTTAAAGGAGAGTTCTGTAGTATCCCTTTAAAACAACATTTTATAATAAAAAGTATAATAAAAATCTTATATTTTTATAGCAAATAGTTATCACAGAAGCATAACAATTACTGTCATATTAATTTTATCAATTGCCCATTTATAAATTCTGTTCATTTTATTCATAATGTTTGGAAAAAAAAAAATCTTGCTTTTTCGGACACAAAATATATTGTCCCAAGATATTATTTATTGTTATGTTACATAAAATCACAGACACTTCTGCAGTAACATAAAACTAAGAAACAAAAAAACTTTTAAACAGATGGTGAGCTTTCTGCAGAGAACGTATGACTGAAAATTCATATGCTGTAACTTTTCAAACTAAATCAGGATATGGATGACCAGCTGTCTTCCTCTTCTTATATTATGAAAGTTTCTTTCCTGAATGGATGCAGACTATATTAACTTCTTCTTCTTCTTTTTTTTTTTTTTTTGCAAATTTGACTATTTTGTATACAAATAGAATTTTTTTGTGATAATACAGTAATGTATAGCCCATTGCTCCAATCTTTTTCCACGTAACATAATATTTAACATGTGAGATCCTGCAAAAAGTTGCTGTTCTTTTTTGAAAAATAATGTTTTGTGCCTCAACTTTTATGTTAAAAGGGCACTTTAACCTAATTTTGAATGTATGCATGTCTATTACCTATTACCCTAGTATAAATCATCATGCAATTTGAAATAATAGTTTCATTAGTCAAAGGGGAAATGTAGGATTAGAGTTTTTCAATGAAAGATTTACGTAACAATACTGTAGTAAAACCTTTCGAAATATACCAAAAGTCTTCATTACTAACATTAGGCAAAGTAGCTAGATAAATTAGTATGCATTTTGTTTTCTGGCTTATGTTTTGGTACCACGTTACCCAGATATTTCATGGCAAACAACAGTCTTACACAAAAGTACTGAAAATCTACAATTTATTCTTGTTTCTTTGGCGACATAGTACATGTTGTCTTGTACTCTTGTAAATTTCTTAGGTGTAAATTTTCTCACAGTAATCATTTGCTGTCACTGTGACAGTAACTGAGTGGATTCAATATTGTCCTTCATGGGGATTGACTGGACTACAAATGGCAAATGGTGCTTTCTGGTCTTCACAATAGATTTTCCGATAAGATTCTTAATCATGACCAAAGTTGTGGTAAATCTGTTCACTTGAATTTAATTGAACCTGCAGGTCTTCTCAGAACTGCCTATCATCGTCTTACAATCTTAAAACTGGTTGTTCATTTTACTGCGTGCTGTCTGTATTAAAGTATTGCCTGAGAATTATTTTGTCGACATGTCAAGTACCCAGTAGGTTGCAGTTTAAACTGTTTTATGTGTAATGCAAATAGTAGACCTTTGACAACTAGTAGGTCACTGCATGGTCAACCACACATACAAGCTTGCATACAGTGTACTGATCATTGTTGTCTACCTCTCAACACAGATATTAAACCTGCCCAAAGTTAAAATGAATGCACTAATGTCTTCAGCTCCCCAAAACACTTACTATAATATTTTGTATGAACGAATGAATGAATGAATGAATGAATGAATGATGAGTTAATTTATACACAACAACCTTGTGGCTCTTTGGCGCAGTTGTGGCCTAATGGTTAGAGAGTCTGACTTGTAACCCGAAGGTTGCGGGTTCGAGTCTTGGGCCGGCCATGACTGAGGTAGACAAGGCACCGAATCCCCCCCAACTGCTCCCCGGGCTCTGGGTGTGTGTTCACGGTGTGTGTGTGTGCACTTTGGATGGGTTAAATGCAGAGAACGAATTCTGAGTATGGCTCACCGTACTTAGCCGTATGTCACTTCACTAGTAAAAGTGACCACTGTACATTTAAAGCAAAGATTTTATGACAGAGCATTTTTAAAGAAAAATCCATGCTCAAACATTATAAAAGTCAAACCAAAAAAATTCATAATTATAAGAAAATCATTTTCAATTTAAGCATATCTTTGGCCTCAATATAGACAGGTGGAAGATCAGAAATGGTTAAAACTCACACTGTGCAAAACACAGAATTCTATGTTAATTTTTTAATGATTGCAGTATGGTTGGTTAAGTTTAAGTATCAATAACTAATGATCTATATAAAGTGAGCAACTACAAATGTGTTATCCCATTATTTGTACATAACTGGTACGTACTACATTATAATTTTAGGAATGGCATTTTCATTGGTAACACACAAGCTTTATAGTCACATTATACCGATTTGCCCAAAAGATTGCATACCTTGGGAGAATTTGCAAGATGTGTATAATTCTTTTAAACATTTCTAAAGAAAAAATGAGTGAGAAGGCAAAACAAATTGATTTTATTAGGACTTAAGTTAATATGTAAGGCATAACAGAATGGGACAATTATCAAACAATACATAACAAAAAAGAAAATAAGAAATAATCCCAGTTCAAATTTTTGCATGCCTTTAGTTCTCAGTATTGCCCCCTTTAGAATCAATGATGGCATGTAATATTTTGTAATAATTGTGCACGAGGTCCTTAATTCTCTCAGGTGGTATAGCTGGCTATTCTTGCCAAAATGCCTCCAGTTCCTGTAGATTTTTTGGTTGTCTTAAACAAACTGCATGTCTGAGATCTCCCCAACCTGTGTTTATAATGTGGCCAAACATTCAAGGATATGTATATTTTTATCAGGATTGTTTAGGTAATTTCAGTTATCTTTAGGTTTTAAAAAGGAGTCAAAAAACTGTGATAATTAATGACTTCATGTGGCCACTATCGACTATCCACTATCTAACAGAGAATGCCCTTGCACTCCTCCACCCCGCAGCCACAGACATAGGCCACTGCCCTGGTTCAGCACCCAACCACAATCCTTGGCCTGCTTACTCACTTTGGCTGGCTAAAGGATTGTGGTTACTGCTCGGGTTGGGGTTTGCTTGGGGTCCCATGACTTCTATGATTCTTGTTGGCATTTGGGACGGATTACAGGCTCCTAGCAAGTGAGGACTGTGGGTGGTTCAAGCAGCTGAGGTCAATAGCATACACTACATATACTTCAATTCAACATCACAGAGGTAATAAAGTGTTTCTTTATATAGAATGTATGTAGGGAACTGTTAAAATAATTTAGAGTTGATTTGACTTTCAAAAGTCCGATTTATTTTATATAATGCACTTTTTGGACAGACCTTATATTTGAAAACAAGTTCCAGTAAAATTAAAAAACTGCATTTAGTTTAATGAGTTTGCTGAATTAGGGAACTCTCTAAACACAACAACAACAACAACAACAACAACAACAACAACAACAACATAGCCTATAAAAGTCAGGTATCTCCAGTGAAGTATCTCTCCAGTATCTCCAGTCTCATTGGTATATGTTATTTGATATGAAAGTTATACACATTTAATATTCTTTTAACAGCATCATACACAACACAGAGCCAGCAAAAAAATTACAGTTACAAAACTTTTTTTTTTTTAGCTTTTTTATTCTCTAGGACTCAGAACACAAGAGAAAATAAAAATGTTCAGCTGATAGTTGCATTTAATAGAAAGACAAAGGAAAGTTAAAAGTTGAAAGTTGGGGGAGTTAAGGTGCTCTTATAGAATAGTCACTACTAGAGAAAATCTCACTATACTATGAAAACAAAGAAGAAAAGATTTCTTGATTGAAAATAAACCCTATTGTAAAGCAGCAACTGATACATATATTTACAGTGTTCTTCAATGGCTCTCTTTCCTGTTCTACAGGAAACACTCAGCTTGCAATATTTTACAGTGTATATTTAAGGGTCCCTATGATTGAAGCAGTATACTGTGGAAATCTGTAAAGTAGTACATTTTCATTAACTTGCTAACATACAGTACACTTAAAATGAAACAGGTTTGTCTTTAAGGTAATTTGTCCCAGGCACTGATTGCTAACTCACTGCTATGCTGAAAGTTTAGCTCAATTGTTTGCTCCATTAATCCAATATCAGCCATACTTTAAAAAACATAATTATACCTAGTGAATTCTAATTCATAATTCTACACATCAGTTTGTTGTGGTGTTTTGTGCTCCCCCTGTGGTGAATGGGAAGAGTTGCACCTGCCTTGGCACCTCCTGTAGGTAGCTATATTAGACAGGAAGTGATGTGGCAAGGGGAAGTGGGAAGGGAGACAGTTTTTTTTGACCTACATGCACAATGTGGAGTTGGATGTATCGTTTCACGTGGAATTGAATCTTTTCGGAAAAAATCATCCTCAATTCAACTATGGAGCAGCGTCAACTTTACTTTCCCACCAGAAAAGGTTAAATTCAAAAGGAAGCCATTGCATTAGTCAAAAAACTCCCAATGTGGCAGGCCCAACCAAGGTCTGCATTCGAAATAACCAAGCCATCTGTGAATGTTCCTGTTCAAGTAACTCATCAAGGTTGTGAGTAAACGCTGGGAAATTTATCTTTATCAGAATGCTGTTGCTGATAATGCTGGCTTTGATCAAGGGAATGCATATGATATAAGACGCTGATGCTTATGTGAATGATGGCCTGCTGTTTCAACGGATGTCAGGTTTGATTGAATCATCTGTGTCAGTATGGAATAGGAAGGGCCTCAAGGTGAAGTTCCTAAGCAAAATGCTGCATCTCTCAGTGCTACGCGCAGGCTTGGTGTTTGTACCCGAAGGATGAATGAACTGAAAGCAATGTTTGTTCATTATTATGATTCTGAATTGATGAAAATTACTGTGGAAGCATTTTATAGTGCACTTGAAGAATTTAAGGAAACTCATAGGCTTGTGCAAGAGAACTTGCCTGATGATATCCAAGAGAATGAATGCATTGATTGGTTTGATCCCAAAATGGCTACGTTTGAGAATTTTATGAAGGAATTAGAGACATGGAAGCTTGGAGATATACCAAAGGATCCACAAGCACTCATAGAGCCAAATGACAGTGCCTCGAATGTGTCCAAAAGGTCACATAAACCTCATAGTTCCCATTGTTTGAATACGTCTTCATCAGTGTCTTCATTGAGGATTAAGGCAGCTGCTGACAAAGCAGCCCTTCTTGCTCGTAAAGCTGCATTGAAGCAGAAGCATACTCTTGAGATGGAAAAGGCTGCTTTGAATATGAAACTGGAGACAATTAACTTGGAATGTGAATTAGCTGCAAATGATGCTAAACTAAATTAGATCTGTTGTTATATCACAATCATCTGAACTTAAAGATGGAATGAATGAGTATTTTGGAAAGCACTGTATCGATCATTCTAAGCAGCTATAAAACTCAGGATCAAACGTCACCTGGAACATCACCATCTTCTGAATTTGTCCAACTTGGAGCTATTCCAAAAACTCCATTGCAAAGAATTCTTCAAGCCCCAAAACGATGGTTTCACAAAGAAAATATGAAAACAAGGCAACGACATCTGATGAGTCTACAATAAATATTCCAAATCAATCAAGCAGTAATAATGAAGTGGGACTTACCAATATGAATCTTTCAAATGTGATGCAGAGGCAGGATAATATTGCAGAACTTTTGATCCTTCAGCAAAAACACACTTTTCTCCCCTCCAGAGAGATTCCGATGTTTGATGGAGACCCGTTAAGCTTTTAGTCCTTCATGCAAGCCTTTGAATATGGCATAGAACACAAGACAGATAATTGCAGGGAAAGACTTTACTATCTGGAACAATTTACTTCTGGCCAATCAAAGGAGCTGGTCCAAAGTTGTTTACATATGGATGCCAGAAGGGGTTATGCAGAAGCTAAAAGGCTCTTGAAACGTAATTTCAGTGATGAAGTGAAAATTACCAGTGCTTATATAGAGAAGGCCCTAAGTTGGTGCAATATCAAGGGTGATGATGGAAATGCTCTTAATGCCTATGCACTTTACTTAAGAGGCTGCTGTAATGCTGCAGAAGATCTTCCTAATATGTTTGACCTTGATTTGCCATCAAATCTTAGACAGATCATATCAAAGCTTCCATATAATTGAAAGGAAAAGTGAAGGAACATGGCCTGTGATCTTTTTGAACGAATGCACAAAAGAGCGAAATTCAAGGATGTGGTTGCCTTTATTGAAAAACAGGCCAAGATCCTTCAAGATCCTCTTTTTGGCAATATTCAAGACTTTACACCTGTAACAAAGGGACCTAAAGCTAGGACTGAGTTTCGTCCCACAAAGCTTGGGAGTAAGAAAAGTTTTGCAACTGCTATATCACCATTGACTTCGAGTACAAGAGACATGAAGGATGTAAAAAACTTAAGTGCAGCACTGCAGACCCCTTGTATGTTTTGCTCTGGTTATCATGCTCTGGAATCATCTCATCAGATAACTTGAAAGGCTCATGAAGAGAAGATTGACTTCCTGAAAGGAAAAGGATTATGTTTTGCCTGTCTTTCGAAGGGGCACATAAGTAAAATGTGTAGAAAACGTTTAGAATGTAAGATTTGTCATAAAAGAAATCCAACAATTCTACATGCTGAGCATCAAGCTTACAAAGATAAAGGCAGCAGTGAGGCAACTACAAACAATGGAGGCATTCCGGTTACTATTGCTGTGGTGTCAACAGAACAGGCTGGTTCCCTTGACTATAAACTGGCCATTTTGCCTTTGAAGATCAGAGCCTGCAATGGCACTAAAATCATCGAGACCTATGCTTTTCTTGTCCTGGGAAGTTCTGCTACTTTCTGTATGGAAAAACTAATGGAAGATCTTCAAATAAGAGGAAGTACAGCAAAAGTTCTTCTTAGGACTATGGGACAAGAGAGGCCAATTTCTACATTCAAACTGGATAGGCTGCAAGTAAGCAGCCTCATTAGCAATAATTTCATTCCACTGCCAGAGGTTTTTACTCAAGCTTTTATACCCGTTGGAAAAGAAAACATTCCCACTGCGGATGACATTAAATGCTGGACCTACCTTAATGATGTTTGTTTGAATACCATTGATGCAGAAGTTAATCTGTTAATTGGAGTTAATGCTACAAAGCTTATGGAACCATGGATAGTCATTAATAGCCAAGGAGATGGACCTTATGCAGTCTTAACTCTCACTAATTTAGAAGAGCTTCTTGTGAGTCAGTTTAATTATGATTTTCCTGAAAAGGCATGCGATGAGAGATCTGAAGATTCCGTTGAGGAAAAGATGTTCCTCAAAATTGCAGCAGATTCTGTAATCAAACAAGATGGTCACTATCAATTGCGCCTTCCATTCCGTCATGAAGACATCTATTTGCCTAACAATCGAAGGATTGCCGAACAGCGAGCAATTAATCTCATGGAGAAATTTCAAAGGGATCACGTATCCTTTGTTGACTACAAGGAATTCACAAGTGAT
Organism: Tachysurus fulvidraco; assembly: GCF_022655615.1. NCBI lineage: Eukaryota > Metazoa > Chordata > Actinopteri > Siluriformes > Bagridae > Tachysurus > Tachysurus fulvidraco. Next base: position 9,601,426 of record NC_062534.1, read on the forward strand.
CTATTGGATAAAGGGCATGCTGAAAAGGTGCCACAAGATCATTTACCTGGAACCCCTGGCAGAGTATGGTACATACCCCATCACGGTGTGTACCATAAGAGAAAAGTGAAGATTGGGGTTGTGTTTGATTGTGCATCCATGTTCCAGGGTACATCTCTAAACCAAGAGCTTCTTCAGGGCCCTGATCTCTCAAATAGCCTCATTGGAGTTCTCCTTAAATTCCGTCAAGAACCTGTAGCAATCATGGCGGATATCGAAGGAATGTTTCATCAGGTTAAAGTGCCACCTGATGATGTTGACTTTCTGCGGTTCTTGTGGTGGCCTAGTGGCGACACTAGTCAGCCATTGGCAGAGTATCACATGCTGGTCCATTTGTTCGGTGCTGTCTCTTCACCAAGTTGTGCAAATTATGCACTCAAGAAAACAGTAGAGGATAATGAGGACAAAGTTTGTGAAGAAGTTCTCAGTATCATTCAAAACAACTTTTATGTTGATGACTGCCTGGCTTCCTTACCCAAGGAGGATGTAGCTATTGCCAGGATTGGAGAATTAAGAATGATCTGCGATACAGGTGGATTTAGACTGACAAAGTGGACTAGTAATTGTCGTTCTGTTCTAGTATCAATTCCAGAAGAGGAGAGAGCAAACGATGTTAAGGAGTTAGATCTAGATAGAGATAAGCTCCCTGTTGAAAGAGCTCTCGGGCAACCTGCTTCACTTCTACCCGGATTACAGTAATCAGACCGGCCGCTCAGAGACGAGAGATGAACTTATGCAGAAAAAGCTCACGCAGATAGGAATCTCCTCCTTTATGATCTACCTCTCCGTAGTAAAGCTAACGCACCACGGATCAACCGCACTCCTTCAAACGCCCTCGGAGGTGGAAATGTATCTCGCTCAACAACAGGCTCTCGCCACCCCCACGTCGGCACGTAATAACACCTCAGCTGAAACGTTAATGGAAGCCAATCCGTGATATCAAAGGTAAAGATGGCATTACTGTCTATGGGGCAGCTGTGTCAGGAAAGTTTTGGATAAATTGTGATGCCGAGGTGACCCCCGGGCTCGGTGATCAACTGTTATACTGGCTACGTATCTCACATGTGTTCATTTCCAGGCGGATAGGGGAGTTTTTCTCTCTCTGCTTACTGCCTTTTCATTTTGTTCTCACTGTTGTTCATTTACTGTTCCAGCTGCCATGATATGTTTTCGTAAGTCCACATGGTTTTGTTTTTCATTAAAAATGTATATAATGCTGTTTTTGATCTATGGCTCTTAAAGTAATTTCTTGGAACGTCAATGGTCTAAATGGTGCAATCAAAAGGGCAAAGTGCTTAGATTATTTAAGATCTAAAAAGGTGTCCGTTGTATTGATACAAGAATCTCATTTGAAAGCAGGTGACGTTAATAGATTTCAAAACAGGCATTATAAATTAGTCTCCTTTTCCTCCTCCACTAAGAAAACAAAGGGGGTTATGATACTTATAGCCCATCATCTCACTTTACATATTCATCATACTAGGAGTGATACGGCCGTATTACATGTGTGCTAGGTACTTGGTCCCATAATAAATACGCCTTTATCTCAGTTTATGCCCCCAATGAATGACAATGTTTTTTATCAACAACTCACACAAATGATATTAAGCCTTAATGGCTTAATCCCTGTTGAAAGAGCTCTCGGGCAACCTGCTTCACTTCTACCCGGATTACAGTAATCTAGATAGAGATAACCGTATTTAAATACGGTGCATGACCCCATACTTGATAGGTCTCTGTAGCGATTTTGGCTCGCGAAGCAAGGTAAATATTTATAAGTCACTATAACATGTTATAGTGACTTCTAAATATTTTAACCTAAGTTGAATATTTGGTCTGTTCGGCCGGCGAACAGGCCTTGTAAACTTTATTAATTCTATGAAGGCGGTATCTTCCCAGCCAAGAAAGATTTGCTTCCCTTTTACTTTACACCGTAATTTAAATTAAATTAACTTAATAGAGCATGTAGTTCAGACCAGATGTTGCAGGTACCTTAATTTGTGAGCGATACTCAGAGACAATCACTTATTTGGTACAAATATGGCATTTAATTGATAATTCTAATTCATTTAATGAATGAGACAAACACAACATAAAACTAACCACACAAACAAAACAAAAGAAAATAGGGAAAATGAAGATGAAAGGAAGGAAAGGAATGGCAAGCTTAAACTTCAAAATTAATCACACCTTAACTGGGAAATCGTCACCGGAAACTTAAATTCACCTTAAGGCACAATACAAGGTTCATACTTAAAATACACATCTAGATTGGTCGGTAAAGGAAACGGTTACTTGCATTGGCTTACTGCAAAAGAGTCCGGATGCAACAGAGAAATCTCTGAAGTCAGACATTCTTCCAAGTTCTCCTGAAGATCAGAGCAGTTGTCATTCTTGTAAGTGAAGCTTGCTGGAACTTCTTTGAAGGAAGATGGAGTCGTCTCCAAGCTGTTCCGGAAGTCTGACCACGGATTAGTGGTGTTTCTGACAATTTAAAGGTGGCGAACTCCACCCATCTTTGGGGAGATGGCCAATGCTATGGCCTTACATTTTGGAGGGAAAAACTCCCTTTGTTTCAGGTGTCTGTGGGCATGGTTTAGCTATCAAACTTTTAGATGACTTTAAAGTTTTATCCAAGGTGTATTAAGACGGTATGGCGCCTTTCGTGCTCAATCAAAATACACCATTGTTTGAAAAATGAGTAGCCGATAATTTTGTGGTCATTTGGATACTAAACATGAGGGGTAATGACGGTATAATGGCAGCGGTACATTACATACACAGATCAGTAATCGAAGGGTAACTGATGTTGATACGATATTGTGTTCTTATAAAGGCAAAGAAACAAAAATGAAACACAAAACAAAATGCACTTTCATTAGGGAAGTAAAAAGAAAATGATAGCTTTGTATACATTCTGACATCAGACCTTAACGGGGCATACGGCATTAGAACAGGTATACATTAACATGCCATGATCAGTAATTAGAGTATAACTGATGTTAAATACAATGTTGTTTTCTGACACATGAATAAAATACACCCTTGTCAGGAAAGTAAGGAGCAAATAATTTTAAGTCAGGCAAGCCTTAAAAGAAGAGACACATTACGAAAGGGTTATAAGAATTAGAACCTTAGAGTATCTTATCTACTTGTTTTATTAGTTAAAGGAATGTCTCATTGTGGTGTGTGTGTGTTCTGGTTGAGGGCCCCTATGAGTTCAATCAGAGAAGCCGCATGGGGTTATCTGGTCTTTGTGTAGGCTCCAGTCATTCTGGAGCCAGTTGTGTGTGTAAAATTGGGTTGCTCATAGGTTGATTGAAGAATAGATGTTGAAATTTAGGGTGCGTGGGACATGAAATCTAAAATGACCTGTACCAGACGCTACATCTCATATGTCACAGTCGGATCCAGCCTCTTCTAAGATGTTTAAAGATTTTATAAAACAAATTAATGTATGTGACATATGGCGACTGAAAAATGACAAGGTCAAAGATTTACCTTTTTTCTCAGCACGCCACAAAACCTTTTCTTGTATTGATTACTGTTGGTATCGCCTGCTTATATTCCATTTATTGACAGCACTGATATATTACCTCTTCTTCTCTCAGATCACTCCCCTGTGAGCCTAAGCCTTCTTCCATACCCCCTCCTAACCGGGTATAAGCGCTCGAGATTCAATACCTCCTTACTTCACGATCAAAAATTTATCACACAACTACATGCCTCTTTAGTTGATTTTATTCAACTAAATAATGATTCAATAAACAATCCTCAATCTCTATGGGAGGTTACAAAATGTTTTATAAGAGGAAAATGCATCGCTTTTTCTTCCCATCGTCAGAAAATAAAGAACAGTTGCAGAAACGAGTTGGAAAATTTAGTTCAGGTGACAGAACGAGAACTTAAAAATATTTATAGTCAACATAAGGCAGAAAAACTGCGAGCACTTAAATCTGAGTTGAAAGGTTTACTTTTACATAGAGCAGAATTCATTATGCATCGCACAAGGCAGTCAAATTATTTTAATGGGGAGAGACCAAGCAGGTTATTAGCAGCAAGGATCAAACAGGTAGAATCTAAAGCAATCATACAAGCCGTGAAGAAAAATTATTTTCTTATTACACACAGCCTTTGTTATTTACACACAGCCTGAAGATAATCAGATATTCAAATCTTTTTATGAGCAACTATACACCTCTAGTTCCTCCAGCAGTCCCCAGCAATATATCTCCTTCCTTCAACAGCTTCATCTTACTAAGTTTGATGCAGAACATCAGGAGCTACTAAACCGTCCCATATCCCCTGAAGAGTTAAAACTGGCCCTCGATTCTATGGCAATGAACAAACCCCGGGTAATGACGGAATTCCACCTGAATTAATATCTTCTATATGGGACATAATATCGCCAATTATTCTTAACTCCCTAAATTCCACAATTAAAAATAATGCTCTGCATAGAGACCAAAACACAGCTCTTATAACTCTGCTACTTAAGAAAGGAAAAGATCCCCTAGAATGTGCTAGTTACTTGCCCATTAGCCTAATTGCCACTGATGCAAAACTTCTCGCTAAAACCCTAGCTATTAGGCTCAACAAATGTGTTGGTAAGGTTATTAATTATGATCAATCCGGATTTCTTAAAGACCGGTTTGCTTCCGATAATATCACACGACTTTTTCACATCATCCACGGATCGGACTCCTATCAGGCCTCCTCCGCAGTCATCTCACTAGATGCAGAGAAGGCCTTCGATAGAATTGAATGGGGGTTCTTATGGGCGGTCCTCGAACACCTAGAAGTAGGTTATGGATTCATTAATATGGTCAAAACCCTTTACAGTAACTGCTCAGCCAGTGTAATAACAAACTCTATGATATCCCACCCCTTTACTTTGGGTTGTGGCACTCGTCAAGGCTGTCCACTATCGCGTCTTCTTTTTACACTTTCAGTAGAGCTGCTAGCACAAGCAGTGCGTCAGTCCTCAACTATTCATCCCATTATTTGTGTAGATACATCACACAAAATTTCTCTCTACGCAGATGACATTTTGCTTTATGTGTCTGATATATCTTCATCAGTCCCTGAATGTTTAAGTCTTTTTGACACATTCGGTGCATTATCTGGTTATAAAATTAATTGGAGTAAATCCGCCTTAATGCCACTCAATGATTCAGCAAGACAAGAATATCTCAATTTATCATCTCAGATTCCTATAGTCCAACAATTTACTTATCTGGGCATCAACATCTCATCCCCAATCTCCCAAATTTCAAAAAATATCTATCAAACTCTTCTGAGCAAGATTAAAGTAGATCTAATTAGATGGTCCCCCTTATGTTTAGCTCTTCACAGAAGAATATCCACTATCAAAATGAATGTACTGCCAAGGGTTAATTTTCTATTTTCTACCATACCAATTGCACCACCAGAATGTTTTCTCAAAGAACTTAATGCGGCCATTAGTAGATTTATATGGAATAACAAAAGACCCAGAATTAGACTTAAAACAATGCAATGTAAGAAACTGGATGGAGGTTTATCATATACAAAAGATTTCAGGAAGAAACTTGGACCTTGTCAGGGAGCACTCTGCTACGTCTCCCGTGCGCGCCCCGCCTACTAGGAGCTCCTCGCCAGCATACTGACTACACACACCTGACACTCATTTACACACTCATTACACCACCTATATATACACTCCCGTCACACACTCTCCTCGTCCTTTATTATCCGTACTGCTTCCGGAGTGTTACTGAGTGGATTACGTTCTCCCGTTTCCAGCACCGTGCCGCGATTTCCGCGAGTCCTGTATTCTAGCCTTTAGAAGGTTCATATGCAGGAGAGGCCAAGATAAATTTGAAGAATGAAGAACCTACCAGAAGGACCATACTTTCTACTGTTAGCTCCATCTATGATCCATCTATGATTGGATTTCTTGCCCCACTAATTCTTCCCTCAAGGAGAATTCATCAGGAACTTGCAGAGTTAACTGTGGATGGGATGATAAGATACCAGACAGATTGATGCAATCTTGGTAGGAATGGTTTAAAGGCTTGAACAAACTGAATGATCTGTGTTATTTTGAGCAAGTATACTCTCCAGCTTCCTTCTTGATTTTCCCCCTCAGTTTAGTCTGTACTCTCGCCATCTCTTCCTTGTCACTTTTTCTAAAGGCAGCCTTCTGCCTATTCAGTGATGCCTTAATGTCCTTGGTGACCAAGGGTTTATTATTAGGAAAGCAGTGTACTGTCCAGTGGTTTTATTTTCTCTGGATTTACAGCCCACAATTGAGCAGGGATGATTCCAGGGTGACATGGTTAAAATATCCAAAGATAGCTATGAAGGCACTATGGTGCAGGGTAATATGCATATAACTTTACTTGAGTGTGAAAGCAAATGAATGATTCACATATTTTGTCAATTTTATTATTTATTTTATGTTTAATGCATATACAAAATGAGTTTATCCATCACTAAATAGTGCAGAATTAAGGGTATGTGCCTTCTAGTGGTGTGGTGTCCAGTGCATTTTTCCATTATGTTATGATATTATAGAATGTTTATTATATATATTAGATTAGATTTATAAGAATTATTATTAGTTATTATAAAGTTACTATGTAGCCTTATCCCACAGTATCCAGAAACCACTGTGGTACATATATAAAAACATATGATTATATATGTAAAAATATACTATATATAAAAAATATATTGAGAAAATCTGCAGGACCTTCACCTCTGCCCAGACTGTCACGGGATGCGGGGATAAAAACGGACCCAAATGCAGGATAGCTAACATAAAACAGGGTTTATTAACAAAAAAGGAACCCGGAACATAGACACTAGGACACCTACTAGACAGGACGAAGACAAAAGGACAAAACAAGGATTCTGCGCTGCTCAAGGCAATGCGGCTTAACTAAATACTACTAATAATTATCAGACACGATGGACAGGTGTGCAGAGACGGGGCGGGGCTCCCAACGCGCCAATCCATCTTGACAGTCTCAACGGGGTCCAGGGGGGAGCAGGGCACATGGTGAGACAGGTGGGGGGAGCAAGGCACACGGTGAGGCAGGTGGGGGGAGCAAGGCACACGGCAAGGCAGGTGGCGTAGCCAGAGAGGGCCGAGCGACGTCCACGGCCGAGCATGAGGGCCGAGCGATGTCCACGGCCAGGCAGGAGGGCCGAGCGACATCCACAGCCGGGCAGGAGGGCCGAGCGCTATCCCCGATGCACCGTGGCCAGACCCACCTCTCCGAGACCAAGAAAGCGAAAGGAGGGCAGGGGAAAAATTCCTCCACAGAACAGAAAAATCATCAGAAAAAATCCATAGGGGCAAAACACGGGCCTGCAACACCCCCTGCGGACAGGACGTGGGGTGGCTTCCCCCACGGAAACCGGATGTGAAGTGACGCCCCCCCACCAGATAGGTGCGGGGCGATGTCACAGGACACCGAAAAAACAAAAAAAAACTCTGGCTAGTCACAAGGAAGTGAGGCGGCTCCCCCCCACGGAGAAACCGGAAGCGGAGCGGCGTCCCTCACCGGAAAAATGCAGACCGATGTCACCAAAACCTTCCAGGGGAAAAAAAAAAATGCTCCCACAATCGGCCGGTCCAGGTTAAAGCTATCCTGCTGGGTCCTGATCTGGCGGAATCCTTCTGTAACGGGACACGGGGATAAACATGGACCCAAATGCAGGATAGCTAACATAAAACGGTTTATTAACAAAAAAGAACACGGAACATAGACATTAGGACACGGACTAGACAGGACGAGAACAAAAGGAAAAAACAGGGATTCCGTGCTGCTCAAGGCAACGTGGCTTAACTAAATACTACTAATAATTATCAGACACATGAGGGACAGGTGTGCAGAGATGGGGAGGAAGAGACAAGGGCGGGGCAGACACGTGAACACAGAACATAAACAAAAGCACATGGCCAAAGTCCTGACACAGACTGCACCTACATCTCACAGTCAGGATTCCCCTACTCCTTTGCTGTCACTTTTTTCATCCATAGCAGCAAAAAAGATTTTACAACTCATCCATTCTTGCAATCCTACCAACTGCCCATTGGATCCATTCCCTTCCACTATGCTCCAGATCATCTCACAAGACCTTCTGCCTTTCATCACCATGATCAGCAATAGATCCCTAACATCTGGTACCAACTACCAGCACATTTGACAGAGACAGCCCTTTTGGATGTGTCTGAGAAACTACATGCTGCTAGATCAGCCAAGCTGTTGTAGCGTCTGGTACCGGTCATTTTAGATTTCATGTCCCAGGCACCCTAAATTTAAAAAAAAAAATCTACTCCTCAATTAACTGATGACCACTCCGTTTTACGATTTTATTGAGGGCTACACTCCACAGCGTCACACACCCACACCTGGCTCCAGGATGTCTGGAGTCTCCACAAAGACCAGATAACCCCATGCGGCTCATTGGGGCCCGCAAACAGAACACACACACACACACACACACACACAAAACACAATGAGACATTCCTTTTACTAATAAAACCCGAAGATAAGGTACTCTAAGGTTCTCATTCTTATAACCATTTTTGTAATGTGTTTCTTTTTTTAAGGCTTGCCTGACTTAAAATTATTTGCTCCTTAATTCCCTGACAAGGGTGTATTTTATTCATGTGTCAGAAAACATTGTAATTTAAAATCCGTTATACTTTATCATCATATCTTACTGATCGTGGCATGTTAATGTATACCTGTTCTAATGCCGTATGCCCCTTTAAGGTCTGATGTCAGAATGTATACGAAGCTATCGTTTTCTTTTTACTTCCCTAATGAAAGTGCATCTTGTTTTATGTTTCATTTTTTTTCTTTGCCTTTATAAGAACAAAATTTCGTATTAACCTCAGTTACCCTTTGATTAATGATCTATGTATGTAATGTACCGCTGCCTTCATACCGTCATTACCCTTCATGTTTAGTATCCAAATGACCACAAAATTATCGGTTACTCATTTTTCAAGCACTGGTGTATTTTATTTGAGCACAAAAGGCGCCATACCATCTTAATACACCCTGGATCAAACTTTAAAGTCATCTAAAAGTTTGATAACTAAACCACGCCCACAGACACCTGAAACAAAGGGAGTTTTTCCCTCCAAAATCCTGACAAAAGTATTGGTCATCTCCCCAAAGATGGGTGGATTTCGCGACCTTTCAATTGTCAGAAACACCACTAATCTGTGGTCAGACTTTTGGAACAGCTTAGAGACAACTCCATCTTCCTTCATGGAACTTCTGGCAAGCTCCACTCTCCAAAACCTCCAGGAAGAACGCCTGACCCCATTCTGACTGAGATTTCTCCGTTACATCCAGATTCTTGTGCCGCAAACCAATGCAAGTAGCCGTTTCCTCTACCAATCAATTTAGATGCATAATTTTAAGTAGGAATCTTTCATTGAATCATAAGGTGAATTTAAGTTTCTGTGACGATATCCCATTTAGGGTATGATTAATTTTTGAGTCTAAGCTTGCCATTCCTTTCCTTCCTTTCTCTAGTTTCTTCTTTCCAGTCTCTTCCTCCCTTTCCCCAATTTTAATTTCTTTTGTTTTATTTTCATTTTTGTTTTCCCTATTTCTTTTGTTTGTTTGTGTAGTTAGTTTTATGTTGTGTTTGTCTCATTCATTAAATGTCATAATTTTGAGCCACAGGTGATTTGTCTCTGAGTATCGCTCACAAATTAAGGTACCTGCAATATCTGGTCTGAACTACATGCTCTATTAAGTTAATTTAATTTAAATTACGGTATACAGTAAAAGGAAAGCGAATCTTTCTTGGCCAGGAAGATACCGCCTTCATAGAATTAATAAAGGTTACATGGCCTGTTCGCCGGACGAACAGACCAAATAAGCGTAACGTTAATTCCAGTACCATTAATTTCAACTTAGGTTAAAATATTTGGAAGTCACTATAACACGTTATAGTTGCTTATAAATATTTACCTTGCTTCGCGAGCCAAAATCGCTACATAAAATGGTGGAGAATGCGGGCATGTTGTTCAAACTTTGCTTTGTGAGCTAACTCAGTGTCAATTTACTTGTGTTGATTTACTGTGCGCTTGTGGTGAGATAGGTTGCAACGTAGACTCAGCTAGAGTGATCACTATTTGATTTTATTTGATTTTATTTAATTTTATTTTTATTTATGAGTCACGATTAATCGAAAAATAAAAAGAAAAGAAAAGAGAAGAATTAAACTGCAGTCATAATATTAAGAATCCCTCGTAAAGACGAAGAAATCTCTTTACTGCACATTTTAATATTATCAAGATCAACTGTGGGGACGAAGAAATCTCCCCATAGTTCGATTAAAGATTGATTTGAGTGTGTTCCTCTTATCATCTTTTAAGGCCTTGTATTTGTATGGCTGTTGAAGTCATTGCGTGTTCCAATTTCGTTCAACCAGACGATAGCACTCCTTTAGATTAACCATCAGAGTAGCTAACTGATGCGTGCCTAATGCAGATCCAATCATAAAGATACTGCTGACCAGTTGTTGAGTGATATGTAAAAGGAGTCCCAAACCTTGATCAAGTAACTAATAAGGACAGCGAAGAAACCCTGTTCTTTTGTTTATCTATTTATTTGGGGGGCAGCGAAGAAAACCTGACCCACCCACTGTGTGCCGTTGAGTAGCACAAACTGTTGAATTTGTGGAAAGGAGAAACCGTTCCTCAGTTGTTAAACTGTGATTTGAGTAGTGTAACTCTTATCAGCTAATTCTTAAGACCTAATCTTACATATCAACAGCGAAGGAAACCCTGTTGACTATATACTTCTATTTTACCTTTATTATTAAGTTTCGTCCTCTCAGTTTTACAATTTTATAGAGGTAGCGAATAAAGCCTGCTTCCTTAATTTGAACCGGTCGAAATAAGGTCGCATGACACGTAGGGTCGAGACTAATCTTACCCCAGACGTATCAATCACACCCACTAGTGAAATGATTTAGGGCACCACACTTCCAGATAAACACCAAGGGATAGGTTGTTAAGTAACTAGTACCTTTACGAGCACCCCCCACTTTTAAACCCTATATTCAGTGTGTGTGAACTAACAGTCTCTCTCTCTCTCTGCCACCTGGTTTTTGTGGTTTGTCCCTTCAATTTTATTTCATTTTTATTTTTGTATCTTCGTTTATTATTGTTTGTTATTCTTAATTTTTTAATTATTTCCCTTTTTATTATTATCAATTTTGGTTGTTTTTGTTTGGTCACGTTTTGTTTTATTACTATTAGTAGTAATTTTTTTTCTACTGAATTTCTATTTTGACGTTTTGTTATCTGCTTTTATTGTTTTTTATTATTATCATTATTTGCATCTCTCTCTTTTCTCCCTTCTCATTTATTTTCTTCCCACTTCCCCTCACTTATTTTAAATTAAACTTTAAACAGAGGGTGAAGCTAAATTTAAAATTCAGTTTCAGTTATTTAGTTTCAACTTTATAACTCTTCCCCGTCCAGGCCTCGTCCTGCTCTATCACCTTTGTGTTGTGAGTTGATCCGTCTATGTTCATTCTATTTAGTTGAGGTGTAAGGTAAAGACCTAACTGGGAAATCATCACAGAAAATCATAGCAAATTAAAGTAGCCAAATTTTTAGATTACCCATTAGGCAAATTGAGTCATTTTCTACCGCTTATCCGAGGGCCGGGTCGCGGGGGCAGCAGTCTAAGCAGGGATGCCCAGACTTCCCTCTCCCCAGACACTTCCTCCAGCTCTTCCGGGGGAATACTGAGGCGTTCCCAGGCCAGCTGAGAGACATAGTCCCTCCAGCGTGTACTAGGTCTTCCCCGGGGCCTCCTCCCGGTTGGACATGCCCGGAACACCTCCCCAGGGAGGTGTCCAGGAGGCATCCGAAACAGATGCCCGAGCCACCTCAGCTGACCCATCTCAATGTGGAGGAGCAGCGGCTCTACTCTGAGCTCCTCCCGAGTGACTGAGCTCCTCACCCTATCTCTAAGGGTGCGCCCAGCCACCCTGCGGAGGAAACTCATTTCGGCCGCCTGTATCCGGGATCTTGTCCTTTCGGTCATGACCCAAAGCTCATGGCCATAGGTGAGGGTAGGAACGTAGATCGACTGGAAAATAGAGAGCTTCGCCTTGCGGCTCAGCTCTTTCTTCACCACAACAGATCGGTATATCGAGCAACCGGATGACGGTATAGAGATGGTCCAGTGTTCCACGACCAGGACGAAACACGCATTGTTCCTCCTGAATCCAAGGTTCGACTATCGGCCGAATTCTTCTCTCCAGTACCCTGGCATAGACTTTTCCGGGGAGGCTGAGGAGTGTGATCCCCCTATAGTTGGAACACACCCTCCGGTCCCCCTTCTTAAATAGAGGGACCACCAACCCAGTCTGCCAGTCCAGAGGCACTGTCCCCAACCACCATGCGATGTTGCAGAGGCGTGTCAGCCAAGACAGCCCCACAACATCCAGAGACTTAAGGTACTCAGGGCGGATCTCATCCATCCACGGTGCCTTGCCACTGAGGAGCTTCTCAACTACCTCAGTGACCTCAGCTTGGGGGATCGACGAGTCCACAACCGAGCCCTCCGCCTCTGCTTCCTCAATGGAAGACATGTTGGTGGGGTTGAGGAGATCCTCGAAGTACTCCTTCCACCGTCCGAGGATGTCACCAGTCGAAGTCAGCAGATTCCCGCTCCCACTGTAAACAGTGTGAGCAGGGCACTGCTTCCCCCTCCTGAGACGCCGGACGGTTTGCCAGAATTTCTTCGAGGCCAACCGATAGTCCTTCTCCATGGCCTCACCGTACTCCTCCCAGACTCGAGTTTTTGCCTCTGCAACCACCTGGGCTGAAGCTCGCTTGGCCCTCTGGTAACTATCAGCTGCCTCCGGAGTCCCCCGAGCCAACCAGGCTTGATAGGACTCCTTCTTCAGCTTGATGGCATCCCTTACTTCCGGGGTCCACCACCGGGTTCGGGGATTGCCGCCACGACAGGCACCGGAGACCTTACGGCCACAGCTCCGTGCGGCTGCCTCAACAATGGAGGTGGAGAACATGGTCCACTCGGACTCAATGTCTCCAACCTCCCTCGGGATCTGGTTGAAGCTCTGCCGGAGGTGAGAGTTGAAGATCTCTCTGACAGGAGACTCTGCCAAACGTTCCCAACGGACCCTCACAGTACGTTTGGGTCTGCCAAGTCTGTCCAACTTTCTCCCCTGCCATCGGACCCAACTCACCACCAGGTGGTGATCAGTTGACAGCTCCGCCCCTCTCTTTACCCGAGTGTCCAAAACATACGGCCGGAGGTCAGATGAAACAAAAGTCGATCATCGACTTCCGACCTAGGGTGTCCTGGTGCCATGTGTACTGATGGACACCCTTATGCTTGAACATGGTGTTTGTTATGGGCAAACTGTGACTAGCACAGAAGTCCAATAACAGAACAATACTCAGTTTCAGTTCGGGGGGGCCGTTCCTCCCAATCACGCCACTCCAGGTGTCACTGTTGCTGCCCACGTGAGCGTTGAAGTCCCCCAGTAGAACGACGGAGTCCCCAGTCGGGGCACTTTCTAGCACCCCTCCCAGAGACGCCAAGAAGGTCGGGTACTCTACACTGCCATTTGGCCAATAAGCACAAATAACAGTGAGAGACCTCTCCCCGACCCGAAGGCGCAGGGAAACGACCCTCTCATTCACCAGGGTGAACTCCAACACATGGCTGCTGAGCTGGGGGGCTATGAGCAAGCCCACACCAGCCCGCCGCCTCTCACCGCGGGCAACTCCGGAGTAGTAGAGAGTCCAGCCTCTCTCGAAGGAGTTGGGTTCCAGAGCCCAAGCTGTGCGTGGAGGCGAGCCCAACTATCTCTAGTCGGTATCTCTCAACCTCCTGCACCAGCTCAGGCTCCTTCCCCCCCAGCGAGGTGACATTCCATGTCCCTAGAGTCAGATTCCGTGTCCGGAGATTGGGTCGCCGAGGCTCCCGCCTTCGACTGCCACCCAATCCACATTGCACCAGCCCCTTACGGTTTCTCCTGCAGGTGGTGGGCCCACAGGAGATCGGCCCCACGTCGCTCCTTCGGGCTGAGCCCGGCCAGGCCCCGTGGGGTAAGACCCGGCCACCAGACGCTCGCATGCGAGCCCCAACCCCGGGCCTGGCTCCAGGGTGGGGCCCCGGTTGCGCCATACCGAGCGACGTCACGGACCTTGTTATAATTTTCTTCGTAAGGGTTTTTGAACCGCTCTTTGTCTGGCCTGTCACCTAGGACCTGTTTGCCTTGGGAGACCCTACCAGGGGCAGAAAGCCCCAGACAACATAGCTCCTAGGATCATCCAGGCATGCAAGCCCCTCCACCACAATAAGGTGGCGGTTCAAGGAGGGGCTATTAGCGTTGGCCACCAATATTGTAAGAACTTGCATTGGCCCTTTGTCTGTGTCTCTTTTAGCCAACCGTGCCAGCATGTCCCGACCATCCAGCCCCGAGGCACACTGGGATCAGCTAGAGACCTGAATGAACGGCATGGCGAGCACCTTCCTACCTGAAACTACTGCTGATCTGCAACACTTGAGCCGGGAAAAGCTTGATGACAACCTGAGTGTGGTGATGTCTCATAATGCAGCACAGGACTATAGCCACAAGGAGCTGGCCAAGATCTTCGGAGCACTGACCTACAACCTCATCGCCCAGACAAAAATGGAGGTAGAAATAAACTCTTGCCTACAACAGGATTCGTTGTCATTACAGATCCAACTTGGGGAGGCTCAGAGGAACCTAGCACAGGCTCACGACCAGCTAGACCAAGTCCAGACAGGGACTCAGAGCCAACGAGAAACGGTAGATGAAGAGGACACAGAACTGCAGGAGAAAGTAAAAGGACTACAACAGGCCATGACCGACCTCCGTGCAGACACAGCACGCAGAGAACAACAGGAAAAGGACACCCAGGAGGAAAGACGAACTTGACATAACTCACAGAGAACTAAAACACGCATATAGATTACAAACGGACCCTGAAAAGGAAAGGCCCAACGTGGAATTTCCCTTAACCAGTGGACTCATACCCCCAAAACAAGAATCGACATTTCAAAAGGGGGGTGAGAAATTTCGACCCGAGACCTCCCCAGGGTGGGAGACTTTTCAAGAAACCCCGCGTTTCAGTCACCCCTAAGGAATTGGACAAACTGGCTAGAAACATCCCTACTTTCACACCAGACCCGGCAGGAGGCTATGATATACATGCCTACCTGCAAGTATTGATTTTCATTTACAGACGGTAGCTAACATCACTACACGAGACCAACTGTACCTCCTCAGGATCACCTCCAGCCGCGAAGTACGGAGCTTCCTGGATCGGCAACCAGACAAGATCAAAGAGGATTACCAGCAGCTTCCAGAAGCCCTGATTAAGGAATTCTCTGACCCAGAGTCAGAGCAAGGACTGTTCACTGCCCTGGACCTAAAACAGCAGACATGAAACCACACGAGCTTATTACAACAGGCTCTGACAGGCCTACTTCGGGGGCCGAAATGAACCAGGAATGGAGGAGGACTTCAACTTCAAAACTTTGTTCCTCAGAAACCTTCACCCTGCTGTAAGTCACCACCTGGGAGTCCTGGCCTGCCTACGGAAAATGTCCATCCATCAGCTTCGAGACTTAGCCCAAAAAGCCTGTACCAAGCAAAGGACTGTGCCCGAAAAACCTGTAAAAGGGGCAGCAATCTATTCTGTCTCCGAGCAATGTTCAGAACTAGCACTAGAGGGCACCCAGCAACGCTACCATGACAAACCTGTCCAGCAGGTGCCACGGCGCTTTCCAATCAACAGAGAACCACAGGGTCACGGCGACACCCGTCCCAAATACCAAGCTGGATGCCCTGGGAGATCCTGAGACAGGCCACGACCACCACGCAACCCAAAAGACGGAGCCACCTGGGAAGGATCTAACTGGCCCAAAGAGAACTGGTACTCGCCAACACAAACATCAGGTTTCGACTGGAAGCAACAAAAACCCTCGCAACATGCACCAGATAAACCAAAACACAGACCACCAATAACACAGGACCCAGAAAACACAGAGATCTTGAGAATTCTAAAGGAAATCATCCAAGACAAACGCCATAAAAAGGACAAGGAGGACGAATCAGATAAATTATGACTAAGCCAGGAACCTGACCGAACACCCACAATATGTCCTCACAAACCAAACCATCAGAGTCCGCCGACCTCCAATACCAAATCTCCAGCCAGAACCCCAAGATTCCAGAGAGTGCTGTTTCAATGGTCTGCCTCCCCAATGAGCCACAGGAATCCAGTCCCGACTGCATGCCAGTCACTACACCTGCCCCAGGCCCAAGACTCCTAGGGAATCTGTTTGAAAGAGGAATGGCCAAAAAACTGTACCTAGCCATCACATTAGAGAATGAGCTGAGAGTAGAAGCTCTTGTGGACACTGGTGCAGATCTGACATTAATGTCGACCCAACTCTTTTACAAACTACAGGTGGAAGCTAAGCGACGGAATCGAACCCTTAAAACGCAAAAGTGTACATTGAATGTACAATCTTACAGCCAAAACGAAGTCAAGCTTGAACAGATAGCTCCCATTCACCTGACCATCGGCCCTATGAGTGTAGTGCACCCCGTGTACATCTCCCCAATGGACACCTACCCCCTGCTCATCGGAAAAGACCTGCTAGACTGGTTTGAACCCCTGCTGGATTTTAAACGGCTGAAACTCGGGGCTCAAGTGCGAAAAACTCTACCACCTCGGCCACCGAGAGCATCCAAGACAGACTGCCAGGTCACAGGGGTCATGGACAATCACACCACCAGCCGGGAAGGCAATTTGACCCGAGAACAAAGTTCAAGGTCGCTGCTCTGTGCGTTCCAGCTAACTAAGGACTCTGACTCATACTGTCCGCAAGCCATGGGAGGCCTACAGCTTGATGATATTACAACGACGGACATTATACTAGCACTATGGGCAGACAACTCAGCAATCAGTCTCACACTGTTCAACACCCTCAAAATAGACACAGCAAGCATCCCTTGGACCAAGAAGCGCACGCGATTCCCGCTGGTTCCCTGCCCGACCACCATGGTGAGAGCTAATGGCATTTGTGCCCTGAATGTAAAGTGGAATGGCAGGTGCATGACCCATTACTTCCTGATCCTGCCAGACCCACCACATGACGTCTACATTGGAGCTGATATTTTAATCCGTCTCAGGGCCCATGTGGATATGATCACTGAAGTAGTGTGGGCCCCAGTTACACAACAGGCCCCCACAGCCGAACAAGAGAACAAGAGACTGTAATCAGCGAACAAGAGACTGTAATACCTGCTTACACCAAGGGCGTTGCGGTTCGACTCAACCTGAAGTGCGGTCAAGCCTTAAACCAGACGCTAGGCTTCTACCAACCGTCACCTGAGAGTAAGGAACTGGGACTCACCTTGGAAGCTACACCCCTAGTTGAAATAACGTCCCGAGCAGTTCACATCTTATTCAATAACTGCACAGCAAAGGACATCCGGGTACCTAAAGCATACCGCCTGGGCTGGTTAGTGAGCTATGGCTTCCACGACTTCGAACTCACCTTGCCAATAATCGGCCCCATCCCACATGAAATGATCCCAGAAGAAAGTACAGATCAAGCCGTGGAGACAGCACCTTTCAAGATGATCACCATTATCTCAGTCATGCCGGCCGTCCAAGATCAAGTGTGCAGAACAGAGCTAACCGATGATCACTACCTCTCTGTGTACACGGTCTCCACGAGCCCCACCTGCGAGACGGACAACACCACTGCACAGCTAGTAGCACAGGAAACACACGGATTAACAACAGAAGAACCGTACCCGGGATTTGAGTCACAGGTGCAACAAATCCTGAAGGATGCCGACGCCATTCAAGATGAGGGAGACCGGCACAAACTACGTCAAGTCCTGTATAAATATAAAACATCATTTGCAAAGGACTCTTTAGACTGTGGCCTAACCAACCTGCATGTGATGCGTATCCCCACGCACCCACAGGCTCCGCCCACCTTTGTCAAACAATACAAGATCCCCCTTGAATCATACGAACCTGTGCAGGAGATCATCAACTCCATGCTTGAAAAGGGTGTCATCCGCTTATGCAACAGCACCTGCTCAGCCCCCATATGGCCTGTCCTAACACCAAACGGCAAGTGGCGACCGACCATCGACTATAGGAAACTAAACCAACAGGTATCATTGTCACGTTGGCCCATGACCCAGCTGGAACAAGAAATACCAAGAGTTAAGGGAGCCACAATTTTCTCCACACTTGACGTGGCCTCAGGATTTTGGACTATACCAGTGCACCCCGATGATCAACACAAGCTGGCCTTCATGTTCTGCAACCGGTAATATACCTTCACAAGGTGTCCATTCGGCTATGCTAACTCGCCAGCTGAATTTAACATCTTCCTCAACAAGGCATGCCCAGATGCTAGAGTAAGGGGCAACCTCATCTACGTGGACGATGTCCTCATGAAAAGCACAACCATGACTGATCATCTAAAAGAAATCGACCACGTCCTACAACAACTAACCAAGGCTGGGGCCAAAATCGCACTCCACAAGGGACAATGGTGCAAAACCAAAGTCAATTATGTGGGTCCGCTCATTGCACCACAGGGCATCGAACGACAAACCAACCGCATCCAGGCGATTCAAAACATCAAGCCACCTGCCAACATCTCAGAACTCCGAAGTTTCCTAGGTGTATGCAGCTATTCTCGACAGTTCATTAAGGACTACTCAGATATTGCACGCCCTCTCACGGCACTTCTAAAGAAAGATTCCCCCTTCACCTGGACAGACGCCCAGCAAAATGCTATGAACAAACTGAAGAAACACCTGTGCACCGCTCCATGCCTGGCAAACCCCACCCACAGAGGGAGTTCTACCTGGAGGCTGGATTCTCTAGTCACTGCCTGAGTGCTGGACTTTATCAGCGACATGACCAGGACAAAAGGGTGGTCGCATACGCCAGCAAGACACTCTTGCCACCAGAGTGCAAATACTCAGACTGTGAGAAAGCCCTGCTCTGCACTGTATGGGCCATTCAGAGATTCTCTAACTATATCGGTGCCCAGAAAGTGATCATAGAGACCTGCCACCAGCCTACCACATTTCTTAACAGCCAATGCATCCGTGATGGTGTGGTCACCAATGCCCGCCTCGCCACATGGCTAATGGCCCTCCAAGGGCGCAACGTGGAAACACGGTATGCCCAAAACCACAAGTCAGCACTGGGCAATGGCCTGGCAGCATGCCAAAGCTGCTCAGACGATACACAGACTGTGACTACAGATATGGAAAGGCCCCAACTGCAGCCACCCACCTGTCACAAGTACTTTGAAGTCAACGTGTATGCCAAGGCATGCCCACAGCCTACGTTGATGGATGCTCCTACAACCATGAGGGTAACCTTAAAGCGGGTGCAGGTGTCCTCTGGATGAACCATGCCAACCACAACACTTCAGGCTGGGGCCCCAGTCCTCACAATATGCAGAGATAGCAGCTGTACTCATAGCCCTACAGATAGCATCAGCCCACAACATCAGAGACCTGCTCATTTGCACAGACTCCAACTATGCCAGACTTAGTTTCACATGCCACCTCCCAAGCTGGAAGAAAAACGGCTTCAGGACTGCAAACAACAAACAAGTTAAACATAAACACCTGTTCCTGGCATGTGAGGACATCACAAACGAACACGATATGACCATCTACTGTAAGAAGGTAAAAGGCCACTCGAAGCAACCAGGCACAAATAAAGATCTAAATGACCAGACAGACGCCCTCGCCAAAGCAGGCGCTTTACACGGCAATTTGTGGTCACCACCAACCGGACCACACAAACCCACCATCACAGCCATAACCCGCAGCTACCGAACTAAATCAACCACACTTCCCACCTCACAGCCACTTACGCTGACTCCACAAATGTTACGCTGACATGCAGGCATCTGATTCCACTATACAGACCATCCTTCGCCACCTCTCTAGCCCCTCCGACCCCCCGGTCACAGCTGTTAATCTAGCCACCTCCCCATCCCTAAAACGGCTACATGATGTCAAGCCCATGCTGCGTGTGATAGACGGCATTTTATCGTATGCCCCTGATGACCGCACCGTGCCAAAACTTGTGGTGCCACAGTGCCAAAGGGGGGTCATGTTAATGTATGCCCACGACGCACCATGTGCCGGACACCATGGCACAAAAGCCACGTATGAGACATTGAAACAAGTGGTATACTGGCCTGGCATGCAACAAGATGTGACAGAGTATGTCAAAGGATGCCTTAGGTGCTGTCAATTCCAACCAGCAAACCCAAACTACCGAGCCCCACTGCAACGCAGAGGAGTCACATTTCCGTGGTCAGACCTCCAAATTGACTGTGTGGGACCCCTTCCCAGATCAACAAGAGGCAACAAATACTTCATCACAGTCGTGTGTCAGTTCACCAAGTGGGTGGAGTGCCTCCCAGCACCCAATGACACTGCTCACACCACCGCCTATCTTCTGATGAATCATATTTTCAACCGGTTTGGGCTACCACTGAGAGTCAATTCCGACAGAGGCACCCATTTCACGGCAGAGGTCATGCAGCAGATTTGGAAGCTACTGGGGGTGAAAGCAAAACTTCACATCAGTCACCACCCTATCTCCTCAGGTCAAGTAGAACGAACCAATCGGACGGTAGTCAGCATGTTAAGGAAATACGTGGCTGCCAATCAAAAGACTGGGATGTGAAACTTCCTCTGGTGCTCATGGCCATCAAGGCAACACCACAGGAGTCAACCGGCATCTCCCCTTTCGAACTAATGACTGGACGGCAGATGACATTACCACTACACCTGCTATACCAACCAGGAGACTCTAACCTTGTCACAGCTTATACCACCTGCCAATACCTCGAGGAACTGCACAAGCACCTGAGATCCACCTTTTCATTTGCTCAACAACACCTCCAAAAGAGTGCCGAAGGTCAGAAAGCATATTATGACCGCAAAGCATCGCATGAGGAACTGAACGTGGGGGATAAGGTCTGGTACTACTGCTTCAACCAGCCACCTCAAACGGCCTCTAATCGGCGATCAAAGAAATTCCACATTGGGCAGGACCGCACGAGATTGTAGACAAACTCTCCTCGGTTGCCTACCGAATCCGAATAAGCCAGGGACAGAAAGAACCGGTCCTCAAATGGGTCCATCGCAACCAGATCAAGAGACACAAGGCCATAAACAAGGAAAAACTGTCTGGGGCTATTGCAAACTCGGACTAACTACTAATTCCACAATGGAAAACATGTCTTGACCAATCAAGAATTTCCCCCACTGACCTACTGTTTTTCTCCCCCTCTGTATCAGGATGCTGCTGTGGCTCTCCCTCCTGTGCCTCCAAATAACCAGAGGACAGCCGCAACCTGACCTCACCTCTCCGGGCCCGACATCAGGCATCGTATTGAAGGATCAACCGGGACTTATTACCAACTGCAGAACTCATGCCCAAAAGGTATATGTGCGACTTGACCCCCGAAATGTCTACCAAACGCAGTACCCACAGACGGCCGCACACTACAGTTGGGCAAGGGGCCCGATGGTCCGAGAATGCACTTGCACATGCTGAGGCTGATATCAAACACATGCTCACTCAGTTACAGAAGATGACTGTCACTCAGGCAGAGCTAAATGGGCACAACCGAAGGAACAAACGGTTCCTGGGGGCCTTGCTGGGAACCGCGGCTGCGGTGGGCACTCTTTTCAACCTAGGTCTGTCCAGTGTAAACTCCGTAAGCCTGTCGACTCTGAGACAGCATATGAGAGAAATCCAGACTGAGATACCCCAGTTGAGAGAACAACTCACACAACAAGGGCAAACCCTCCAGACCATAGGCAAGTCATTAAAAGGCACCTTAGTGGTCCTCAACACCCACAGCATCCTGATGAACCAAACCGTGAACTCCATAAAACAGCTGTACTCGATCCTACAAAATGATGTGGCCCAAACCCAGCTGGTCACAGCACTGATGGCCGACATGCTGCGAGAAGTGAGTTCTTCCATCGACAGCCTAGCCATGGGCAGGATCCCTCCATACCTGGTGCCCTTAAGCCTTGCACAAACTGCCCTGTCCTCCGCTACCACTCATTCAACTGATTCCCTTCAAGCCCATCTTGAATACGCACTGGGAGGATCCGTCCTACTTCATCGACCCAGAACAGGGTGAGATGGCCTTCCTCCTAAACCTACCAATCATTGAATCTGACAACATCTATCGGCTCAAAGATGTGGTCAATGTCGGTTTTTGGAAAGGAAACACCCACATCAAGGTGCACACCCCTGAGGTGGTAGCCTACCACGACAGCAATCCACAGTTATATCTGGCCCCAAACCTGCGCATGTGTACCCGCACCAAGGACATTCACTATCTCTGCCCAAGCAAGCCGTTCCGCCGAGACAACACCAAAGGAATCTGTGGGTTGCAACCCATGCAACAGGACACCCGCTGCCCTGCTGAAGCCAAGCCATGCAGCCAGGACACGCAAGAGGAAATCGTTGGAGATCGGTGGCTGGTCAACACTCCCATTCGTACCGCTACATTAACCTACGACAAACATGATACTGCCACTCGCGTGAACTTACCCAGCCAAAATATGTGGATTCAAGTCCCCAAGGGTGCCATCCTCCACCTCGGGGACCTCGCTCTATTCCACCTCCCCAGTGAAGAGTATCAATCAGAGGTGGAAATCACGGACTTCTTCAAAATTCACAATCTCACCCTGGACCCTGAATTGGAACTGAGAATCGAGGAGGGGGGGAGGCAAATGATCGACATCACCCCAGTCGACACAGCCCTCCAAGCATTGTCCCGACTACCAATCCCAGCTAACTTCCCCGTTGCCCGAGCCTGGACTGCCGCTGACACAGCACTCTGCATCTCCACAGTCATCGGGTATGCACTGAGCCTCGGCCTCGCCCTACTTCTGTTCAAACGAATCAATGGA
Organism: Tachysurus fulvidraco; assembly: GCF_022655615.1. Lineage (NCBI taxonomy): Eukaryota > Metazoa > Chordata > Actinopteri > Siluriformes > Bagridae > Tachysurus > Tachysurus fulvidraco. Next base: position 9,624,517 of record NC_062534.1, read on the forward strand.
ATACAAAGATCCATGACCAGGTGTACAGCTGCTCTTCCCCGTGCTTTCAACCGTAACCACCGGAGAAGCGAGACCCAACCAGAATCAACGATAAGTCTCACCAAACTCAACCCCATGACTGAGGAACCCAGGGCTGAGGGAAGCTAAGAGTCAACACCACTCAAACACCACAATTCCCCTGCATTTTACCATAATAACCTACCTACCAGCCGACCTTCATAACTGTTGGATGACGAAGTTCCCCTTTATCAGAAACTTCGGCACCCAAAAGGGGGGATATGTAGCGTCTGGTACCGGTCATTTTAGATTTCATGTCCCAGGCACCCTAAATTTCAACATCTACTCCTCAATTAACCGATGACCACTCCGTTTTTTAGGATTTTATTAAGGGCTACACTCCACAGCGTCACACACACACAACTGGCTCCAGAATGTCTGGAGTCTCCACAAAGACCAGATAACCCCATGCGGCTCATTGGGGCCCGCAAACAGAACACACACACACACACACACACACACACACACACACACACACACACAAAACACAATGAGACATTCATTTTACTAATAAAACCCGAAGATAAGGTACTCTAAGGTTCTCATTCTTATAACCCTTTTTGTAATGTGTTTCTTCTTTTAAGGCTTGCCTGACTTAAAATTATTTGCTCCTTAATTCCCTGACAAGGGTGTATTTTATTCATGTGTCAGAAAACAACATCCGTTATACTCTATCATCATATCTTACTGATCATGGCATGTTAATGTATACCTGTTCTAATGCCGTATGCCCCTTTAAGGTCTGATGTCAGAATGTATACGAAGCTATCGTTTTCTTTTTACTTCCCTAATGAAAGTGCATCTTGTTTTATGTTTCATTTTTGTTTCTTTGCCTTTATAAGAACAAAATATCGTATTAACCTCAGTTACCCTTTGATTAATGATCTATGTATGTAATGTACCGCTGCCTTCATACCGTCATTACCCTTCATGTTTAGTATCCAAATGACCACAAAATTATCGGTTACTCATTTTTCAAGCACTGGTGTATTTTATTTGAGCACGAAAGGCACCATACCATCTTAATACACCCTGGATCAAACTTTAAAGTCATCTAAAAGTTTGATAACTAAACCACGCCCACAGACACCTGAAACAAAGGGAGTTTTTCCCTCCAAAATCCTGACCAAAGTATTGGTCATCTCCCCAAAGATGGGTGGAGTTTGCGACCTTTCAATTGTCAGAAACACCACTAGTCCGTGGTCAGACTTTTGGAACAGCTTAGAGATTACTCCATCTTCCTTCATAGAACTTCCGGCAAGCTCCACTCTCCAGAACCTTCAGGAAGAATGCCTGCCCCCATTCTGCCTGAGATTTCTCCGTTACATCCAGATTCTTGTGCCGCAAACCAATGCAAGTAGCCGTTTCCTCTACCAATCAATTTAGATGCATAATTTTAAGTAGGAATCTTTCATTGAATCATAAGGTGAATTTAAGTTTCTGTGACGATTTCCCAGTTAGGGTGTGATTAATTTTTGAGTCTAAGCTTGCCATTCCTTTCCTTCCTTTCTCTAGTTTCTTCTTTCCAGTCTCTTCCTCCCTTTCCCCAATTTTAATTTCTTTTGTTTTATTTTATTTTCATTTTTGTTTTCCCTATTTCTTTTGTTTGTTTGTGTAGTTAGTTTTATGTTGTGTTTGTCTCATTCATTAAATGTCATAATTTTGAGCCACAGGTGATTTGTCTCTGAGTATTGCTCACAAATTAAGGTACCTGCAATATCTGGTCTGAACTACATGCTCTATTAAGTTAATTTAATTTAAATTACGGTATACAGTAAAAGGAAAGCGAATCTTTCTTGGCCGGGAAGATACCGCCTTCATAGAATAATAAAGGTTACATGGCCTGTTCGCCGGATGAACAAATAAAATAAGCGTAACGTTAATTCCAGTACCGTTAATTTCATCTTAGGTTAACCTCTTACGGACCTCCGCCTATATCCATTGTCCAACAAAAAGTGGTACAGCTCCCACATACTTTGACACACAGGGGTGACACACTGGTCTCATTTGAAAGAAGAGATTCTCTAGTTTCAGAAACTAGTTTCAGATTGATTCTAGGCCTTACTGGCACAAAGTTACAGGGGTTTGAATGCAGATTTTCCTGTCCACCTGGGTTGTTTTTCTGATAAACTGATTAATCTTATTTTTCTGGAACATGTTAGGGACAAACCAACAACTGCGAGTTATAGCCACATGTCTTGGCTTTCACCAAAAAAAAAATTCAAGTCAAAAGACCCAAAAATGGATTTTATATGGATATTTTTCTACGGCCCTGGTCGTCTGGTGCAGCGTTTTTGTGTACTTGTTTACTATATAACTTTGAAATAAAAGGCTGCAGGCTCAGTCTGATAAGCCATAAATAAGCCTAGACTCTCTCTCTATCACTCTGGTGTGAAAACAGGCCTGTAACTTGACACCCTGAGCTGTGAGAGGGACAAAAGGTCAGGGATTACGCAAGAATTCTTCTGCGCATCCAGTTCACGCAGACACAGGCAAAGAACATACGGCTTGTCATATACCGTTGAAATCGTCTGCTTATTGGCTAAACGGCTGTATAGGTCCCAGCCCATTTCATTGCTATTGGAAGGAGTAATTGTCAGTCAAAAGCGGGTTCCCAAAAATGAGGTCATGCCACCATTGGCTTCCCAGCCATCTATCTCTGCCATACAAGCACCGATTGAGGCTCAAATGAGGGTTTATTTGATTTGTTAGGACCTGGGCTATAAATATTACGTAGGCTTTGAATTTTTGAATATCCCAATTAGGAGTTAGAGCGGCAAAACGAGATGATGGTGCACTTCTGTTTCCAGTTTTCAGAACACTAACGGAATATTTGCGGCGCGACCAGAGCATTTTGGATTAAAAGGCTTACAGATTTCAATTCCTTGGACCTGTGTGGATTTTTGTGGATTATTTGTGTTGGAATATATTACCCCAGTGAAGAAAGAGATGCGTCTGAAGGTAAGGGAAAAACCGGTCTAGCGCCACCTAGGTCAGTTTTGTCCGAAAATTTTTTCTAATTGTATGAAGGCTGTGAATCATATTGTGCTTTGTGTGTGGGCTTAAAAAATTATTGAGAGTATAAACTTTACTATGTAAATAGGTTTTTTTGGAGGATTTGATGCTTTAAAGTTGAATTGAAGCTTGTTTCTGGGTCATCCCCTAGTGGTCACTTATACTTCCATGCCGTGTACGGCACAGGGCCCGTAAGAGGTTAAAGTATTTGGAAGTCACTATAACACGTTATAGTCGCTTATAAATATTTACCTTGCTTTGCGAGCCAAAATCGCTACACTGTCATCTGTCGTCTTCCTCCTCGACCATTCAGCAGCATTTCTTCCTACCTGGAAGGACGCTCATATCAGGTAACATGGAGGCGAATGACATCTGCTCCACACAGACTCTCCACTGGTGTCTGACAGGGTTCAGTACTTGATCCTCTTCTTTTCTCCCTGTATACTCACTTTCTCAGTAAAGACATTTCCTCACAACAGCTCTCTTACCACTGATACTGTTCAGATACCTCAGCTTCTGTTTGGATCTCAGCATGTCTGGCAGACATTTCATTGTGGATGATGGCTCATCAGTTGAAGTTCAATCATAGCAAAACTGAACTGCTGATTATCCCAGGTAATTCATCCCTAAGTCATGATCTTGCAATTTCCCTGTATAATGATCTGATCTTCCCTTCAGTCACAGCTCACAACCTTGGGGTAACCATGGACAATTAACTGCAAATGATCCAAAATGCAGCTGCATAACTTGTTTTCAACCTGCCTAAGTTCTCGCATACCACCCCGCTGCAGTGCTCCAAACATCAAAACACTGATGCTTGCATACAAAGCCAAAAATGCACCAGCTCCCTTGTACCTCATAACCCTCATCACTGCTCACACTGCACCTTGCACCCTCTGAGCTACCAGCACTTCTCGAATGGTTCCACCATCTCTCAGGGTAAGAAGTAAGTATACAACAAGACTGGTGTTGGAATGAACTTCCCCAAGGGGTCCAGACAGCTGAGTCACTGTGACGCAATGATGGTTGAAGACCTATCTCTTCATGAAATACTTTGTGAAATACATGAAAATCTAGCACTGTCCCCTGTTTGTTGTATGTGTGTATTTAAAAAAATAATAAGATAAGAAAAAATCAATAAATAAAATTGTTTTAGACTCATGGTATCTTAAGTCTGTAACCTAGTTAACCAGGGTTTAATGATGTATTCAATGATAGAGACTTAAAAGCACTTTAGTACATTGCGCTTAATAAGGGTGTTTGTCAAATGCTGTAAATGTAAAAAAAAATTAAAAAAGACTTTTTAAAACTTGTATAAGTGAATTATTTATAGTTTACCACCAATTAATACTCGTTAATAGTTAATTTATGATGCTTTGCTAGCTATCTACTTTATGGTACTGTCTCTAATCGTACTTTATGGTACGATTAGAGATGTCCACTGCCTCTGACATTCACTGCAATTGCTGGTCAAATAACCTGAACCGGACTGAAGGGGTGAGGTGTATGGATCATTTTAATTATTTGCATAGCAACAGAAAAAATATGCAAACATTAAAAAGCATTTTCTGGATTGTGGTTGTTCATGTGCATAATTGGCACTGTCATGCTTCAGAACAGTTAGGACAACAGGTATTCTCTACATTCTCTCTCTTCTATCTCTAGCACAAACACATGCACCCATACACGTACAAAGATACAATCCCCATGACCACAAATCCCTGAAACACCCACCCACAAATACCCAATCACCCTCACACACCCACACACACACCTCTGTGGCAGCTGTCATGAACAGATGACCGTGAAAAAGAAGTGAATCCCTTGTGATGCAGTGAGAGCTACAGTACACAACAAAGAGAACAAACACCTTCACAATGAAACGTCCAGAATAGTTTTTGAGAAAAATGTGAGCTCCTTTTGCTTGTATTTGCTTGTATTTCCAGTGATGCAGTTTTTAAATTTTTCAATATTAATAGTCAATTAAAAATGTGTCTCTCAAAATCATCCCTGTAGCCTTATTACATTCTACTGATATTCACTAAGACATTCAGCTGACTAGCAGTAACTCTATATATACATGCATACACTGCTTGGCCAAAAAAGTGTCAATAAATTTAAAAGTGAATTTAACCAGGAAAAAGAACCTTCTACTGCATGATTACTAATTGCTGCAGAGATTACTATGTTTCAGCTGAACTATATTTAACTGATGCAGTCATGAAAAGATGTTACTCTGTTTCAGAAAGGTCAACAGCTAAGGAGTCAACAACTACTAAAATACTAAAATTGGGTTAAGAACCAACACATTATTAAAACCTTAGGGAAGTGGTGAACCATCATTTTTAATAAAGAGAAAAAAATACAATAGAACTTACAGCTATGTTTAATAGCTGTGAAAATACTGAAAGTAAACACATCTGCATAAACACTAAAAAAGAGATCTCAAATAATGTGGATTGTGTAGCTCTAAGAAAACCATTTATCACTAAGGTTAATTGAAAAAACGTCTTTAATTTGCTACATAGCATAAAGTTTGGACTCTGGAGCAACATGGTCTGATGAGTCCAGAATAACCCTGTTCCAGAATGATGTGTATTGTGGGATGTCTGTGCATAGCTGAAAGTTTGGATATAAACTGGCCCAATTCTTCTGTTAGAAAGAACAACTGCACCTACTCCGGAGTGAAAATGTAATGTCCAGATATTTATTGATAACAGTGATGTGCATGTGGTTTTCTATAGGAAAACATAAAACCTAATAACTATATACGATAATACAAATACACCATTGCAAACATTGAAACTGTTAACGTCTGATAAACTAAATTATTCTCAAATAAATCAAACTTACAACATTCAGTAAACAATTAGCATATCTGCAAATGGTATGTGTAAGTGACCTTGGGTTTTCATTTGTTTGAACCGTTGTTCATGTGCAGGGTTGTGTGTGTGTGTAGGCGGAAACTGTGTTCGGGATGAGATTGATCGGAGGAATTTATCTATGTTGCGCATGTTCACAGCATGTGCCTTTTTTGGTTAGCTGTTGGTTTTGTCTCTGCATGTGTTCTGAGAAATAGCGTGGATTACATATTTAAGTTTTTTATTTTTGAACACCGGTACTGGATTGTCGGAGTTTAGCAGAGTTGGTAATGTTTTGCACCCTTGGTAAAGCGGAGCGAGGTATGTTTTTTGTTTTAATGTGAATCTGGCTACGATAGCTTAAAGCTTATCACTGTTAAGTTTATGATTTTTAATGTGAGTATGTCATTTGTTTATATTTTGAATATGTGTACTTTTCCTTCTTTAATTTAAGTTTCATGGTGTTGAACGGTGGTGATCGGTGGATGCTGCATGTTAAAGAGTACGATTCGTGAACTGAAGACGTGTCACAATAAATGATCTACACCTGTATAGAGACTCTCTGTTCATTTATCGATGCCAAGGGCTGCTAAAGTATGATCTGAATACAACAGCATTAGATGAAGCAACTTTCCTTTGTCTTTGGTGCTTTTTGATAGCCTGGTGCCCCCTGAATTCCCAAAAAGTTTGTCTTAACTCAGCAAATATTCTCTCCGGTCCTGCATGCATAAGGCGGTTACCAAAACCTTGATTATGGGTTTCTAATCGGTGATCTGGTTGATCTGGTGATCTGGTTGTGTTATGGGGTGTGGTAGCCTAGTGGTTAGGGTGTTGGACTACTGATCAGAAGGTCGAGAGTTTGAATCCCAGGTCAACCAATGTGCCACTGCTGGGCCCCTGAGCAAGACCCTTAATGCTCAGTTGTATAAATTGAAACAAAAGTCACTCTGGATAAGGGTGTCTGCTAAATGCCAGAAATGTAAATGTTCAACTTTGCATAATCTAGTGCCCACTCTAATTAGATCCAGGTGGGGCAAGGGACATCAATTGACTGCTTGTATGCACAGGCTTGTTTGTCTTTAGAGCATGCACTTGTCAGGAAAACTTTTAATCTGTGCACGTAGCCATTTTAGTCCTTATATGCTCTGCAGCAGACATATATCAGAAACATCAGAAAAATCCTTAGGTAAAAGGGTGTGACTGAAGGCACAGAAGGCAGACTGGCGGAGTTTCTATAAATCCTCAGATGACACTGAAGGGTGTACTGGCCAGTGATTTGGAGATTGATACAAAAAGGTAGGACCCTAATTCCATCTGTAGGTATGAGACACACCTAGAAGGGTCTTTTACCCAGCCATGACAAATGCAGCTTGGATTTCCTCACACTTTTCTATCCGTAAATAAGCATAACATTTCTCCAAAGCATAACAGAATACCTGCAAATCAACTAATATGTCATAGCATGCTGGTGTGTAATGCCTAGGCAAGGTTATTTTCTGTGAGTCAGGTAGCTCTTTTTCCCATGCATGCCATTCTGAGATAAGGTCAGCCAATATACGTTCGTATCAACCTTTGACCCTTATAGTGTTTGCACCTTAATTTTGGCCCTTGTGGTGAAAGGGTTTACATATCCAAGTGGATTTTACTGGCATGCAAGAATGGAATCACTTGGAATAACATTGTTAACACACTGCCTTATTTCAAAGCCAGCAGTTGTGAACAATGCTCTGTTTGTTAATGAACTTAGCCTGACATTGAGACTGAAGGGACTGTAAGCAGACGTCAACATAAAAACATTGCTGGACCGACTCCGCTATATCTTCATTGCCCTCAGTGTTGTCTCTGGAGGGAAAATGTAGCACAGCACCGAGTACAGGTCATCCTGTAGATGTCCAGAGGGAATTTCCTTTCCATGTCTCTCCAGAGAAAGCGGAGCAGTGGCTGATCTTCAGGGAGTAGCCCGATCTGGTGAAACATGTCTTCACTAATACTCTCTAAACTTGAGCAAGACTTTTTAAAAGAGTGTCATTAAGCTTCACTTGATTGTAACTAAATTAGTAATTGAATACCACTGAAGCTTTGCCAATGTGATGCAAAAGGTGGTGTGGAACACAGCATAGACTCACAGTAACTTGCTGCTTCTGCACAGCTTATCTTTTCAACATAGCCTGCCTCTTCCAGTTTGTGTATTTCTTTGTTATATACACTTGCCAGATCAGGATTATTGACCAAGCGATGCTCTGTGGCTCTTGCATGCAGCGGTTTTGTTTGTGACAGCTGCAGTAGGGTCAAAGGGGGTTTTAAGCAGTCACGCTTTTTTTCTGTGGCTGATACTTTAGTGTCAGTGGAAGAGGTGTAGCGTCTGGTACAGGTCATTTAGATTCCAGGTCCCAGGCACCCTAAACTTCGGCATCTAATCTTCAATCAACCGATGAGCAACCCAGTTTTACACACACATAACTGGCTCCAGAATGACTGAAGCCTACACAAAGACCAGATAACCCCATGCCGCTTCTCTGATTGAACTCATAGGGGCCCTCAACCAGAACACACACACACACACACACACACACACACACAACACAATGAGACATTCCTTTTACTAATAAAACAAGTAGATAAGATATTCATGTGTCAGAACACAACACTGTATTAACATCAGTTACACTTTGATTACTGATCTGTGTATGTAATGTACCGCTGCCTTTATACCGTCATTCTCTTTCAAGTTTAGTATCCAAATAACCACAAAATTATTGGCTACTCATTTTTCAAACAATGGTGTAATTTATTTGAGCACGAAAGGCGCCATACCGTCTTAATACACCTTGGATAAACTTTAAAGTCATCTAAAAGTTTGATAGCTAAACCACGCCCACAGACACCTGAAACAAAGGAAGTTTTTCCCTCCGAAATCTCAGGCCGTAGTATTGGCCATCTCCCAGCTTGGAGACGACTCCATCTTCCTTCAAAGAAGTTCCAGCAAGCTTCACTTCCAAGAACGACAACTGCTCTGATCTTCAGGAGAACTTGGAAGAACGTCTGACCCCACCATAACTGACTCTTCAGAAATTTCTCTGTTGCATCCGGACTCTTGTGCAGTAAGCCAATGCAAGTAACCATTTATTTACCAACCAATTTAGATGCGTATTTTAAGTATGAACCTTGTACTGTGTCTTGAGGAGAATTCAAGTTTCCGGTGACGATTTCCCAGTTAGGGTGTGATTAATTTTGAAGTTTAAGCTTGCCATTCCTTTCCTTCCTTTCTCTAATTTCTTCTTTCCAGTCTCTTCCTCCCTTTCCCCAATTTTAATTTCTTTTGTGTTATTTTATTTTCTTCTTCGTTTTCCCTATTTTCTTTTGTTTGTTTGTGTAGTTAGTTTTATGTTGTGTTTGTCTCACTCATTAAATGCCATATTTTTGTGCCACAAGTGATTGTCTCTGAGTATCGCTCACAAAAGTAAGGTACCTGCAACATCTGGTCTGAACTACATGCTCTATTAAGTTAATTTAATTTAAATTACGGTATAAAGTAAAAGGGGGAGTGAAACTTTCTTGGCCGGGAAGATACCTCCTTCATATTAATTCATAAAGGTTACACGGACTGTTCGCCGTACGAACAGACCAAATAAGTGTATAACGGAGACTCGGAGAATAGCCTGAGCCTAACCTGTGACTGAGAGATAGATGACTCCCACAGAGTCTTAATACTTTACAGTAGGCACTAGTGATGGCCGGTTCGTGAACGAATTGTTCTTTTGAACGGTTCTTTTTAGTGAACTGGATGAACCAGTTCACCAAATCGGACTGATTCGTTCTAAACAGTTAGCGTATTGAGCGCTATTCAGCGCTGATCCACAAGTTACTAAAGTTACTCACTTTCGGTCATGCCTGACAGCCCCTCTGACTCTAAATAAACTAATATCCCGGAATATATGTAACTCCTGTACACTTAACTGAGACATGTTGTGCTGAGAGAACTGTGAGCTCGAGCTGTTGATACTGCACATGTGTGAAACACTGAACCGATACAGCGAATCATCAGTACAGAACTGAAAACTGTTTCTTTTGGGCGCGTCCGAGAACCGATGAGCTGTTGATACAGCGAATCATCAGTTCACTGAACTGAGAACTGTTTCTTTCAGACGCGTCCGAGAACCGATGAGCTGTTGATACTGCGCATGCTTGAATAACTGAACTGATACAGCGAATCATCAGTACACTGAACTGAGAACTGAGCTGAACTGAGCGCATGTGTAAATCACTGAACTGATACAGCAACAAATGGAAATGGTTATTATTTAATATCTTATCAATGAGTGTTTAACTCAGTTGCATTAGTTTTTGAAACAACTGATAGAGCGAAAGAAACATTTCAAAATTATGCTTTTTTTGTACGTTTTTTAAGTTTGCACATCAATGCCTGTACTGGGTGTTTTAGTTGCAAACCTAAATGTAAGAACCATATTCAACTAAAGTTATGATTACAAAGAACTTTTCAAATGTGTTAAATTGATTGTATTAATATCTGCCGGCAGCTGCGGGATGAAGGAATTTACGTCATGACGTCATTGTGAATCACGTCATTACGTCAGGACGTGAAAGAACTGGTGAACTGGAATATTGAACTGGTTCACAGGAAAAGAACCGAACTTCCCATCACTAGTAGGCACTTCCAGTAATGGTATACCCCATTATATAACAAGAAGAGGGGAAAAAACACACCCTGTGTTCTGTTGGTAACAACATTGTCAAAAGTCTCCCCCTACTGGCTGTTCTGAGGATAATACTTTATATTGTTCTCATTGTCATGTGACTGATCAGATGATTAACAAGGAAGTTAATGCTAGCTATTCTTGCTATTCCGAAAACAGTGAATCCAGTATCCATATAAATTTGCCTTCATCCTTGGCCTTTGGTAGATTCGAGGCATGTTTTATTGTTATTGTTCATATTACATTCAATTGTATTTGATTATTTTAAAGTATTTGTAATTTGCATTATTATTATTTGAATGCATCTCAGATATAGATCATATGAAAGTGTATTTCATTTGCCGGAAATTTATCTTCATATTGTTTATTGTTTTCTTCTTATTTCTTCTTTAACTCTAATTAAAGTACAAAAAGGACATTCTGTGTCTGTGAAGTTGATGAGGGGGATTTTACCTGGCTGTTGAAGTATACAGAAGACTTATATGGAGAACAGTTCAGCAAAACAACAGCTCTGTCAGGCAGGACAACCCAGTTCAATCTGATTGTATTCAGCCACGAGCAAGTAATCTTCCTTAATGGACATGTTAAAACAAGAGAAAGAAACTGCTGCAGCATTAGCAAAGGCTGATGCACTCGAAGCTGCTGTTAATCACCACAGTGAAAGATTAAGATCGTACTCCAGGAGATACAGCACAACATATTAAAGATTATGTCATGCAGCAAGCAAAGACAAATAGTCCATCTTTCACAATGCCTGGTGTAGAGCCTTTTTCCTCATGATCAAATAGGTCAGGTTTATGAACTGCCAGCACTCAACACACCAGTACTGCATTGAGAGGGCGAAGCCTCTTTCAGGGTTTGCATCCGCTGCTGCGAAAGTTTATAAAAATTTCCGTGTGAATGACTTGGTGTGCGTTACTTAGCACACCGTGAACTGGTCTCTACAGGGCTGTTGAAATTCAATGATCAACCAGAAAGTTACAAAGCCTGGCGGTGTTTGTTTAGGAATGCCATCAGAGATTCAGACCTAACATTTGGTGAAGAAATTGACCTTCTTGTCAAGTGGCTTGGCAAGAAGTCTGTAGAACATGTGAGTTGGATTGGAGCCGTAAATACAAATAACCCAGAGAGAGGGTTGAGGATGATTTGGGCCAGACTGGAGGAATGTTATGGCTTACCTGAGGTGATAGAAAATTCACTGCTCAGATGCCTGGAGAGTTTCCCCAAACTAACAAAGAAAGTTTATGCAAAACTAAGAGAGTAGAGTGATTTACTCATGGAGCTAGTCAGCCAAGGCTGATGAGACTTGCTTGGACTTGCGGTTCTCGAAACTGATCGCAACGTACAACCTGTAGTTGAAAAACTGTCTTTCAGACTTCAGGATAGGTGGTTTTCTGTGGGCTCTGACTATAAACTGAAAAACAATGTCCCATTTCCTCCCTTTCATGTATTTGTTGATTTTATTAGACAGGCAGGGTTGACCTGAGTTTCTGTTTTATATCTTGTGTATATTCTCTTACTAAGCTTACTTCATGAAAACAGCTTAAACAGAGGGAGATTTCAGTCCACAAATGTCACCTACTGCCTCCTTTAACAAAGACAAGGTCTTTAACAGTGATTGTGAAGAGCTAGGTCCCATACACAAAAAGGCACATCCTTTATGCAAGTGCTGTGTCTTTCGGGAGAAGTCTTTTAAGGAGTGCAAAGCATTCCTGAAAGAAAATGTAATCTGCTTCAGATGTTGCAGGTCTTCTCTGTACATAGCAAAAAATTGCAACGCCTGTGTTAAATGCACATATTGTGGTAGCGAGAGGCATGACATGGCCCTAAATCAAGAACCAACTCACATCTCTGATGACTCGAGCCCCCATCCAGAGCATGGAGGGGAGGGAAATCTTATACTATCATCTGGTGGTGATCTATCCAACAGGTCATGTTCAAAAATCTGTATTGCTAAAGTTTATCCTACCAGTAGCCGTGATAAAGCAGTGAAGCTTTATGCAATAATTGATGATCAAAGTAACAGATCAATGGCTCGTTCTGAGTTGTTTGATAAGTTTGGCATCCAAAGTCCTAGTTAACCATATTCGCTAAAGACCTGTGCTGGTATTAGGGAGACAACAGGAAGACAAGCAAGTGGCTTCCAAATTGAATCCATGGATGGGCAGTTCATTCTTCGACTTCCAGATCTGATTGGGTGTAGTGAGATTCCTAATAACCGTTCAGAGATTCCTTCACCTTCTGCTGCTCTTCATTTTCCACACCTCAAATCAGTGGTACATCTCATCCTGGAACATGACCCAGATGTTCACATCTTACTTCTGCTTGGAAGGGATGTTTCTCATAAAGTGATCAGTGGCCCATGTGACTTGCCATTTGCACAAAGATTTGTTGGCAATGTCTGCCTAGGAAAGGTCCATAAGCCAGTCACAGTTAGCACACTGTACACCAATACTCTGGACAATGGCAGGCTTTCACTCTTTGACTCATGCCCTAACCTCCTGCAGGTGAAGGACAGATACAGTGGTCCCAATATGTCATGTTGCAATAGAAAACTTACAAACAAATAAGACCACTTGGGTGACACTGTGTTTCAACCTACAAAAGAAGACGATAAAATTGCTCTGTCCATTTAAGATGACTACTTCATGTTTATCATGGAAAAAGGGTTTAAGAAAGATAGAAACAACAGTTGGGTAGCACCACTGCCATTTAAAAACCCATGACAGTGTCTTCCTGACATCAGGACACAAGCAATTAAATGCTTCTCATCACTGTTACGCAACTTCGAAAGGAAACCACAGATGAAAGAACACTTTGTTTTCTTCATGGAGAAGATCTTTGCGAATGGGCACGCAGAGTTGGCTCCACTTCTCAAAGACACAGAAGAGGTATCTCCCTCTTCTGTGTATATCATCCTGAGCAAATCCGGTGGTATTCGATTCTAATGCCCATTATAATGGTGTCTCTGATATTCTGTTAACAGGCCCTGACCCCAATAACTTTCTCTTGGGTATGCCTATTGTAACCCAGGTTACCAGAGTGACATATAAATAATGTTATTAATATAATAACATACAGATGTATAAATAAAACGATTGGAAACTACTTAAAATAAGTGTAATTACAGAGATAATATTTATTTTATATAAATATATATATATCTACTTGATTATCAATGTGACCAATCGCGAGTGGTTTTTTAACCCGAGCATGAGCCAATGAGAGCGCAGAATGTAGCGGAGTGGAGAAATTGGTTTCCGGTTTTGCATGAGGTTTGCTTGTGGTGTTAGAGGCAGCCCTCGTTAGCGTGCATAGATGCAGAGGACTGCGGTGTTTGCTAAAACTCCGGAAAACAGAAATAAAGAAATAACCTTTTTGATGTGCTTTATCGACGGATTGATGTTAAAGAAAAGGATTAAATCGGATGTGCTGTAGCTGCACCGTTTCTGGAAATTTCAATAAGTTAACGAGCTCCTTGGTAAGTCAATTTGCCTTGATAATTATATATATGTATGTATAAAAAAGTGAAATACTGTATTTGGTACATAACAGCTGATTGTGTGCTCAAGTATTTCTTGAGAAATTGTTAGCCATATAATAATTAATATGCTATGTTGGAAAAAATTGTCACAGACATTGCATATACAGAAAATATTCTTTATTTGGAAAGACACATGTACATACTCAGAATACTCAAGTTCTGTGAAGTTGAGTGATGAATAGGGATAACTTTATTGAATGTTGTTACAGTAAGATATTCATGATGTTTTCATGACCTTGTTTATTCAAGGTCAGGTTTTTGTTTTTTTGTTTTCTTTTTGTTTTCTTGTTCTGATGTTCGAAGGCATGTGTTCTGGATTCGTCCCGGCCTTCCAGTGGTTTTGAGGAGGGTTTGGACTGGCGAGCCTCCCTTGAGTTGTTCTTGGACTTTCTGTGGAAACACCAGTTTTTTTTCTATACTCTGCGAATGGTAGGAAATCAAATAATTTCTTTTTCCTCGTTCGGATGAAGACATATTTTTTCCCCTCATCAACAGTGAAAAGACATTTGTTTAGAGATCAAAGGACATTTTATTTCATTGAGAAGTGTCAGTTTTTTTGTGTGTTGATAAGTGAGATGTATTGGGGTTTTTTTTTTATGCTTGAATATTTATTTTTTGTTATTGAAAGTTATTGAACAAAGAACTTACTTTGTTGAAGACCAATGGGAAAATTTCCCGAAACCTGTTAAAACACAAGTAATAACAAAATTTAAAAATAATTTCATTTGTGAGATTATATATTTTTTTGTTTTAATTATTTCACATTGCTTCAATTTAACCTCTTGAACATTGTTAAATAAACACATTGTATGTTCAATCCACCTGTTTCTCAAGTCCGTTCACTGTTGTTGTTGCATCTTTCTCCGTAGCGTACCTTTTCTTCTGAAACGCTGGTCCATAGATTGGCATATAATGCGTAAATTATTTATACAATCTATAAGTTATTAGCCAGAGAGAAGTGTTACAAAAATCTTGGCGAGCCAGCCAGGAGATTGATTGCCTAACAACAACAGTGACGTCTCAGTACGACACAAAGATAATTCTTTCTGTGAAACAAGTTATCCCAGTGTTAACAGTATGGATATAGTGGAGCGAGAAAACGTGAACGTTTCCGATGCTGTCATAGTTGATGGCATAACATTGAGTGAATCTGACCAAAACTTAGAAGCATGGCTTGTACGGTATGGTAGCATTAGCCGTAATTTGCTTATTGATGATCCAACATCTGAATTTCATCGGCAGGCTATAATAGAGTTTGCACACAGCTCTGCAATGAAAAATCTGAAGCCACTGTTGCCTTTAAGCATTGTTAGTCCTTCAGATGCAGAGGTTACATTCACTGTGCGTGCCTTAAGCAGTGTATACTCACCTGCAGTTAAAGATGATGCTACTAAGGGCTATTTGGCACAATTGAAAGCCATTGCTAATGCTACTGGTAAATCTTTTGAAGAAGTACTTCAAGAAGAGTTGGTAAAGATGAGGTCAGTTGGCTCACCCACAGAACATTTACCGAGCTGTCATGTAGCAGACTCCCAAACTAGGGGACTCAGTCCTGCCAATTCAGTCTCAGTCAATGACCGTGCATCACCCGCCATATCACAGAGAATGGAAGGGAGTAGGGATGAAACCACCTCACCAAACGTTCCTCCGCTGCTATGTGTTGAAAGCCAGAGAACTCAAAACCTGTCCAAGGAGAATGAAATGAATGCTGTACTCAATACTGGTGGAATTAACAATCCTTCAGCCACAGGAGTACCATATCCAGTTCTGACTATGCATATAATTGATCCTCCTGGTGTGCAAAGAGTCGTGGTGGAGCATGTTGTGAGGACAAGTGATATAGCCCAGCATACTTCCCTACGTCTCAGATCTTTCTCAGGGAAAATTCCACGTCCACCCAACGAACCAGACTTTGAAACATGGCGAGCAAGTGTGCAGTTCCTACTGGATGATCCATCTGCTTCAGACTTGTCTCGTACGAGAAGAATTCTAGACAGCTTGCTTCCACCTGCTGTTGACGTAATTAAGCACATTAGCCCACAATCATCACCCTCAGTATATTTAGAGTTACTAGAATCAGTGTATGCATCAGTGGAGGATGGGGAAGAGCTGCTGGCAAAGTTCATGACGATGTTGCAGAATCAGGGAGAAAAGCCTTCCAGCTACCTGCATCGATTACAAGTGATGTTGAATGCTGCAGTGAGGAGAGGTGGCATTGCAGAAAGGGAGCGTGATCGCAGCTTGTTGAATCAATTCCGTCGGGGATGCTGGGATAACGGCTTAATTGTCAATCTTCAGCTGGAAAGGAGAAAGAATAACCCACCTTCCTTTGCTGAACTTGTGGTGTCTGTCAGAGCAGAGGAAGACCGGCGAGCTGCAAAGGAGGATCGGATGAGGAGTCATTTTGGGATGACTAAACAAGGTCTAGCCCCTCCCAGGTCACGAGCTGCAGCTCACCAGTTGTCTGCTCACTCTCATGAGGTAGTCAGTGGGGTAGAATGGAATGAAACAGACTCCATGAGAAGACAAATATCAGAAATTAATGTTCAACTGGCCTGCATGCAAGCCTTGACTCACCAGAAGTGCCAGCCTGTTTGCTCCAAAGTGGTGGATGTGACTTCACTAAAAAAAGAACTGACTGAACTACGAGCCCAGGTTCAAGCTGCAGTTTCCCAAAAGGTCCAGAACAGAAGCTCAGAAGCAGAGGAAATTACTGAATTAGTAAGACAGGTTGCAGAGTTAAAAGCTCAATTAGCTGTCTCCGAGTCACAGAAACATCAGCCAGAAAGAACATCCAGGTTCGGGAGCTCTTCTGCTATGTCACAGCCCAAGCAGACAAGACATGAAAAGAGTAAAATAGTCAGTATTAATGGATTGACTCCAGCTCGACCACGTCCAGGATATTGCTTTCGCTGCGGGGAAGATGGTCATATCGCCGTAAATTGTGAAAATGATCCAAATCCTGCCAAAGTAGAATACAAACGACGTCAGCTGAAAGAGAAACAGGCTCATTGGGACCCGAATCACAGAGTTGCATCCTCACAGTTAAACTCCAATCAGTCTCTGTAGCAGGGCGTACAGAAACTGAGGAAAGACCCACATGCCCTAATAAACCTAGAAGAGTATTCAGCAAGTGTTGTGAAGAAGTAATGCAGAGAAAATTACCAAGAGGATTGGTTGGAATGAAGTGTACTGCCCAGTTGTCTGTTGAAGGAACTCCAGTGAATTGTTTGCTAGATACAGGTTCCCAAGTGACCACCATTCCACTTTCCTTTTACCATGATCATCTATTTAATCACCCAATGAAGTCACTTGAGTCTTTACTGGAGGTGGAGGGAGCAAATGGGCAGTCAGTTCCCTATTTAGGCTATGTAGAGTTTACTCTGACATTTCCTAAGGAGTTCTTGGGAGTAGAAGCAGAAGTTACCACATTAGCTCTAGTGGTCCCTGATTTGATGAACACGCCCCAAATCCTTGTGGGAACCAATTCCCTGGATGCTCTTTATGCGAACCATGCTCAAGAAAGCTCAGGAAATCTCAATCCAGCTTTTAACGGATATCGAGCAGTACTACAAATTCTGGGTGCCAGACACAAGCAAATGAGCACTGCAGTTCTGGGATGTGTGACGTTGGGAGGAATTACTCCTAAAATTGTGTCAGCAGGAAGTGTAGCTGTTCTTGATGGTGTTGCTCATATACGTCACTGTTCTCCAGAAAGCTTAATAACTCTAGGGCAGCCAGAAATGTCTTCTATGCCAGGCGGGTTATTAGTAGCTAGCGGATTATATACTTTGCCTGTTAAACGCTCCTATAGTTTACCTGTAGTGGTGAGAAACGACACCGACTGACATTGCTGTTCCACCAAAAGCTGTGATTGCTGAAATGTATGCTGTTCAGCGCGTAATTGAGACACAGTCAAGACGTGATGCTCCTCAGACTCAACTGAACTCTCACAGCTCACAGATAAAATTTGATTTTGGTGATTCCCCCTTACCAGCAGAGTGGAGGACCCGAATATCAGCTCTATTGAACAAGATGCCTGAGGTTTTTGCCTTACATGACATGGATTATGGGCATACAGATAAAGTGAAACATCACATAAAACTTAGTGATGAAACTCCCTTTAAACATCGACCTAGGCCCATTCACCCACAGGATGTCGATGCTGTTCGCAAGCACCTGAAAGACTTGTTGGCTGCTGGAATAATCAGAGAATCTGAGTCTCCCTTTGCCTCCCCTATTGTGGTGGTGAAGAAGAAGGATAATTCCGTACGCCTATGTATCGACTTCAGAAAACTTAACTCTCAAACCATAAAGGACACCTATGCGCTTCCTAACTTGGAGGAGGTGTTTTCCGTATTAAACGGCTCAAAGTGGTTCTCCGTTCTGGATTTGAAGTCGGGGTACTACCAAATCGAGATGGAGGAAGCAGATAAACACAAGACCGCCTTCGTGTGCCCACAAGGATTCTGGGAGTTTAATAGGATGCCACAGGGAATCACAAATGCTCCCAGTACCTTTCAACGGCTCATGGAGCGCTGTATGGGTCATCTGAACCGGAAAGAGGTGTTAGTGTTCATAGATGACCTTATAGTTTTTTCAGAGACACCTGAAGAACATGAACGTCGACTATTGCAAGTACTTACCCGTCTGAAAGAATATGGCTTGAAACTCTCACCTGAGAAATGTAAATTTTTTCAAACTTCAGTGCGATATTTGGGACATATTGTTTCTCAACGTGGCGTAGAAACAGATCCAGCGAAAATCGAGGCCATTAAAACCTGGCCAAGGCCCCAGACTCTCAAAGAGCTGAAATCATTCTTGGGATTTGCCGGGTATTATAGGAGGTTCGTTCAGGACTTTTCCAAAATAGTCAAGCCACTTAACAACCTCACGGCTGGATATCCCCCAATTCGAAAAGGAAAGAAGTGTAAAGACGTCAATCGTCATTACTACGACCCAAAAGAGAAGCTAGAAGACAGATGGGATGCTTCTTGTCAGGAGGCTTTTGAGAAAATTGTGGAGAAATTAACAACTGCACCAATTTTGGGATACTCTGACCCTAGATTGCCATACATATTGCACACTGACGCCAGCACCATAGGCTTAGGTGCTGCGTTATATCAAGAACAGGAAGGCCAGTTGAGGGTCCTTGCTTATGCTAGTCGAGGACTAACTAAAAGCGAAGCCAGATACCCCGCTCATAAACTTGAATTTCTGGCCCTCAAGTGGGCAGTTACTTCAAAGTTCAGCGACTATTTGTACGGGGCTGAATTTACTGTTGTAACCGACAGTAACCCTTTAACTTACATTCTGACTTCTGCCAAATTAGACTCCACCAGTTATAGATGGCTGTCTGGTTTATCAGCGTATAACTTCAAGATCCAGTATAGAGCAGGAGCCCAAAACCAGGATGCCGATGGGTTGTCCAGACGTCCAAACGGTCAGCTGTTGAATGATCTGGAGTCCCAAAAAGAACAGGAGAGGATTAAACAGTTCACTCTAAATCATCTAGCTGAGACGGACGAAGATCCGTCAGTGATCCTGCCAGAGGCAGTGAAAGCTGTGTGTGAGAAGCATCAGGTTAGCCTGTCCCATGATGGATTCCCTGTCATGATGACATTAGCAGAGTCCATGATGATGGATGCGGGTGCATTACCCCAAGGATTCCAGGAAGAATATGAACATGGTTTACCTGTGATCCCTCACCTTTCTGAGAAAGATTTAGCAGCCCAACAACATGCAGATCCTGAGTTGAAAGAGGTCCTGGAGTACCTAGAGTCTGGTGAAAAACCCCTCGGTAGGGCATCCCAGTCACCTACCATGGCTATGTGGATGAGAGAGTGGAATAAGCTCGAAGTCAAAAATGGAGTGTTGTATAGAAAAAGAATGGATCAAGGTAGAGTGTTGAGCCAATTAGCGTTACCCAGGGATCTTCGACAGATGGTACTCACCAGTCTTCATGATGACATGGGTCATTTAGGGATGGAGCGAACTCTTGATCTCCTCCGTTCCAGGTTCTATTGGCCTAAAATGGCTAATGCTGTGGAGAGAAAGATCAAAACCTGTGAGCGTTGTATTCGGAGGAAAGCTCCATCTCAGAGAGCAGCTCCTTTAGTGAACATACAGACCAGCAGGCCTTTAGAGCTTGTTGTATGGACTTCCTGTCAGTAGAGCCAGACCGTAGCAACGCAAAGGACATATTGGTCATCACAGACCATTTTACAAAATATGCCATTGCGATACCTACCAAAGATCAAAAGGCTCGGACTGTGGCCAGATGTCTATGGGATCAATTCCTACTGTACTATGGTTTCCCAGAAAAATTGCTTGGTGATCAGGGTCCAGATTTCGAGTCCCGAACCATTCAAGAGCTGTGCAAAGTCGCGGGTATCCGTAAGGTGAGGACGACCCCCTATCACCCAAGAGGGAACCCAGTGGAGCGGTTCAACAGGACCCTGCTGCAAATGTTAGGAACCCTGGAAAACGACAAAAAAGCCCACTGGAAGGAATTTGTCAAACCACTTGTGCATGCCTATAACTGCACAAAGAACGATGTAACAGGGTATTCACCTTATGAAATGATGTTCGGACGCCAGCCTCGATTGCCTGTGGATCTTGCCTTTGGACTCCCAGTCAATGACTCTTCCCAGTCTCACTCGCAGTATGTGAAATCTCTTAAGGACCGGTTAGAAGAGAGTTACCAGCTTGCAATTCGCAATGCTATGAAGGTGGCAGAAAGAAACAAGAGGAGGTTCGATCGGAATGTAATTGCTTCCATTCTGGATATAGGTGACAGAGTCCTAGTGAGGAATGTTCGGCTAAGAGGAAAACACAAAATAGCAGACAGATGGGAACCCGGTGTCTATATTGTGTTAAAGAAAAGCAGTGGTATTCCCGTGTATACTGTTCAGCCGGAAGGAAGGGAAGGTCCAGTGCGTACCTTGCATCGCGATTTACTTCTGCCGTGTGGGTATTTGCCCAGCACTGAGTTGGAAGAATCTGTACAGCAAAAAGAAGATCATAGGCCTAGAACCAGAGCTCAGTCTAAAATTGAGGATATTACTACAGCAGAAACTATGCATAGTCATTCTGATTCTGAGAGTGAATCTGTTCACATTGATGTACCTGGAGAGTCCTTTGAG
Source organism: Tachysurus fulvidraco (assembly GCF_022655615.1). Classification (NCBI taxonomy): domain Eukaryota; kingdom Metazoa; phylum Chordata; class Actinopteri; order Siluriformes; family Bagridae; genus Tachysurus; species Tachysurus fulvidraco. The sequence goes on from NC_062534.1 coordinate 9,645,854, forward strand.
TTCACTACTAGAGTTATTCCTGAAGAGAGCTCAACTTATGAGTCAGAGAGTTCATTGGTTACAAGAGACTTACCTGTAGTTGATTCTGAAAGTCCAAAATCCACTGTCTCTATCAGCTGAGAGATGATTCACCTGTTGAACGAAACCCAATTAGTGATGGAGTTGAGATGAACTCACCTGTGATGCATCATGCAGAACCAGACATCTATGGAGTTGAACCTGAAAGAAATAGGGAAGAGGGATTAACAAAAGTAATCTCAGAAAAAGAATGTGATGAATTAAGTGAACTACCAGATGAGTCATATGATGTGGTCAATGAAACTGGATTAGATGCACATGAAAAGACTTTTACTTCCTATCCTGACTCACTTCCTGTCAGACATCTTCCAGACATTCCATCTGTGCCAGAGGAGGCAGGAGAGATAGGACCAAGACGTTCAAAAAGGCAGAGTAGACCCCCAGACAAGTTGCAGTATGCACGGCTGGGAAATCCCTTGATTTCAGTCATTCAGTCTTTATTGCAAGGATTGAGTTTTGCACTTTCCGAGTCAGTGGAGGAATCTGATTATATAAGACATCACAATGCTGAACCCAATGCAGTTTCACCTGTGTGACTTAACAACTCCCAAGCACAGGGACGTGCTATGATTCAGGAGGGGGAAGTGTAACCCAGGTTACCAGAGTGACATATAAATAATGTTATTAATATAATAACATACAGATGTATAAATAAAACGATTGGAAACTACTTAAAATAAGTGTAATTACAGAGATAATATTTATTTTATATAAATATATATATATCTACTTGATTATCAATGTGACCAATCGCGAGTGGTTTTTTAACCCGAGCATGAGCCAATGAGAGCGCAGAATGTAGCGGAGTGGAGAAATTGGTTTCCGGTTTTGCATGAGGTTTGCTTGTGGTGTTAGAGGCAGCCCTCGTTAGCGTGCATAGATGCAGAGGACTGCGGTGTTTGCTAAAACTCCGGAAAACAGAAATAAAGAAATAACCTTTTTGATGTGCTTTATCGACGGATTGATGTTAAAGAAAAGGATTAAATCGGATGTGCTGTAGCTGCACCGTTTCTGGAAATTTCAATAAGTTAACGAGCTCCTTGGTAAGTCAATTTGCCTTGATAATTATATATATGTATGTATAAAAAAGTGAAATACTGTATTTGGTACATAACAGCTGATTGTGTGCTCAAGTATTTCATGAGAAATTGTTAGCCATATAATAATTAATATGCTATGTTGGAAAAAATTGTCACAGACATTGCATATACAGAAAATATTCTTTATTTGGAAAGACACATGTACATACTCAGAATACTCAAGTTCTGTGAAGTTGAGTGATGAATAGGGATAACTTTATTGAATGTTGTTACAGTAAGATATTCATGATGTTTTCATGACCTTGTTTATTCAAGGTCAGGTTTTTGTTTTTTTTTGTTTTCTTTTTCTTTTCTTGTTCTGATGTTCGAAGGCATGTGTTCTGGATTCGTCCCGGCCTTCCAGTGGTTTTGAGGAGGGTTTGGACTGGCGAGCCTCCCTTGAGTTGTTCTTGGACTTTCTGTGGAAACACCAGTTTTTTTTTCTATACTCTGCGAATGGTAGGAAATCAAATAATTTCTTTTTCCTCGTTCGGATGAAGACATATTTTTTCCCCTCATCGACAGTGAAAAGACATTTGTTTAGAGATCAAAGGACATTTTATTTCATTGAGAAGTGTCAGTTTTTTTGTGTGTTGATAAGTGAGATGTATTGGGGTTTTTTTTTATGCTTGAATATTTATTTTTTGTTATTGAAAGTTATTGAACAAAGAACTTACTTTGTTGAAGACCAATGGGAAAATTTCCCGAAACCTGTTAAAACACAAGTAATAACAAAATTTAAAAATAATTTCATTTGTGAGATTATATATTTTTTTGTTTTAATTATTTCACATTGCTTCAATTTAACCTCTTGAACATTGTTAAATAAACACATTGTATGTTCAATCCACCTGTTTCTCAAGTCCGTTCACTGTTGTTGTTGCATCTTTCTCCGTAGCGTACCTTTTCTTCTGAAACGCTGGTCCATAGATTGGCATATAATGCGTAAATTATTTATACAATCTATAAGTTATTAGCCAGAGAGAAGTGTTACACTATTCAATTTAATAAACAGTCAGTTGCCATAACAGCAGACATCCAACAGATGTTTTATTGTTTTCTTGTTAGAGAAGAAGACAGGAACTTTCTGAGATTTTTATGGTTCCAAGACAGTAAAGATATTATGGAGTACCGTATGAAGGTACAATAGTCCGTCGCCAGCCATAGCCATCTATGGTCTCAGAAAATCTGTCCACCTGGAAGGACAAGAGCAGGATTATGAAGTTCATAGTGATGTGATGATGTGATGTGACATACGGCTAAGTACAGTGACACATACTCAGAATTCGTTCTCTGCATTTAACCCATCCAAAGTGCACACACACAGCAGTGAACACACACACACACCATGAACACACATCCGGAGCAGTGGGCAGCCATTTATGCTGCGGCGCCCGGGGAGCAGTTGGGGGGTTCGGTGCCTTGCTCAAGGGCACCTCAGTCGTGGTGGCTATAGTGTGATTTCTATGTAGATAATAGGTTAAAGTCTCTTCCCACTGTAGAAGCAGCAGTGAGTTTTCTAAAGTGGACACAAAACATTCTTCCCAGATCAAATGCACAAGATTGCCTCTAATAGAAGAGAGGTCATGGAAGCCTTTCCATGACAAGATTACACTCATTAACCTCCTGAGACTCATATGCTACTGTTGTGTACATTACAATTTCTACTGATAACTATAAATTTAATCAGTGTTTTCAAGGAAGCAGTTTCGCAAAAGAATTATACCTAACAGTCCTCATATAAGGTTGGTACAATAAATATATATAGACAATAAAGTTGTGAGAAAATGTTATGTCGTCATATGAGGACATTTGGGTCTCAAGAGGTTAAAGTACAAAAAGGACATTCCCTGTATTTGAAATATACAGAAGACGTATACGGAGAACAGTAAACCCTGATATTATAGTATTACTGCAAAACAGAAGGTTATCACATTTGTTTTATTTCACTCTTTGTTAACACTGGGCAAAAACAATACCCTATGTTCATCATTTTTATATACTCTTCTGTAGAAACAAAGACTTTTTCACACTCTTGTAAGTGATACACAGATGTGCCGGAAAGAAAAGACCATAACAAATCCCTTCCAGGCCTCACAGTTGCCTCCTGACCTCATTAAATCATCACCCAGTGCTGCTCTAAGTTCGGTTTTAAAGATTTCCGCAATGCAATCTTTTACAAAAGAGATTTAGCAATTCTCGCTTCAGGGACTCCGCATCAGTTACCTGTGTGACTTCCCTTGGAGAGGTGAAGCCCTAGGGTCCGGGGTCATCAACTGTGTAGCAGGCCTCAGTTGTTGGGTCACTGTGGCACGGGTTTTAGTGGTTTTCCAGCCTTGATAATATTTCCAGGCTGTAAAAATCGCATTTAAAAATACAAAATTCGCTAGGGGAAAATGTCAAATAAGATAAAATAACAATTAACATGAACTCTGCAGGAGTCTCAAATCAGACATCACACTCCATTGGCTCTCAGCAGCGCCCCTATACTCTCATATTCATTGACACTGAACCTGGAATAAATCCAGTCACTGAGCTTTCCCTGCTGTCACATTCTGTTCCTAGTCCGTTTAGCCCTTCAGAATTTCATTGATCATTGATGATAACTATGTTTAGTTGGTCTATCTTTTGGTATTATTTTGTTTTATTTATGTATTTATACCCCTCTATTTTTATCAATGAAGCATTGACAGTAATCAAAAAGGGTTGATTGAAAAGGTTATGTAATTGATCATATATTAAATTATGTGCAAAAGACTTGCACCTTTTTGGATCTCTTCAGGGCGGTTTCCCGGACAGGGATTAAATAAAGTCAGAACTAGCCCAATTCTTCTTAAATTAATTCAGAATTTAAAAAAAGGCTTTTTGAGACACTACTTAAGTTAAGATTAATTAGTTGTAGACTAGAGAGTCACAGAATAAGCTAATTTAGGACTCTTTGTGAAGCCTGATTATATTAATGACAAACACATAGTGATAACCTAAGGACACTTCAAAAACCAGGGATGGAATCTTAACACACACTAGCGTTGTGTGGAACTTGAGTAAATCATCCAACCAAACAATGGACAAAGATAAAAGGAAACATTCAAAGAATTTCTGTGAATTTGAAAAACATTTCTTTAAGCAAACTGTGTCAAACCACCCAATTATTGAGAAGAACAGCATGATTCATCAACAGAATGCAAGAAAAAGAATGCCCGGAGTAAAATTTGCACTGAATTTAACTCAAATGAAAAAGTAAGCCAAAGGACAGTCCAGCAAATTCAAGTAATGTAAGAGTGTATTTATTAGGTTTGCCCACTTTTACAAATCAGTCCATAAAGTTTGTTTTGTGTAACACACACAGTGGGACCTAAACATATCTGTAATTCAGAAATTAAAGAAACTGTATAATAATTACTAACATAATGTCTAAATTGTCAACTTTCTAAGATCCTCTGGAAAAACAAAAATCCAATTAAAGAAGACAAATGCTGCTACTCGTAGGGAGCATTTCATGACTGGTGGTGGACCCCTTGAAAGACCAGAAACAGATGACATGGGAGAGAGCAACCCCTGGAAGGTATCCCTGATGATGACCATATGGACAGTTCAGATGGGGCACCTGATCAATCCTCATTTGGTAGGCAACATGTGTCATCCTCAGACTTCAGTGAATATGTAATGCTGTCCGCTATCTCTTATATTTCCAGAACAAAAATAAGCAAGGAACTCAACTCAAGTATTTTTCTCTGATGCATCATCAATACAAAGTTTTATAGATGACCACATAAGCTTGGAGGGCCCAAAAGAGGGTACATGTCAGCCCACTACATCTTGCGGCCAGGAGGGAAGATGGTGTCACTAATCTGGGCCGAAAGACCAAGAGACAGACCATACATGAGAAACTGGCCATTGACTATCTTGAGCACAAATTATTAAGTATTTAAAAGAAGAACATGAAATAAAGATGAAAATCCTTCATATTGAGTTGGCTATGAAGGAGGAGGAGAAAAACATGAAGCAGCAACAATTTATTTTATTTGCTCAAATAAAAATAATCTTGAAACCAATACAGGGCAATTGTTGTCTTCATTCATTGTCTTTGTGAAAAATGCTGCAAAGCAAAAACATCTCTGCAGGCTAGTCCATATCTGCCACTGTTGGCTTCATTGTTGGTTTCAAGAATGGGAATATCTAGGACACTGTCATCTTCTATTTCAGGATCTGTCCAGCCATGTTGTTTAAGGTAATTGTGAAGCACTGCTGCAATACAGTTTCTTCTTGTTTCAAATTGCAGCGTGCTTCTGAGACACTGGAAACGACTCTTCCACAAACCAAACATGCGCTCCACTATACCTCTAATGTGGATGTGAGCTTGGTTATACCTCTGTTGCTCTGGTGTGACTGCATGAAGATAGGGGATTAAAAAGAAGTTGTTCTGTGCATACCCACTGTCACCAAGTATGATTCCACTATGTTGTCCTCCTTACAAAGCATACAAAGAGGTGTTTTGGAAAATCCTTGAGTCATGAGTTGCACCTTTCCAATGTGCAACAATGTTGGAGAACTGCATAGTGGGAGTGCACACACCTTGCACATTTATTGAGAACCAGTTTTTACGATTCCTTTACTCTTCACTGTCTGGTGTAGAGAGACGCTTTATGGGACTATGACACCCATCAATGCAGCCAATGACTCCAGGGAAATTGCCATATTCATAGAACTGGACCTTGTAGATGGCTTGGGTAGCAGCATCAGGGAACTTGATGTAGCCATCTTTTAGTTTACATACTGTAAAGCATTGCAGACTTTGGTTCAATCACAGCACACAAAATGTACATATAATTCTAAGATTAGTGTTAATCCCTGTCCGGGAAACCACTCCAAAGCGTTTAATCACTCCACAGTCAAAAGTGGTATAGCAACAGCATACAAACATTCCTGCCTTGGTTCTCGCTCCTCCTGAAGTGCTCTGCTGTGCTCCATGACAAATTTAAGCATATTTATGTTTACAAGTGGGATAGATAGCTATAGAAGCTATATACTGTATACAGCAGGGGTATTCAATTAAAATTCAAAGAGGTCCAGTTACTAAAATTTCCTCCCAGCAAAGGTCCGAATCTTATATTGTCACTTAAAATAGTGTACCCTCATGTTAATAAAATCAATAACGCACATACATTTCTATATAATTTATTGTTAAATTTCAAGTGTTTTCAAAGTCTGAACTTGTATGGCACTTGAATGGAAAACAATACTGTAGTTGTCTTTACTACATGTCAAGTAACAGACAACAGACACTATTTCTTCTGAATAAAATAAATAAAATTGCAAACACAGCTTTGAGCAGCCTGAACTTAGGGCCTATATATCAAGTAATGTAAAACATTCAGAATCTTTTGAATAAAATAGAAGTGCTTTTAATCTTTAAGAAAAGAATTAAACAAAAGACTTTTGAGCTGCCCCTTTTTTAAACGTTAACTACATTTTATTTGCAAGCTTATGAAATTTACATTTGGCGGTATGGCTCTGTTCTGAATTCCCCATCCTTATCATGAGCTCCATGAAAGCTAGTCAGGGAACAGCAGCAGCTTTGTGGGGGGACAATCTCCCATTTAACTGGGAAAGCAGCAAGACAAAATCCCCCCCATTTAGAACAGAGCCTGCATTAGTGACAACAGAATGACACTGATTAAGCTAAACACACAGTTCCAAGGAGGAGCTAGGCGAGGAGGTGGGTTGCAGCAATGCAGAGGAAAACGCCAAGCAGACAGACTGAAAAAAAAGCATTTAAATAGGGCACCCTGTTTGAAAGGGACCAATAGCGCGCTTAGGAATCGGATCAGCTGATGGGCGGGGTTAGAAAATTGACATCAGCTGATAGCCGAGCTTGACTATGTGGCCTGCCTGAACTGACGCTGAACGCTATATTTCAGTCAGGACCTCTTGAGTCAAAATAAAGACAATTCTTTGACATATTTAAATTTTTTATTTGCAAGCTTATGAAATTTACATTTGGCGGTATGGCTTTGTTCTGAATTCCCCATCCTTTTCATGAGCTTCATGAAAGCTAGCAGCAGCTTCGTGGGGTGACAATCTCCCAATTAACTGGGAAAGCAGCCAGACAAAAATCCCCCCCAAACAGACCATACCAGGCAATCCTCCCTGGCTCTTCATGCTAATTGAAGAGCCAGCAGAGGATTAAAGTGAGCTTTTCTTTAGCCAAACTTATTAGTAGAGGACATGTTATCAACAGGCACGGAAAGCAGTTCCTTTACCATTTACTAGCATCCACTGACCATTAACACACCTCCCCCTAACCAAAGGCTGCAGAAGACTCCAGAACATCATGAACATCATGCCTTCCCAATTTCCCAAGGAGCAGCCAGAACCTTTAACGTTCCACTCCTGGTTCAGCTACCTTAGGGACAGCAGCAGAGGAGGAGAGCTAGCAGCAGCAGAGGAGGAGGAGAGCTAGCAGCAGCAGAGCTAGCTCAATCACAAACAGAACACGAGAACCAAGTGCCTCCTCCCTGAATATCCCCCGAGTAGCCATCCCTCTAGGATCCATACAACAACCCGAGAAAGGAGATTTCCAAAAGACCCAACAAGAAATCCAGTCTTAACTTCCTTTTCCAACAAAGAATTGACAATTTCAGGTTCTTCAACAGCAGAAAGCAAATTAGAGGCAAACTAATGAGTAGGCAACCAAAACACTCCTGTGAAAACCTCTGATAAGTCCAGCTATTAAATAATTGAAGAAGCAGCGGTTAGGATGCTTCTCGGGGCCTTTCCAGCTTTGGAACATTTACTTTTTATTTATTTAATTGTTTGTTTGTTTGTTTGTGTTTGTTTGTCTGTATTGTATTGAAACACAATACAAGCAGAGCCAGTAGCCATTGATTATCAATCCAAAGTTCACTATCTTTCTTTTGCTGGACACTGCTACAGAGGAGAGAAATTTAATCAAGCTTTTCATTTTCATTGCTGGCTAGAATTTAACCATTGTCAAGTTAAGAAGTTAGACCATTTGCCAGTAAATATTTCCTGCATAACGCATCATAACAGCCTATTGAGGCATGGCATAACGTATGACAACAGCCTAGCAAGGCACAGAGTGACATAACATAATGCCTAGCAAGTCATGGCATAACACATCATAACTGCATAGCGAGGCACAGCATAATGTAACAGCTTAGCAGGGCAAAGCGTAAAGTAACCTAACATAGCCTAGTGAGGCATAGCATAACGTAATGTAACATAGCCTAGCGAGGTATAGCATAAAGTAACCTAACATAACCCAGTGAGGCATAGCATAACGTATCATAACAGCCTAGCGAGGCATAACATAGAGCAACGTAACCTAACCTGGCCTAGCGAGGCATAGCATAACGTAACGTAACATAGCCTAGCAGAGCATAGCATAGCGTAACCTAACGTAGCTTAGCAGGGCATAGCATAACATAACCCAACATAGCCTAGCGAGGCATAGCATAACGTAACCCAACATAGTTTAACAGGGCATAGCATAACGTAACCTAACATAGCCTAGTGAGGCATAGCGTAACGTAACCTAACATAGTTTAACAGGGCATAGCATAACGTAACCTAACATAGCCTAGTGAGGCATAGCGTAACGTAACCTAACATAGTTTAACAGGGCATAGCATAACGTAACCTAACATAGCCTAGTGAGGCATAGCGTAACGTAACCTAACATAGTTTAACAGGGCATAGCATAACGTAACCGAACATAGCCTAGTGAGGCATAGCATAACGTATCATAACAGCCTAGCGAGGCATAATATAGCGCGATGTAACCTAACCTGGCTTAGCAAGGCATAGCATAATGTAAAATAGCCTAGCAAGGCAAGCCTAACCTAGCATAATGCAACATACCCTAGCAAGGGGTAGCCTACCTAGCATAACATAACCTAGCATACCATAACGACCTGGCATAGCAAGGCATGTCGAGTCATAGCATTACCTAGCATAAGGTAATCTAGCCTAGTATAGCAAGCATGGCATGACCCATCGTGACAAGCAATGCAAAAGCATAGCATAACCTTATCTTATAACATAGCGTAACATACTGTACAATATAGCCTAGCACAGCATAACATACATAGCATTGCGAAGCATAGCCTAACGTAGTGTAGCATAACAGACTGTACAACAGCCCAGCCCTAAGGTCACTTCTGGCTCAACAAACGCACCATTATACATGAACATGTGCGCCGTATCGATTTACCATAAGCTCAAAGCGTCCTCAACACGTCCTCTTCGGCTCGAGTATACTAATAGTAATCACCACCTCTTATAGTGCCATATCGCGAAAACAAAAGGAGATAACTTGCGGTTTAATCTCTAATAGCCGCAGAGTTTAACTCGCAGTAGCAGCAATGCAGAGGAAACAGCCCCATCATAACGAGCTGGCATAGCAAGGCATATCGAGGCATAGCATTACCTAGCATGAGGTATTCTAGCCTAGCAAAGCAAGCATGGCATGACCCATCGTGATGTGCATAGCAAAGCATAGCACAACATTATAACATACTGTAGCGTAACATACAATAATATAAACTCCCATAGCATAGCCTAACGTAGTGTAGCATAACAGACTGTACAACATGCCAGCCCTAAGGTCGCTTCCGGCTCAACAAACGCACCATTATACACGAACATGTGTGCTGTATCGATTTACCGTAAGTTCAAAGCGTCTTCAAACTTCCCTTTCAGCTCGAGTATACTAATAATAATCACGACATCTTATAGTTCCATATCGCAAACACAAAAGGATACAGCTTGCGGTTTAAACTCTAATTAGCCGCAAGAGTTTAAATTGCTGCAGCAGCAGCAAAGCAGAGGAAGCAGCCCCCACAAAAGAAGATAGCTTGCGGTTTACGCTCCAAATAGCCGCCGAGTTTGAATCACAGTTGCAGCAATGCAGAGGAAACAGCCAAGCAGACAGACTGAAAAAATTCAATTCAATTCAATTCAATTCAAGTTTATTTGTATAGCGCTTTTTACAATAGACATTGTCTCAAAGCAGCTTTACAGAACATAAACACAGAGCAGAAGGTAAACATAATTAATGATAAAGGAATTAACGAATAATAAAAGAAATAAGAATTAACAGAATAAAATTTCTAGATTATTAGATGTATATAGTTCACAGTGTGTATGTATTTATTCCCCTATGAGCAAGTCTGAGTTGACTCAGGCAGCAGTGGCAAGGAAAAACTCCCTTAAATTGGTAAAGGAAGAAACCTTGAGAGGAACCGGACTCAAGGGGGAACCCATCCTCATATGGGTGACACTGGGGGTGTGATTGTAATATACAGTCAGTTAAATGTTGTATTGGTGTAAGGTTCAAGGACTTCTGATCTCCTGAGTACCACAGAGTCTAACTGGAGATGTCTCAGGATTCTTAGAGTCGGCCTCGGCTCAGTGGACGTCCAAAGGCTTCGTCCCACAGAGGACGTTGGGAGCTGGTACAGTGTCTGGATGCCTCGGGATAGGTACAAAGAGAGAAGCAGTGGAAAGGGATTAAAATATCTGTTGTTCATAAAAATGTGCTGGTGCATGATATTATGGGAAAAAAGCATTTAAATAGGGTGCCCTGTTTGAAAGGGACCAATAGCGCGCTTAGGAATCAGATCAGCTGATGGGCGGGGTTAAAAAATTGTCATCAGCTGATAGCTGAGCTTGACTATGTGGCCTGCCTGAACTGACGATGAACATATTAATATTAATAACACAGGAACCTTAGGCAAAAGAACATTTCAAGAAAAAAATACAACAGGGCAGAATTTACTGAATAAAAGAAAAGTGCAGAGCTTTGAGCAGCTCCCTTTTTCCTCTCTCCTTTCCACCTCTCCTTACTCCCTTTCCATCTTCCGTAATGGCATGCAACTGTCCTGCCAGCAGTTTGAATCTTAATTGTCCTGCCAGTGTAATTAGTTGCATTACTGCCACCTTCTGCTCTGGAGTATGGAATGGAAACAATCTGTTTTTGGCTTGGCTTTTGATGACGCTCCTGTCATAATAACTGGATTAACTGCGCATGAACGAAAGATTTATCTTTGTATTAATATCAAAGAGCTTATATAATCCTATAATATTACATTATAATAAGGAGATGCTTAATATGATAATATTAGAATTTTAACGGGTCTGGGCAGACCCGTCACTCGGTCCGGATCGGGACCGCGGTCTGCCATTTGGTGATGCCCGATATACAGGATGGGTGCAGAACATTGAATACTCATGAAAATTCCTAGATTGTGCCATTTTAATGAGGGTAAGATGTACTGTTGTATCTAGTTTACTGGGCAAAAAGAATTTACAAGCAAAACACTATACTAAAAACCATCAAGCACTGAGCCTACTACTATCGAACAAGTTTGAACAAAGCATGAATTACTTATCTAAATCACAAAACATCATTATTAAAGTAATAAGAAAAACAATGTTATCATGTTCTTCAAAAAGCCAAGCAATTAAACTTGAAAAAGGATGAAAGGCATGCTAATGGATGGCTGATGAGCTGCCTTTAATATGCTCTTACACCAAATACATATGTACACAAACAGAACCACAGCTTTACGAACCCTGTAACAGTCTGATGTTCCCATGCCTGATTCTTATGCTCCCATGTGCACTCAAATCAATCTACATATGAATGGACCACTCTACCTGGAAGGGTCACAGAAGCATTTCAACATGGCATGTAATTGTTATTGGCACTTTTGTAATTATAATATTGTTGTGTATATTACTTGACACAACACACTGTCCTGAAGGATGTCTGTTGCAAGAGGGGAATACTGTAATTAATGCAGGCATGGGTTTCACCTTTGAAATCATTGGGCTCTTGTAGTTAGTAACAAAGCAAAAACATAATTGTTTGATATACTGGAAATTATTTGGAGTATAGTTTATGCAAGTTGTTATTTTTACTAAACAGTGTGTTAGTTTCAGTAGTTTCAAGAGAGTGCAAAGAAACATTAATGGAAATGCTGTTGATCAGTCAATATATGATTGTATAGAAAGTATAGTTTTCTGAACCTAAATATTGAGGGAAAATGTATCTGTCTCAAATCACCAGGTTGATGAAATCATCTCAAATCATTTAAAGGAACTTTTTTTTGTGGAATTAAGAACTGCAAATAGTAGGACAGAGTCTCCAATAGGGGGCATTATTGTTCCACATGGCTGAAACAAACCTCTTAGATGCAAATCAGGCACAGCATTTACAACTGAGTAGTGTGCACTCCTATATCTCATACTTATAGTTTGCATATTTTTTTAATTCACAGCTATTCTGCCTCTGGAATCATACCATAGTAACAAAAATGGTTGATAAATATATTGGTGCTTGCTGCAAATATACTGGTGCTTTCAGATTTCACACTTCAGACATGCACATAGTGCCATTACCCAGCATTATTGTGTTAACCCACCATTACACACCATTATTGTGTTAACCCAACAGAACAGATTGTCAGAGGTCATTAATTAACCTCTAATATACTGTACACCACTAGCCATTAATAACTAAAAGAATCACTTCATTGTTACAATTCACAATGATCAAAAAATGTCCAAACATTATATACCAATGTAGAAATAGTACAAGTTGATGATTTGCAAATTAACCCTGTCTGACTCTAATGACCCTTTGGGGCATTACTCACTCAGTCACTCATTTTCTACCGCTTATCCGAACTACCTTGGGTCACAGGGAGCCTGTGCCTATCCCAGGCGTCATCGGGCATCGAGGCAGGATACACCCTGGACGGAGTGCCAACCCATCGCAGGGCACACACACACACTCTCATTCACACACACACTCACACACTACGGATGACGCCTAATTTTTTCCAGAGATGCCAATCAACTTACCATGCATGTCTTTGGACCCGGGGAGGAAACCCGACCCTGGAGGTGTGAGGCGAACGTGCTACCCACTAAGCCACCGTGCCCCTTTGGGGCATTAGTGAAAGAAAAACTGGTGAAACCAGCAAATAATGAGTCCAGCTTGGAAACCTGTAAGCAAATGCAGGCCATTATTTGGCTTGACAGTAATTATGCTGAGGGGACTTTTTTCAAATGTCTGAGGGTCTACAGTGAGTTGTATGCACAGGCATTGAGGCTGAATGAGGGAAATTGCATTATGGAGCCAAAATAGCTTTGTAGAATAGCTGTTATAGAAATGAAAAGTGTGTGGCCACATTAACACTTTGAATAGATTATATAGAAAGTGAAGCAATCACACAACCAGTATATTTACTGTACAACTGCAACTCTTTCCTTTTCAGTGAGAATTCAGTAAGAGTTTCAGCAATACTGCAACAGAATGTACAGAATGTACAGAGTGTGTATAAGGTTCTGTTAGATGTATTATGTATTAATACATAATTAATACATAATACATCTAACAGAACCTTATACACACAAAGTACATTCTGATGCAGTAGATGCATTCTGTTGCAGCATGGTAGAGAAGAACATTACCACACCATTAAACTGTTTACCTCTTTTAATTGAAGAAAGTAATTTTTTCACTAGTTTCCTGGTGATGCTGGAGTAATGACCTGTACCATCAAGCAGAACAATATTACTACACCACAGACTGGCTAACCAGAATATTATCATATACAAATCAGAAAGTGCACAATGAGGTTTCTCATTATGGTCAATGATTACAGCTCAGCACTTCCCTTTATCATGCTTCTTTAACATGACACACAATGAGCTTCCATCAAGCTTAAACTGATTAGAGGAGGTCAATGTCCACATCTCTATCATTCACGTGCTTTTTTGGCTCTTAACTCATGCTTTCACTCACATGCTCTCTTTCTTTTAGTCCCTGATTTCTGTGATAATAATACCTACATGATATTACAAATTAATGATTGACTAAGAATTGACAGAATGATTGTCTTCTGTCAGATCTTCCCCATGATTGTGTAGCCTAGTGAACCAAATTGAGAGACCATTTAATGGCTCAGGAAACCTTTGCAGGTGTTTTCATTTGATCAGATGATTGTCATGTCACCATATTCAAATTTTTTGAGATGTGAATTGGTGAGAAATTACTTCAGTCTGTGTGGGTACTGTGTATATATATATATATATATTTATATATATATATATATATATATATATATATATATATATATATATATACAATTATATATATATATATATACGTGTATATATATATATATATATATATATATATATACATTTACACTTACACTTTCTGTTTACAGGGAAATATTTTCATAAATAAAAGGAAACAATTGTATTTTAAATTATTTTTGACCATGTACGTTGTTAGCCAATATTACATTTTTACTTAATATAAATTACAATAAATTCAATCACACACTATTTAAAAAAATGTTGAAAAGTCTCAAACAAATTGAGAATTGGGACAGTACAGCAGTATAGGATTCCATATTGACACTGAAAGTTTAAACCATTTCAGTATAGTGATTTGAGAGCACTTGCAAAGCTTTTGAAAAGTCCACAGAATGTCAAGCAAGTGCTTTTTGTTGGTGTTCCACTGGTTCTAGTGAGCTGTCACACCAGTATAACACTAGGAAGCAATAACTAAGTAATTATTTAAGAGGTACTTAAAAGTGTTCACAAGTGGGGTGTTCACAAAAAGTCTTATTTATAATGCATATTAACCGTTTTTCCAGTTCATTAATACACCCAAAGCCATTTGCACAATTCAGCAGAGTGGCTGCCTTCCACAAACTCCAGAGATGCACCTCAGTGCTACAAGTCAGGCTGCAGAGACGATTAAAAACCATCATGCAGCCACTGAAAGCACAGATTGTGCAATGTACAATCACTAAACTGCTCTGCAAAATTGATTTGATGTTATTTTGCAGAAAGCAATATATCATTTCTCCTATCTAACTGAACTGAAGACATTGTCTTTAAGGGCATTGAGGAAAACAAAAAACTTAGCTGGTGACATCCTCTGCGAGCAAGAAATGAGGCAACATTTTTGGCCGGAAAAACAGGTGAAGCGACGTCCACCACAGGAACTGGTGGGGAGCAAAATACACCAAAGAACACTAGAGATCCAGAAGAAAAAAAAAAGGCATCCCGGTTGTCACCTTGCCAGGGATTGATCTGCATGGTCAGCCAGTGTCTCATGGGATTGTTGTGAATGAAGCCGCCCGGAGACTGTCATGCCTTCTTTTAAGCCAGTGTTGTGTGAGTCAGCTGTATGGTCTGGTCTTTATCAGCAATCAGGTCTGTGCTGAACTCAGAGTTTATGATTACCCATTAGTTCCTCAGGAGCTCTCAGTTGCGCTATTATAAACTGTTGTAGAAATGACATTATTTACATTTACACTATTTACTGTAGTGTATCACCCAAATGAGGACGGGTTCTCTACTGAGCCTCTTTCCTCTCAAGGTTTCTTACTCTTTTATTTTTTTTTCCTTGCTGCTGTCACTTTAATCTTTTGTAAATTAATATTAAACTTTAATTGTATATATTCACTTATTTATTTTTATCCTTATTTTTTCTTCTTATTCTTCTTTTTATTATTCTTCTTATTATATATTTATTTCTTTTCTCTCTCTTCTGTTTCCATACTTCTGTAAAGCTGCTTTCAGACAATGGAAAATTGTTAAAAGCGCTATACAAATCAATTGAATTGAATTGAATTGAATTGAAAAGGCCAGATAGAGAAATCCAGAGTAGATTCTCCACAGATTGTTAAAAGCCAAGCTCGCAGTTATCATGCTGGGTCTGAGAATGGCTGAGTCCTTCTGTCAGAAAAAGTGGGTGTCTTGGACCCAAATGCAGGGATAACATAAAAAGGGGGTTTATTAGAAAAAATAACAAAAAGCTGGAAACACTAGGAACAAAGAAAAATAAACACCAATAAACCAAAGACAAGGACTCTCAAAAAACAGGCACAAGACAACAAGAGGACAATCACAGAGACACAAGGAACAGGTGTGCAGAGGTGGAAACGGAGGCACTCAAGGAACTGTATGGGAATATAAGTGAGCAGGAAACCGAGTACCCAGATGCAGCGTTTATTGTTACGGGGGACTTTAACAAAGCCAACTTCAGGACAATAGCTACAAAATATTTCCAACACATCACCATCAACACGCGTGGTGACCATGTACTGGACCACTGCAACTCTCCCTTCCGGGATGCCTACAAATCCCTCCTCTGCCCACCTTTTGGCAAATCGGATCACTCGTCCATCCTGCCTGCTTATAGGCAGACACTGAAACGGGAAGCACCCACCCTCAGGACAACCAATGCTGGTCGGACAAATCAGATGCTATACTACAGGACTGTTTTGATCACGTGGACTGGGATATGTTCCAGGCAGCGTCTGATGACGACATAAAGGCGTATTCAGATTCTGTCACGTGTTTCATCAGGAAGTGTGTAGAAGATGTTGTGCTGATAAAAACAATCCGCATCTAACCCAACCAAAAACCGTGGATTAATACCGATGTTTGAGCAGCCTTGTCAGCACGGACGTCTGCTTTTAAATCCGGGAATCCTGACGATCGCATACAAGCCAGTTACGATCTCAGGAAAACCATCAAAGCTGGAAAAAGACAGTACAAAAACAAAGCTGAAGAACATTTCAACACCAACGATGCACGAAGCAAGTGGCAGGGCATCAACAACATCATGGACTTTAAAGGGAACAAACCAGCTACTGTGAACATTGCCGCCTCTCTACCGGATGAGCTAAATAACTTCTATGCTTGTTTTGAGGCTCACAACCCCACCCACACCGAGAGCGGCTGCTGCAGAAGATGTGAGTGCACTCTCCGTCTCTGTCGCAGATGTAACCTGATCCTTCCGACGGGTAAACATCCGCAAGGCTTCGGGTCCTGATGGCATCCCAGGCCATGTGCTTCGAGCATGCGCATCCCAACTGGCCGGTGTGTTCACAGACATTTTCAAACTCTCCCTGTGTCTGTCTGTGGTTCCATCGTGTTTCAAAAAATCCACCATTGTGCCCATACCAAAGAAAAATAAAATCACATGCTTAAATGAATGGAGGCCAGATGCTCTCATACCCATCTTCAGTAAGTTCTTTGAGAAACTCATCAGAGAATACCTCTGCTCTGTGCTGCCTGCCTCACAGCTGTCTGCCTCGCTACAGTTTGAATACCGCAGCAACCGTTCCACAGACGATGTTATCGCTTTCACCCTACACACTGCTCTCTCCCAGCTGGAAAATAAGAACACTTATGTGAGAATGCTGTTTGTGGACTACAGCTCAGCATTTAACACATTAGTGCCTGCCACAATTGTTGCGAAGCTCCAGACTCTGGGACTAAACAGATCTCTGTGCAAATGGATTCTGGGCTTCCTGACAGGCAGAAGTCAGGTGGTAAGAATGGGCAGCAATACTTCATCCCCGCTGATTCTCAACACCCCACTCCTGTACTCCCTGTACACACACGACTGTACAGCCACACACAGCTCCAACGTCATCATCAAATTCGCTGATGATACAACGGTGATAGGCCTGATCACCGACAATGATGAGACAGCCTACAGAGAAGAGGTGAGCACCCTGACTAAATGGTGTCAGGAAAACCACTCAACATTGACAAGACCAAGGAGCTGGTGGTAGATTTCAGGAGACAGAGCAGAGAACACAGACCCATCACCATCGACAAGACACCTGTGGAGCGGGTGAGCAGCTTTAAGTTTCTGGGTGTTAACATCAGTGAGGATCTCACCTGGTCTACACACACCGACACAGTGCTGAAGAAGGCACACCAACCCTTCTTCTTCCTGAGACGGCTGAGGAAGTTTGGAATGAGCCCCAGCATTCTCAGAGCATTCTACACCTGCACTATAGAGAGGATCCTGATGGGCTGCATCACTGCCTGGTTTGGAAACAGCACCGCTGGCAACCGCAAAGCCCTGAAAAGGGTCATGCGAACTGCCAGCCACATTGTTGGAGGTGAGCTTCCCTCCCTCCAGGATATCTACACAAGGCAATGTATAAGAAAAGCTTGGAGGATCACTAATGACTCCAGCCACCCGTCCGACAGACTGCTCTCTCTGCATCCGATCCCGCACCAGTCGACTGAGGGATAGCTTTTTCAGACGAATTAACAGCCATAACTAACACAACCTACAGCATACTTCCATAACATGGTATGCTACACACTGCACTCTAACTTCAACAGTTCAACACTGGACTACACACACACTGCATTCATACGGCATTTATACACTCCGGACTACACACACACTGCATTCATATGTATTTATACACACACTGCATTTTATTTAATATAATAATCTATCTGACAATAAGCTATCTGCACCACAGGACATTTCTGTATCTGTACAGTCTGTTGCACCTTAACATGTTACATATATATATATATATAAGTACATACTGTATATAATGTGTAGTGCATTGTAAAAGTGACGTACATACGGCTACGTATGGTGACCCATACTCAGAATTTGTTCTCTGCATTTAACCCATCCAAAGTGCACACACACAGCAGTGAACACACACACCGTAAACACACACCCGGAGCAGTGGGCAGCCATTTATGCTGCGGCGCCCGGGGAGCAGTTGGGGGGTTTGGTGCCTTGCTCAAGGGCACCTCAGTCGTGGCCGGCCCGAGACTCGAACCCACAACCATAGAGAGCAACTGCTCATCTAAATAAGAGCTCCAAAAAACCCTTTCCGGGTTTGTTTAAACTGGTAAAAAAGTGTCTGGAGTGATCTGCCTGATGTTAAACAGTGCCTCTCAAATGTACGTAATCAGGGTAGAGTAACCAATCACACAGACAGTAAAAAAAAGTTAGATAGAGAGTCATGCTGAGGCTGCTATCCGAGGCGCCATCTTGGATAGGATAAGATTATCCATTTTGAATTATCATTCATTCATTCATTCATTCATTCATTCATTCATTCATTCATTTTCTACCACTTATCCGAACTACCTCGGGTCACGGGGAGTCTGTGCCTATCTCAGGCGTCATCAGGCATCGAGGCAGGATACACCCTGGACGGAATGGCAACCCATCGCAAGGCACACACACACACTCTCATTCACTCACACAATCACACACTATGGACAATTTTCCAGAGATGCCAATCAACCTACCATGCATGTCTTTGGACCGGCATGGTAAGCCACCGTGCCCCCTTGAATTATCATATTTTGTAAATATATTATATCTTTTCATGTGACAAGCATGAAATAACAGCTTTTATAACAGTGTTACAGCTTTTATAACAGTGTTAATTTGCTGTCCCATCAAAATAACTCAACACAGCCATTAATGTCTAAACTGCTGACCACAAAAGTGACTACACCCCTAAGTGAAAATGTCCAAATTGGGCCCAATGTATCAACATTTTGTGTGGCCACCATTATTTTCCATCACTGCCTTAACCCTCTTGGGCATGGAGTTCATCAGAGTTTCTGTCAGGAATTTCTCATTCTCTGCCAGAACATTAGGGGGCAATCCGACAGTGTGTTTTCTGTCACGTGTCTTGTAATACTCACCTGTTTCTTATTGGTTTAATTATTATGTGTATTTATTTCCTCTGCATTGCAGAGTCCTCTTCTTTTGACGGCTTTTGTGCTCCAGTTCCTGTTTCATGTTATTGTGTATTTTTTTGTGTGTGTTTTGTTAATAAATCTGTTTTTATTTTGTTATCCCTGCATTTGTGTCTGCTTTTATCCCTGTGCTCACTGACAGCTTCACAGGTTGCCACTGGAGTCCTCTTAAACTCCTCCATGATGACATCATGGAGCTGGTGGATGTTAAAGACCTTGCACTCCTCCACCTTCTGTTTGACGATGGCCCACATATGCTCAATAGGGTTTAGGTCTTAGACATGCTTGGCCAGTCCATCCCCTTTACCCTCAGCTTCTTTAGCAAGGCAGTGGTCATCTTGGAGGTGTGTTTGGGGTCGTTATCATGTTAGAATACAGCCCTGTGGCCCAGTCCCTGAAGTGATGGATCCATGCTCTGCTTCAGTATGTCACAGTACATGTTGGCATTCCTGATTCTCTCAATGAACCCTTGGGTTAGGCTAACCCTTGTAAAAAATCTTGATACTCAAGAATGCCCCAAAGTAAAGTATTATGCCTTACAAAATATTAACATAAGACATATAGGAATAGGCCAGAGTCAACAAGAAAAGAAGTTTATTGTAATTATAAAATTATAGGACAAAGGAGTTTGGGTAGAGGAAGTGCGAGTCAGAGGTTTCTGATCAACAAAATGTGAGGAAGTGAAAGTCAAAAGTTCAGCTGAACCAGGCCTCATGTAGGAAGTAGGGCGATCATTCGACCAGCTGGAGGAACCTGCTGACTCTGAGATTGGGGATCTAAGGGAAAAAGGGGAATCTGACCTTTAGTAGAAATAGAGGAACTAAGGCTTAAAATATGCATGTGCAAGCCAAATGGAAGTGTCAGACTGAGATCATAGCAAAGTTCATACGTTTAGTAAGCTTAAGGAGTCAACATAGAACTTCACTTACTGTATACTGTATGTAAAGCAACATTATAAACAGCAACGGCTTAGCAAATATAGCAATACAACATAACCGATATAAGTAAGAACTTTTATCATAATCCAAACTCATAAAGTTAACATTATAATCAGTAAAATAATTATATGCAGTAGAAAGTAGCAAGAAAGAAATGAGGAAATTTACTTGCTGTAGCTGAAAAGAGGATGCTGAAAAGAAGATTAATCCACCAGACATCTGTCATCAAGACTGAGTGACGAATGTGTTTTGATCATATTTTTTAATATCAATAAATAGGTCAAAAACAACAGGAAATTAAAAGGGTAGGAAAATCCATATATGGACATATCAGTTGTCACGAAGTGACACGGTGAGACACAGGCGAGTGAGGATCCAAATGCAGTTTTAAAGGTTTTTACTAAACAAAACACAAACAAACAGGCAGGCAACGCGGAACAAACAGGAAACGGGAACATGGACATGCACACACCAACAACGACCAACAACATTGAAGTGAACAGACAGAGTATATATGGTGAACGAGAACCAATCACAAAACAGAGACAGACAAGGACTAAGACAAAACACCTGGGGAAGAGAATGAATGTAATTAGTGTCCATGGTAACAGATAGGTGGGCGGGGTCAACAATTAACATCAGGGAAAGACGGCAGACAGAAACAAGGGGAAAACACAGACAGACACATTACAGAGCCCCCCCCCCCCTACGAGCGGCTTCCAGACGCTCCCAAGTCCACAAAACCCAGTTCAGGCGGGTGGAGCGAAGGCGCAACCAGGGTGGGAGGGCGGGTCGGGTTCGTGTAGTGGTGGCGCCCGCCGAGCAGGAGGCCGGGGTTGCACCAGCCGAGCCGGAGGCCGGGGCGGCGCCGGCAGAGCCGGAGGCCAGGGCGGCGCCGGCAGAGCAGGAGGCCAGGGCGGCGCCGGCAGAGCAGGAGGCCAGGGCGGCGCCGGCAGAGCAGGAGGCCAAGGCGGCGCCGGCAGAGCAGGAGGCCAGGGCGGCGCCGGGAGAACAGGAGGCCAGGGCGGCGCCGAGAGAACAGGAGGCCAGGGCGGCGCCGGGAGAACAGGAGGCCAGGGTGGTGCCGGAGGCAGAGCCAGAGACCGGAACGGAGTTGGCAGCCAGGGTGGTGCTTTGGGCCTATGAACAGGGACAGGAGGTAGAAGGGCTGGCAAGTCCAGCGAAGCAAAACACAGGAAAACAGAAACATGCATAGGTTCAGGCCAGGCAGAGAGTTCAGGTAGTTTGGGTGTCATGATGTCGACCGCGTCCTCTGACTCAGTCATTTCGGTCGACCCGGCCGATTCGGCTGGTTCCGTCAGCTCGGCCGGTTCCGCCGACCCGGTCGGTTCGGCAGGTTCCGTCGACCCGGTCGGTTCGGCAGGTTCTGTTGACCCTGCAGGTTCCGTCGACCCGGTCGGTTCGGCAGGTTCTGTCGACCCTGCAGGTTCCGTCGACCCGGTCGGTTCAGCAGGTTCCATCGACCCGGTCGGTTCCGTCGACCCGGTCGGCTCGGCAGGTTCGATCGACCCGGTCGGTTCTGTCGACCCGGTCGGCTCGGCAGGTTCGATCGACCTGGTCGGTTCGGCAGGTTCCGTTGACCCGGTCGGTTCCGTCGACCCGGCTGGTTCGGCAGGCTCCATCGACCCGGTCGGTTCCGTCGACCCGGCCGGTTCGGCAGGCTCCATCGACCCGGTCGGTTCCGTCGACCCGGTCGGCTCGGCAGGTTCGGCAGGTTCCATCGACCTGGTCGGTTCGGCAGGTTCCGTCGACCCGGTCGGTTCCGTCGACCCGGACGGTTCTGCAGGTTCCTTCGACCCGGTCGGTTCCGTCGACCCGGTCGGTCCGGTCGGTCCGGCAGGTTCCATCGACCCGGCAGGTTCCGTCGACCCGGTCGGTTCCGGCGACCCGGCTGGTCCAGCTGGCGGCTTAGGGATGCCGGCCGCCCGAGCCGACCTCATCGGGGTATCCGCCAGTTTGGAGACCAGCCGGTTAGCACGGACCTCAGCCGAGCTCGCCGGTACGGTAGCCATGGGAACTGGCTCAATCACGGATGTGCACGGGACTGGTCTGGGCGGAGGCACTGTGGAGCATTCGGGCGTCCGTGGCTGATTCCACTCTGTGGCCCACGGATCCCGATGTTTGCTGCCCCCCCCAAAAAAATACTTACGGCCGGCTTCCGTCTCTACAGTGCTCACGCTCAGCGTGGACCCGTCCAGGAGCAACGCCAAGTTGACGAACTCCGAGAATGTCTTTATTTCTCTGGTAGACGGCATCAAATACCGCAGGATCTCCCTTAGTCCGTGCTTAAAAATGTCTTTGAGCGCCTTCTCATCGAAATTGACCTCGCTGCACAGGTCCAAGAATACCTCCGTGTACTCCTCAACTGGGGCGTCCTCCTGACGTAGGCAAAACAGGAGTTCTGCTGGATCCATTGGAGGTTGGTCGTTCTGTCACGAAGTGACACGGTGAGACACAGGCGAGTGAGGATCCAAATGCAGTTTTAAAGGTTTTTACTAAACAAAACACAAACAAACAGGCAGGCAACGCGGAACAAACAGGAAACGGGAACATGGACATGCACACACCAACAACGACCAACAACATTGAAGTGAACAGACAGAGTATATATGGTGAACGAGAACCAATCACAAAACAGAGACAGACAAGGACTAAGACAAAACACCTGGGGAAGAGAATGAATGTAATTAGTGTCCATGGTAACAGATGGTAACAGATAGGTGGGCGGGGTCAACAATTAACATCAGGGAAAGACGGCAAACAGAAACAAGGGGAAAACACAGACAGACACATTACATCAGTAAAGGGCAGACACCCTGTTTTTGTTTTTCTGGGAGATAAGGGGAAGTCAGAGAAGGTCACTTAGGAAGCGTAGGAGGTAATTCTGTAAAATAAGGAGAATTTAGAAAGGTATATATTGACTAGATTTTCTGGGGAGCGTTAGAACGAAACTTTTTGAACTAGGTAGAACTTTTTGAACTTGTAGAACTTTTTGGGTTACAGGTCTTTTGGGGTTTTCATTTGATTGCTTTAGACTTATAGATTTCTCCTTTAGCACAATGGAGTTGTTGGCTGATTGACTGCAATAAAGAAGTTTGCTCATTCTCAGCCAGGTCTGGAGAGTCTTCTCATTGGTTTATTTGTATCAATTATAGTGTTATCAGTAAAGTTTAGTTTAAATAGTTAATATTCGGCTAAAAATCTAAGAGTGCGGTTCACCCTGCGATATGTCCACTTGGAGGCGGCCTCTCTGAGTTCCTTTACTCTTCGATCATCATTTGAAAATAGCCAGTGACTCCGCACCCTAGGGGAAGTTCATTCCCCCACCTTGGTGCCAGAACAGAAAAGAGTCTTTCTGAAAGATGGTGGAACCAGTCAATCAGTGCTGGTAGATCGGAGGGTGCGGGGTGCAGTGCAAGGAGTGATAAGGGCTTTGAGGTAAGAGGGAGCTGGTCCGTTGTTGGCTTTGTAGGCCAGAATCAGTGTGTTGAATCTGATGCTTGCAGCTACCGGAAGCAGTGGGGTGCTATGCAAGAACTTAGGCAAGTTGAAAACAAGCTGTGCAGCTGCATTTTTTTTCATTTGCAGTAGACAAATTGTGTTCATAGGTAGACCTGCCAGCAGTGTGTTGCAGTAGTCCAGTCTTTAAACGACAAGATTATGAGTGAACAAGTACCTGAGCAGCCGAATGGCCGAATTCTTCTAATGTTGTAGAGAAGGAACTGACATGAGCGAGTCACATTAGCAACATGAGAGGAAAAGGACAGTTGATTGTCCATGGTTACCCCAAAGTTGCAAGCTGTGGCTGAAAGCGAGATTGTTGTGCAGGGATATAGCAAGGTTATGACCTGGGGATGAATCACCTGGCATGATCAGCAGTTCAATTTTGCTAGGATTGGGTTTTAACTGATGAGCAGTCATCTATGATGATATTTCTGCCATACATGATGAAATCCGATGAGAAGCTGTGGTATCTGAGGGGGGAAAGAGAAGATAAGTTGTGTATCATCAGCATAGCAGTGGTAAGAGAACCCATTTGAGGAAATAACTTTACCAAGAGATTGAGTATACAGGGAAAAAAGAAGAGGACCAAGTACTAAGCCCTGTGGGACACCAGTGGAGAGACTGCGTGGAGCAGATGTCACGCCCCTCCATGTTACCTCATATGAGCATCCTTCCGGGGTAGGAAGCGAACCATTCCCAAGCTGATCCGCAAATCCCAAGACTCCTGTGGATGGACAAGAGAGTCTTGTGGTTGACCATATCAAATGCTGCTGAAAGGTCAAGGATTATAAGGATGGATGACAGTT
This sequence comes from Tachysurus fulvidraco, assembly GCF_022655615.1. Taxonomy (NCBI): domain Eukaryota; kingdom Metazoa; phylum Chordata; class Actinopteri; order Siluriformes; family Bagridae; genus Tachysurus; species Tachysurus fulvidraco. The sequence continues at coordinate 9,670,883 of NC_062534.1, forward strand.
TGGCTGACCTAGCAGCATGTAGTTTCTCAGAGACATCCAAAATGGCTGTCTCTGTGGAATGAGCTGCTTTAAACCCAGACTGGTTGGGATCTTGGAGGTTGTTCTGTGAGAGATAGACAGACAGTTGATTATAGACAATGTGTTAAAGAATTTTTGAAAGACGTCATACCGGTCTGTAGTTACTGATATCTGATGGATCCAGAGCAAGTTTCTTTAGGATGGGAATAACCCTTGCTCTCTTGAAAGAAGTTGGTACCTGACCAGATGTTATGGATCTATTGATGATAGTGGTAAAGGGAAGAAGGTCTTGCGAGATGGTCTGGAGCATAGTGGAAGGGAGTGAATCCAATAGGCAGGTGGTGGGATTACAAAGCTGGATGTGATGTAAAATCTCTTCTGCTGCTACGGTTGAGAAATGCAACAACGAAGAACTGTGAGAATCCAGGCTGTGAGATGTAGATGCAGTCAGGGCAGAAGTGAAAGTCCTGCAGATTTCCTCAATCTTCTCATGGTAGAAAGAAGCAAAGTCTTCTGCAGTCAGGGAGGATGAATAAGGTGGAGCCGGAGGGTTGAGTAGTAGTCTGCTTGTCTTCAGCAAACTGTTTGCTGGCTTTCTTGTGGAGAAGATGTGTCCTTCCTGGATGACAACCATGCAGACTAATTTGATGCACTGACAGGCTGACACCCTCCCCACACACACACACACGCACACACACACCCCTTCAACCTATGCAGCAATGCTGGCAGCATTCATACATCTATTTTCCAAACACAACCTCTGGATATGACGCTGACCACGTTCAATCAATTTCTTTGGTCGACCATGGCGAGGCCTGTTCTGAGTGGAACATATCCTGTTAAACTGCTGTATGCTCTTGGCCACAGTGCTGCAGCTCAGTTTCAGGGTCTTGGCTAACTTCTTATAGCCTACACCATCTTTATATAGAGCAACAATTTTTTTTTCAGATCCTCAGAGAGTTCTTTGCCATGAGGTGCCATGTTGAACTTCCAGGGACCATTATGACAGAGTGAGAATGATAACACCAAATTTAACACACCTGCTCCCATTCACACTTACAGTATTTCACAATTAGTAAAACACATTTCTTGAAACCATCATCCATATTCTCAAAACTTTAAACACAAAACCCAGTCTTACATTCACATAACCCCTGACTCTTCTGGCAAATTCAAATACTTGCCTCAAAACCATTTGATCTGTGCTCAAAATCAAACAATGCTTTCAAAACATAAACACAGCCAGTCAATATATAAACACTCATCAGCATTCATTAGACACTACATCAAAAAATTGAGAACACAGCATCCAGGGCATGTAGTTACAGAGAAAAAAATATTTATTGCATTTAGAAAATAATTTTGCCATAAATAAAAGTAAATAATTCAGTACAGCAAATATATTGCATACTGTACGTACTGCAAGTAATACAGTATTGAATTTCTGTTTTTTCAGCATAAAAATAAAGTAAGCCCAAAGAACAAACACAACTCTAAATGAAAAGCATATTACAAAAAATATTGTGCAAAAGTCAATGAGAGACTCATTCTGCCTCCCGTCTTCGTGCTAGGTCCGGCCAGAGGACTTCGTCCACATCACATGCAATGTTGTCCCTTCCTAGGCAACGGGAGAAGAACCCTCTTGTGTGCCGGATCCAGCCTTGACAACACTCTACACCTATGTCATCACACGCCAATTCCATTGCCTGTAAAAGATTTACCCTTGTATATGGGTTACGGTCATAGACCTTCCATCGCCACACAGAGAAAAACTTTTCTATTGGGTTGAGGAAAAGGCTGTATGCTGGAAGGCAAACATTCATGAATCGCTGGTTGGTGATGAACCACTCATGTATTCTGACACCACGGTGAAAGCTGACATTGTCCCAAACCACAACATAGACAGGATGCACTGCCTGCTGATGATCCTGCTGCTCACGTTCAAACAAAACATGCAGAAGACCACCCAGAAATGTAAGAAGATGGTCAGTGTTATATATGGCCCCAGGGTTGCATGATGGTGTTGAACCCCCCATTGCTTATGGCTGCACATAGGGTGACATTGCCACCACGCTGGCCAGGGACTTCCACAATGGCACGTTGGCCAATTATGTTCCAGCCTCTCCTTCTCCTCTTTGCCAGATTGAAAAATATATTCATGGGCTTATATTCTAGACAACTGATTTGATCACATTATTGAGTTTGAGTTGTTTTGTGTAAACGTTGACAGCTGTGTTGTAGTTGTGTTTTTGCCACATGTATTTACCATTTTGCAACACAGTGCAAAATGTGTTTTAGTGAGCAAGAAAGTGTTTAGAGTTTTGCAAAAAGAGTGGATGAGATTTGCAAACAATGTCTTAACTAACAAAACTTAAGGTTTTGCCTACAAAGTGACTGATTTAACAAATGGGTTTAGGCAACTGAGCATTGGGTTCAGAGAATGGGGTTTAGTGTTTTAGCAATTGTGAAATAATGTAAGACCTCATGAGTAACATGACACCAGGGAGAGAAAATGGCAAATATTGTCACTTAGGGGTGTAATCACTTTTGTGGCCAGCAGTTTAGACATTAATGGCTGTGTGTTGAATTATTTTGAGGGGACAGAAAATTTACACAGTTACACAAGCTGTACAATCACAAGCTGTACTTTACATTGTAGAAAAGTGTAATTTTTTCAGTGTTGTCACATGATATTGTCAAAGATATAAAATATGAAGGATGTACTGTATATATTACTCATGTATTAAAAAGCTTTTCATAAAAACATGGAAGTCAATCCATCCATCCATCCATCCATCTTCTACCGCTTACCCGGGGCCGGGTCACGGGGGCAGCAGTCTAAGCAGGGATGCCCAGACTTCCTTGTCCCCAGACACTTCCTCCAGCTCTTCCGGGGGAATACAGAGGCATGTTCTAGGTCTTCCCCAGGGCCTCCTCCCAGTTGGACATGCCCGGAACACCTCCCTAGCACTAGATTTACTGACTTTTTTATTTTCTGGTGTGGGTCCCGAGGTGTGATTCCCCCCTGTTGAGATTTTCACAGTTCTTCAGCCCTGCTTTTGTTGTGCAAACACCCCTATCACCTGTGAGGCCTGGCTCATTTGTATTTGTTCACTCAGAGTAGCTGAGAGCCAAGGCAGGCCAAACCTCTGTGTGTGACATGGAAACATCTATACAAGCCTATCTAGACATGGAAACCTTCATGGCCTATCTATACAAAATAGTCTGTTTTATTTATAAAAAATTGTTTTCTAAGGTTTGTCATTGCCATAATACATCTGATATTTATATAACCCTTGTGCAGACCTGGGGTCTATTTGACTCATCTGGAAAGTTTAATGTGTCATAACTTGGGTTTCCTTACACATATTTGCCTGAAGTTTACCAGTTTGTTGGATTGATCCGAATTATGAATTTTGCATGTAAAATTAATTTTGTCTATTTTTGTTGAACTATGTGTTCGTAAAATAAATTCTTTCCTCCTCAAGTCCTCCCGAGTCAATTTGACCCGGCCACATTTAGTGGGGCAATAGGTCACACTCTTGCCTATTTCAGCACAATGAACATACATACAGACACAAAAATGCACACATAAAATGTCCACTAACACACGCATCCAAAACACACACTCACACACACACGCACACACACACACACACACATGTGCACACACACACACATACACACACACAAATTGGACATTGCATTTCATTGGGCCTCCAGAAAAAAAAAGCCACACATTTGTAAATATTTAACACTTTTGATATGCCTTTGCCTAGCAGAGGGCAGAATATGATCTACGGAAATGATGCTACACACACACACACACACACACAGTCAAACACTGTTCAAAGCATTGGGCATTGCATTTCAGTTGGCCTCCAGAAAAAAAAAAGCTACACATTTGTAAATATTTCACACACGCATGCACGCGCACACACAAATTGAGCATTGCATTTCATTAGGCCTCCAGAAAAAAAAAGCTACACATTTGTAAATATTTCACACTTTTGATGTGCCTTTGCCTAGCAGAGGGCAAAATATGATCTACCAGTGGTGTGTATGTGTGTGTGTGTGTGTGTGTGTGTGTGTGTGTGTGTGTGTGTGTGTGTGTGTGTAGCCCGTTTTTGGGTGATCAGATGGCATCTGGTAGGCAAAATAGACATAACAAGTGTAAAATGTTCACAAATGTAAGCTGATCACACAGAATGGTGATCATCGTAGAATTTTTGATTTATAAGCATTCAAGTCAATTTGACCTGGAAAAAAACAAGTTTTATTATTTACTGACATTAAAAATGGTCAAAATGCTTCAAAACAATCTCCTGGCTTTCAAAGAGACAATGCCCCGAGATAGATTCATTTCAATTATGCAACACCTTCTAACAGACAAATTTGCTGCGGTCTCCGACATCTGGACACGCTTCAACTAGAACTGTGCTGAGAGTTTTACTCCAGGAGAACACATGACCATAGATGAACAGCTGTTCCCTACCAAAGTTCTTTGTCCATTCACACAGTATATCGCAACCAAGCCAGACAAATTTGGGATAAAGTTCTGGATGGCTACGGATTTGGAGACCAAATATGTCTGCAATGCATCTCCTTACTTGGGAAAGGACCCCAGTCATCAGAATTGAGAGAGGCTGGCAGACAGCGTGGTCATGAATCTGATGGAGACATTTTTGGATGATGGCAGAAATATCACGTCGGTCAATTTCTTTACTTCACTGTCACTGTCGCATACACTGCTGCAGCACAAAACAACGCTACTCGGCATGGTGAATAAAGTCCGACGTGAACATCGATTTGCTACTGCACTGGGCATTCCGATGTCCTCCTCTACCCACACAGTGCCGTCTTTTGCCGTCTGGTCTCAGACAGGGCTTCCCAGTACCATGGTGCATCTTCTGTGGAGGCATGTTGGGTTCTTGTCCCGTCTCAAAATTCACTTTTGGTGTTATAATTCATTGATGGCCAATGAAAATGAAATGACAATTTTATTCTGTATGTGTACGAACATGTCAAAAGCCACGGACCATAACTTCACGCTTATGACATTTGTGTACAAACATACATTGGAGAGTGAAGTGTTAGCAAGGTTTCATTTTATTCATGTAATTGTATTAGCAACTTTTCATTCTGTTTTCACAGAATTTTTTATAAACAGACTATTTTGTATAGATAGGCCATGAAGGTTTCCATGTCTAGATAGGCTTGTATAGATAGGAATTCTGAAGGTTTCCATGTCACACAAAGAGGTTTGGCCTGCCTTGGATCTGAGCTACTCTGAGTGAACAAATGCAGATGTGCCAGGCCTCACAGGTGATGGGGGTGTTTGCACAACAAAAGCAGGAGAACAATGGAGCTTTTTGGGGTGCTAGTAGGTGTGAGGTCCAGGGATTTTACGCAAATTTGCGTAGGTTTAGTAAATCTAGGTTTTGTGTATTTTAGTAAATACTTAAACTCCTAAACTTGAGGCAGGAATTCTTCACCAACCTGAAGGGGGAAGCCACCCTTTTCGGTCTGAGAACCATGGCCTCGGACTTGGAGGTGCTGATTCTCATCCCCACCTCACACTCGGCTGCAAACCACCCAAGTGCATGCTGAAGGTCCTGATTTGAGGAAGCCAACAGGACAATATCATCTGCAAAAAGCAGAGACGAAATCCTGTGGTCCCCAAACCGGATTCCCCCGGCCACTGAATGCACCTAGAAATCCTGTCCATATAAATAATGAACAGGACCGGTGACAAAGGGCAGCCCTGCCGGAGTCCAACATGCACCAGGAACAAGTCTGACTTACTGCCGGCAATGCAAACCAAACTCCTGCTTCGGTCATATAGGGACCGACAGTCCTTAGCAGAGGGCCCCAGACCCCATACTCCCAGAGCACCCCCCACATGTCGCCACAAGGGACACAGTCGAATGTCTTCTCCAGATCCACAAAGCCCATGTGGATTGGTTGGGCAAACTCCCATGAACCCTTCAGCAACCTGGCGAGGGTATAGAGATCGTCTAGTGTTCCACGGCTGGGACGAAACCCGCATTGTTCCTCCTGAATCCGAGGTTCGACTATTGGCTGAATTCTCCTCTCCAGTACCCTGCCGTAGACTTTTCCGGGGAGGCTGAGGAGTGTGATTCCCCTATAGTTCGAACACACCCTCCGGTCCCCCTTCTTAAACAGAGGGACCACCACCCAAGTCTGCCAGTCCAGAGGCACTGTCCCCAGCTGCCACGCGATGTTGCAGAAGCGTGTCGACCAAGACAGCCCCACAACATCCAGAGACTTGAGGTAATCAGGGCGGATCTCATCTACCCCCGGTGCCTTGCCACCGAGGAGCTTCTCAACTACCTCAGTGACCTCAGATTGGGGGATCAACGAGTCCACAACTGAGCCCTCGGCCTCTGCTTCCTCAGTGTAAGACGTCTGTGGGATTGAGGAGGTCCTCAAAGTACTCCTTCCACCATCCGAGGATGTCCCCAGTCAAAGTCAGCAGATTCCCACTCCCACTGTAAACAGTGTGTGCAGGGCACAGGTTCCCCCTCCTCAGGCGCTGGACGGTTTCCCAAATTTTCTTCAAGGCTGACCGATAGTCCTTCTCCATGGCCTCACCGAACTTTTCCCATACCCGAGTTTTTGCCTCCGCAACCACCCGGGCTGAAGCTTGCTTGGCCCTCCGGTACCTATCAGCTGCCTCCGGAGTCCCCCAAGCCAACCAGGCTTGATAGGAGTCCTTCTAAAGCTTTATGGCATCCCTTACTTCCAGGGTCCACCACTGGGTTTGGGGATTGCCGCAACGACAGGCACCGGAGACATTACGGCCACAGCTTTGAGTGGCCGTGTCGACAATGGACACCTCAATGTCTCCAACCTCCCTCAGGATCTGGTTGGGTGTCCAGGTGCCACGTGTACTGATGGACACCCTTATGCTTGAGCATGGTGTTTGTTATGGACAAACTGTGACTAGCACAGAAGTCCAATGACAGAATACCACTCGGGTTCATGTCAGGGGGGCCGTTCCTCCCAATCACGCACCTCAAGGTGTCACTGTCGCTGCCCACGTGAGCCCAGTAGAACGACGGACTCCCCGGTCGGAGCACTTTCCAGCACCCCTCCCAGAGATGCCAAGAAGGTCAGGTACTCTACACTGCCATTTGGCCCGTAAGTGCAAATAACAGTGAGATACCTATCACCGACACAAAGGCGCAGGGAAACGACCCTCTCGTTCACCGGGGTGAACTCCAACTCATGGCGGCTGAGCTGGGGGGCTATGAGAAAGCCCACACCAGCCCGCCACCTCTCACCACGAGCAACTCCAGAGTAGTAAAGAGTCCAGCCTCTCTTGAGGAGTGCGTGGAGGGGAGCCCATCTCTAGTCGGTATCTCTCAACCTCCCACACCAGCTCAGGCTCCTTCCCTCCCAGCGAGGTGACATTCCATGTCCCTAGAGCCAGATTCCGTGTCCAGGGATTGGGTCGCTGAGGCCCCCACTTTCAACTGCCACCCAATCCACAATGCACTGGCCCCTTACAGTTCCCCACGTCGCTCCTTCAGGCTGAGCCTGGCCGGGCCCCATGGGGTAAGCATGCGAGCCCTGGCTCCAGGGTGGGGCCCCAGTTGCGCCATACCGGGCAACATCACGGACATTGCTTTTGAATTCTTCATAAGGGGGATTTGAACTGCTCTTTGTCTGGCCCGTCACCCAGGACCTGTTTGCCTTGGGAGACCTACCAGGGGCAGAAAGCCCCAGACAACATAGCTCCTAGGATCATTCAGGCACGCAAACCCCTCCACCACAATAAGGTGGCGGTTCAAGGAGGGGATGTGAAGTGCATACGAAAGTGAAATTTCTGTTTCTGTTTGTTCTTTGAACTTAAGAGAATTGTGCCTGAAAAGTCCTGAAAAAGTCTGTGATTTTGATTTGATGAGTGAGATTAAGAAGATATGGGAACCCTGAATATGCTTTATGCTTTACTATAAGAAAGCCACAATAAAGTTCACAATCAAAGTTCTAACCACTTGCTTTTTTAAAAAAAAAAAAAAAACTTTTTACTTTTACTTCAAATACTTAAGTACATTAAATATCAGAAAATTACTTTTATACTTAAGTACAGTATATATCAGATACTTTAAGACTTTGACTTGAGTAATATTCTAAAAGGTAACTTTCACTTCTACCAAAGTCTTTTTCTAGTACAATACTTGTACTTTTACTCAAGTATTGCTTTCTAGTACTTTATACAACACTGTTGTTTTGTAACTTTTCGTCTGCACTGTCTTTTGTTTTGCACTGTCTTGTTGTCTTGTCCTGCACTGTTTGCATCAGTTTGCACTTTATGTGGCTAAGACTACTTACTAAGTCCTTAGCTCTGTGGTTGTTTTATGTAGCACCATGATCCTGGAGAAATGTTGTCTTATTTCACTGTGTAAAGCTTCTTGACTTGACTTGGAAGATATATATTTGCTGTGCGTTCTGTAGGTTCAAGTTCTTTAACCTGACACTAAATGGACCAGATTTGATTGACTTCCAAATTAAAGTTATGTCATTCTTGCCCAATTCATCACACTTTATGGCACTCTGAAATCTGAAATGACACTAGCAGGCAACTGATTTTTTTTAAACTTCAATGCTTTTTTTCTAAGCAATTCCTTTATCTGTGAGGCCAAACTAAGGACTGACTCAGTAATTGTGTAACAAGCATCACATGTAATTAATTTGTAATATTTCTCCCCAAGTAGTGTTCACATGCTGGACAGTAAAAAGGGGTTTCATAATTTCCATATAGTCCATCTGCTTTGTGAAAAAGATATGTGCTTGTTGGTACCAACCCTGGGAAAAACTCAATGAAAATCTTTAGTAGATGTTCCAGTGACACACCTGTCAGATTGTGCTTTAGTACATACCAAAACAGCATGACCAATTCCATTGTAAGAGGTGCTCCTGGATACACTGGATCATCATCGTTTGATAACACAAGGTACACCTGTGAAGAACAAAATCAGATAATCTTAAAATAAACAATTATTTATTCTGTGGCTAAAACAATCATTGAAATCAAAGACGAAACATAAAATAATAAAAGTTTAAAAGATTTTGGTTTAGTGTCCACCTGTGCAGCAATTGTTAGCATCTATAACATGTGCATCATTACAATGTGGGATTTTTAACAGTGGGGTTACACTTTCCAGATGTGCAAATCTAAAGCATATTCATAGTCAATGCTGTAAATGTTGCCACAGGTGTACATACTGACATGGGGGTGGTAGGTTGAATACTTAAAAGTGGACATGAACTATTATTTAGACCACTTTTTAGAGATCTGTTTTAACTTTGACATTGGATCATGATGAAAATGCTGTACAAGTACACACTGTTTGAATTATATTGCTTGGAGATTTCTATGATGTTTTTAGAGAGAGAGGGAAAAAACAATGTAGTCAATCATTTATTTTCTTCCCTGTTTTGGCTGGGGGCTTGTCTTTATATGTACAAATGTAACTCACCTTATTGGGTAAAAAAGTTACCTGTTGTTGACTTTGTATTTGTGTATCCAGTTGATCTTCTCTTGTAAAAGTAGCATTGCTCTCTGGATACTCAGTAGGTAGCAGCTGAGAGAAACTGTCTGCAGGCTGAGAGAAACTGGCCTCTCTGGCAGGCTGTGTAATGCATGCAATGAAGATATTGTCAAGAGAAGCCGTAACAATTTTGTATGTTTGATCACTCATCAAGGAAAAAATATCTGACATCTTAGCATGGCTAGATAACTAATTAGGATAATGCTTGCAATTTTTTTTATAGTTAGCTGTATATGGGACTAATAGCAGGACAATAAAATATTGAAGAGATTTAAACATTTTATTTATTTGTACTTTTGATGTATTTTGGTTTGGTGTGTCATGTTGCTCTTCTTCAGTATGGACAAGAAATGTTTTTGGGTGCTGACTTGAGTGATTGCTTGATTCCTCTGTAAATATTTCTTCCTCTGGAACACAGATCATCATGCTATCAACAAAATGTTATTTAAATAGAAATTAAGCAGAACAAGCACTCACATACAGTTGCACACACAGTTACTGAACTGAAAGTGTACTGAACCACAATCAAGTGATTTATTTGATTTTACCTTAATGTCATTTTCCTGAAGAATGTCCCTCTACAACAAGTATTGATGATAATGTGTTTGTTTGTTTATTTATTATTATTATTATTATTATTATTATTATTATTATTGTTATTGTTATTATTATTATTATTATTATTATTATTATTATTATTATTAGGATGTATTAAAATTTATTTGAGTTCTGTGTGTGTCTCAGTTGTAATGGGAGTCCGTGGGAAGCCTGAGCACTATGAGGTATGTGTTTTGCTCAATCCAGTTCAACAATGTTAATGTTGAGCGTGACTGCTAAATTCACTTCTATGTCGGAATGTTTAAAGGGGCAGGCAACTGATTGTACAACTGAGTGTACTGAGTAGGGTTGCAAAATTCCGAGAATTTTCAAGGCTGGAACCTTTCCATGGGAAATAACGGGAATATATGGGAATTAAGGGGAATATATGGGAATTAACGGGAATATATGGGAATAAACGGAATTAGAAAAAAAAAAGCAGAGTTGCCTATAACAAGGAACTTAAATGTAGTTAAAAAAATCTTAACAGCATAATTTTGTTTAAAACAACAAGATGTTATGCAATTTAGGTTGAATTTGTACCCTGCATTCCTTGGTCACTTGCACACAGCGCACTGCTTACTGGAGGGCCATTAAGGCCACACCCCATGCATGTACTTGCATTCTTCCATAACTGCACTTTATTTTAGGGTCATTTAACTAGTTGCTTATTAGCATGAATATTAATAGAATATTGGCTATTTATTAGTACTTATGGCACATATTAATGCCTTATTCTGCATTACCTCATTCTACTGTACATTCTTAATTGTACCCAATACCTAAACTTAATAACTACAGTACCGTACTAAACCCCTTTATGCATCGCCCCCCCCTTTTGCAGGTTTTTCGCCTACATGACCTACCCAACAAAAAGTGGTACAGCTCCCACATACTTTGACACACAGGGGTGAGCCTGTTGAAAAAAGAGATTCTCTAGTTTCAGAAACTAGTTTCAGATTGATTCTAGGCCTTACTGGCACAAAGTTACAGGGGCTAGAATGGAAGGTTTTCATTTCCGCCTGGGTTGTTTACCTGATAAACTGATTAATCTTATTTTTCTGGAACATGCTAGGGGCCAAATAACAACTGAGGGTCATAGCCACATGTCTTGGCTTTCACCAGAAAAAATTTCAAGTCAAAAGACCCAAAAATGGCTTCAATAAAAATATTTTTCTACGGACATGGTCGTCTGGTGCAGCGTTTTTGTGTACTTGTTTCCTATATAACTTTGAAATAAAAGGCTGCATGCTCAGTCTGAAAGGCCATAAACAAGCATAGACTCTCTCTCTATCACTCTGGTGTGAAAAAAGGCCTGTAACTTGACACCCTGAGCTGTGAGAGGGACAAAAGGTCAAGGATTACGCAAGAATTCTTTTGCGCATCCAGTTCACGCAGACACAGGCAAAGAACATACGGCATGCCGCACTGGAATCGTCAGCGCTGGAATCGTCTGTTTATTGGCTAAACAGCTGTATAGGTCCCAGCCCATTTCATTGCTATTGGAAGGAGTAATTGTCAGTCAAAGGCGGGTTCCCAAAAATGAGGTCATGCCATCATTGGCTTCTCAGCCGTCTATCTCTGCCATACAAGCAGAGCATACGATTGGCTCAAATGAGGGCTTATTTGATTCGTTAGGACCTGGGCTATAAATATGATGTAGACTTTGAATTTTTGAATATCCCAATGAGAAGTTAGAGCGGCAAAACGAGATGATGGCGCACTTCTGTTTCCAGTTTTCAGAACACTAACGGAATATTTGCGGCGCGACCAGAGCGTTTTGGATTAAAAGGCTTACAGATTTCAATTGGACTTGTGTGGATTTTTGTGGATTATTTGTTTTGGAATATATTACCCCAGTGAAGAAAGAGACGCGTCTAAAGGTAAGGGAAAAACCGGTATAGCACCACCTAGGTCAGTTTTGTCCAAAATTTTTTTCTAATTGTATGAAGGCTGTGAATCATATTATGCTTTGTGTGTGGGCTTAAAAAAATATTGAGAGTATGAACTTTAATAGGTAAATAGGTTTTTTCGTGTTTTTGGAGGATTTGATGCTTTAAAGTTGAATTGAAGCTTGTTTCTGGGTCATCCCCTAGTAAAAGGTTAATAAGCAGTAAATTAGGAGTGTTACCACATGCCCAGATCATTTGATGACACTCCCCCACACACTCACTCCCCCCAAAATAAAAAAATCCTCTATAAAATATTTATTACAATTATTAAGTTTATTACAAACATAATAATGTTTATTATTCTCTTTTGTTACTCAATGAAATAATCAAAGGTCTACTTACAATTAAATCAGTCAAGACATCATTTTTAAAACGTGTATTTACTTGCATGCATGTCTGCTTATGACCAAACAAAATATTTATTTTGTATTTAATATAGTTTATATAAATTTCCCTATATTTCCAATTAATTCCCATAAATTCCTGTAAATTCCTATAAATTCCCGTAAATTTCCATAAAGTTTCCAATTTTGAATATTTTGAAAAAATTCCCCAGATTAAGTTCCTGTGGAAAGTTTCCGGAAATTTACCGGAAACTTTCCTCCCCTTTTGTAATGATACACATGCCACAGGCATGTAAGCAAAACCAAAGTGATGTTTATTGAAGTCCGTGAGCAGATGTATCGAAATCAAACAGTATGAAGCACTACGAAGTTGAAGCAAGCGCACACACACACACACATACACACGCTGGGGAGAACACTGGGGAAGGAGAGACAGGATACTAGACAGGAGGTAGATGCGGGGTGAATAATACTGTTGCACAGAAGGCGAGGGAGAAGGAAGTAGAGCCGATAGCTGTGAAGCAAACGGGAGTCTGGAGCTTGAATGACTGCGGGGAAAAATCACGTTAGCACATACGAGACCAGACAAAGACTGAGGGTGGCTTATATAGGGTGTGTGTTGATTGAAGAATGTGGAGCAGGTGGTGCTAATTAGTACTCAGGGGAATGTGAATGCTGGTGACTCCATGACAGTACCCCCCCCCACCCCCCGAGGTCCGGGGAACACCAGAGCGCCGAGGTGGACAGCCTCTGGCTGGAGGCGCGGGTCTGCTTGGGTGTGACTCATGGAACTCCCGGAGGAGATCGGGGTCTACAATATCATCTCGGGGCACCCATGAACGTTCCTCAGGTCCATACCCCTCCCAATCGACGAGATACTGTAGAGCCCCACCTCGACGTCTGGAATCCAGGATCTCCTTTACCGAGTAGATCCCGGTGTCTTCTTCTAGGGTAGGTAGGGGGGGTACTTCTTCAGCACCAGGACCTGAGAGAGATGGGAGAGAAACTGGTGAGTGATATGGTTTAAAGTGAGACACATGAAAGACTGGATGTATACGATAGGTGCTGGGGAGTTTAAGTTCAAATGCCACCGGATTGATCTCCTTAATGATTTCGAAGGGTCCGATGTACCGGGGGTTCAGATTTTTGCAGGGGAGCTGTAGACGAATGTTCCTCGTGGACAGCCATACCTTCTGACCTACTTGGTAACATGGAGTGGATGAACGACGAGTGTCAGCAGCCCTCTTGTGTCTTCTCACGGCTCCCTGCAACTGATGATGCGCCGAGTTCCATACCCTCTCACTCTCACGGAACCAGTGGTCGACAGACGGGACATCCGAAGGCTCATCGGACCAGGGGAAAAAAGGTGGTTGGTAACCGAGTACACACTGGAACGGCGTTAAGCCGGTAGTTTGCTGTCTCAAGGAGTTTTGTGCGTACTCGGCCCATGGGAGGTACTGACCCCAGCTGTCCTGGTGGAGCTGACAGAAAGCTCGAGGGAACTTACTGACGTCTTGAATTTTACGTTCTGTCTGACCATTAGAGTGGGAGATTCCTCCTCACGCGTGTGGATGCGAGATAAAGCATCAGCCTTCTTGTTCTTCACTCCCGGACGATAGGTGATGGTAAAATTGAAGCGGGTGAAGAACAGAGCCCATCGGGCTTGACGAGGGTTCAGCCTTTTTGCATCTCGAAGATATAGTAGACTCTTGTGATCAGTGAAAACAGTAAATGGGGATTTGGCACCCTCTAACCAGTGTCTCCATTCTTGTAGAGCAAGTTTGATGGCTAGGAGTTCGCAGTTGCCTATGTCGCAATTAACCTTTGCTGGGGTGAATTTGCGGGAGAAGAAGGCGCATGGATGGAGTACCTGGGTCTTACTGTGAGTTTGTGAAAGAACTGCACCGACACCAGTAGTGGAGGCGTCGACCTCTACGGTGAAGGGAGGTTTCGGATTGGGATGAATTAGTATTGGGTGAAGTTTGGGTGAAGGCTTCTTTCAGCTCTTCGAAGGCTTTTGTAGCCAAGGGAGACCAGCTCAGTGATTTGGGTTTGCCCCGGAGGAGTGAGGTGAGGGGTGTGACTATGAGGCTGAAGTCTGTAGAAATTTGCAAATCCCAAAAAGCGTTGAAGCTCCTTGATGGTGTTGGGAATGGGCCAGTTCTGAACCACTTTTACCTTCCCCTCGTAAATAGAGGTTCCGGATGCAGATACCTCATAGCCTAAAAAGGCTATCTGGGGGGTGTGGAACTCACATTTTTCGGCCTTGAGGTATAACTGGTGTTCCCGGAGCTTCCGTAGAACTTCCGTGACATGTCGAATATGTTCTGGTATGGATTTGGAAAGGATGAGGATATTGTCGATGTAGACAATCACAAACCGGTTCAGGAAGTCCCGGAACACATGGTGCATAAAGTCTTGAAAGACAGATGGCGCGTTCGCTAAGCCATACGGCATTACTAAATATTCATAGTGGCCCGTCGGAGTCACAAACGCCGTTTTCCACTCATCCCCTGAACGGATTCTGACTAGGTTGTACGCACTTCTTAAATACAGTTTTGTGAAGATTTTGCAACCACGTAATTGTTCCAGGGCCGCAGCGACGAGGGGGAGGGGGTAGCGGAACTTGGTGGTGATACTATTGAGTAACCGGTAGTCAATACAGGGTCGGAGGCCTCCGTCCTTCTTAGCTACAAAGAAGAAACTGGACGCAGCAGGAGAGGTAGAGGGACGGATGTAGCCTTGTGCAAGAGCCTCTTGAATGTACTCCTCCATGGCCTCTTGTTCGGGAACAGAGAGTGGGTAGATCCTTCCCCTTTCAATGGAGGTGGTACATACTCGTACTCTGGATGCTGGTCTACGTAGTAAAGGCAGTTGAGGGAAACAGGTTGACAAACAGTGAGAACTCCATCTCTTCACCTCACCGGTTTCCCAAGAGAGCTCCGGGTGGTGTTGTATGAGCCACGGACGCCCAAGAATGACATCTGAGGTCGAATTTTCCAAAACCAGGAGGGTGATGTCCTCCACATGCAGCGCTCCCACTGTCAACGTCACAGGGCCTGCACTATGGTGGATGTTGGATCTGTTTAGTGGTCTGCCGGTGATGGAGTGGGCTTGGAGTGCCCTCGGAACTCTGCTCTTGGGGATCTGAAGGGCGTGACAGAGGTTTGAGGAGATGAAGTTGCCCGCTGAACCGGAGTCGAGGAGAGCTGAAATAGACATAGAGTGATGGAGAAAAGATATCACCACTTGAGTTTGTAAGGGTGAGTGAAGGGGTGGTTCAGATTGGAGAACACTCACCGGGTGTCGTGGTGGGCGAATGGGGCATGAGGAGACCGTATGCTCCGCAGCTCCACAGTACAGACACAATCTCTGATGAATTCTCTGTTGATGTTCTGACGATGAGAGATGCATGGAATCCACCTGCATGGGTGTAGGTTCGGGATGAGCGAACACTGATCGGCTAAGAGATCGGGGTGGTGAACCCTCCGTCGTTAGACACCCTAGTCGGCGATGATCCGTGCGAATGGACAGTTGAATGAACCTCCCCAACCCCATTTGATCATCATAAGAGAAGAGATGTAATTGTAATTGTACTGATGGATCCAATCCATTACGAAAGGCTGTAATCAACGCCGTTTCATTCCAGCCACTTACAGCTGCTAGGGTGCGAAACTTCAAGGCATAGTCAGTGACTGTCATGTTCCCTTGTCGTAAATGATACAGCTCGTCGCGAGCTGAGGAATCAGCATCAGAAATATGAAACACTTCCTTGAAATGAGAGACAAATAAAGCATATGACTGTACCGTCTGAGAGTTCTGTTGCCACAACAAATCTGCCCATTGGAGAGCCTTTCCTCAGAGATGTGAGATGATAAAGGCTATTTTTGAGCATTCGGTGGGATATTGTTGAGGTTGCATCTCGAACACTAGAGAACACTGCAGCAGAAATCCAGTGCAATTCTCCGCCGAACCAGAGTAGGGCGCTGGGCTGGCCATGGGAGATGCGACTACGGCCGCAGAAGAAGACGGTGCGATGGCACCGGATTGTAGCGATGTGCGAAGAAGATCCACCAATTCACGAATGGGATCCGACGCTGGAACATTCATAATGCTTCCGGTATCGGTCTGGTCTTCTGTAATGATACACATGCCACAGGCTAGGGTAAGTAAAACCAAAGTGATGTTTATTGAAGTCCGTGAGCAGATGTATCGAAATCAAACAGTATGAAGCACTACGAAGTTGCAGCAAGCGCACACACACACACACATACACACGCTGGGGAGAACACTGGGGAAGGAGAGACAGGATACTAGACAGGAGGTAGATGCCGGGTGAATAATCCTGTTGCACAGAAGGCGAGGGAGAAGGACGGAGAGCCGATAGCTGTAAAGCAAACGGGAGTCTGGAGCTTGAATGACTGCGGGGAAAAATCACGTTAGCACATACGAGACCAGACAAAGACTGAGTGACTGAGGGTAGCTTATATAGGGTGTGTGTTGATTGAAGAATGCGGAGCAGGTGGTGCTAATTAGTACTCAGGGGAATGTGAATGCTGGTGAGTGAGAGAAGGACCTGGTGACTCCATGACACCTTTGCAACCCTAGTACTGAGTGACTTTTTCCCCTTGTAATTATTTTTAAAGCAATATCTTATAGTCGGACGTATCTTGATTTCTCGTTATTTGTTTGAAATTTCTGTGAAAGAAGAATTAATGATTGGACATCTCTCCTATTGCCCTACTGATGATACTGGCACAGTGCTGTCCATGTAGGTTATGCTCAAGTAAGCCATTACAACAAGGTTCTGTGGAATTAAAATGGTGCAGTTTAACCCTCCTGCAGACCTCGTCTGAATTCCTATGCAAATTAGGAACACTGAGTCAAGTTGACCTTGTCTGTTTTGACTGCTTATAAAAAATGAAGTATATATGATAGCCTTTTTTTCATCTTTTTTGTCTAACTTGCTTACAACAAATTAACATATATTTTGCAAAATCTTTTGTAATATTTGGTATAATAAACCTCATTAATATGCAAAAATGCCTCATTTTCTAGTAAAAAAAAAACAGAAATTTTGAATTATTTTCACTATAGAGGCAGAAAAGGTAATGCACAATTACAGGCTGGTATATTTCAAAGCAAGGAGATTGTTTTGAATTTTTAATATCAGTAAATAATAAAACCTGTTTTTTTCCAGGTCAAATTGACTTGAATGCTTATAAATCAAAAATTCTACAATGATCACCATCCTGTGTGCTTACAGCTTACATTTGTGAACATTTTACACTTGTTATGTTTATTTTGCCTACCAGATGCCATCTGATCACCCAAAAACAGCTACACACACACTGTCATGAGCAACGAACCACCGCGGGAGCGTTGCCCTAGAGACGCGTCTCCAGAGTACTAGCGCGCTTCCAGACTACACTTCCCATCAGCCACCTCTCCTCCTGATTACACCGCCACCTGTTCCTCATCTCCCATTCACATAAAACCACGCTTGAACTTCATACCTGTGCGAGGTCTCGACTTTCTGCAGATATTCTGAGCGTTTCCTGCAGTCCGTTTTCCTGTTATTACTTCTGCTTTCTCTCTCTGACTTTCTGATTGTTTGCCGCCTGCCCCGACCTTTTGCCTGTCCCCGATTCTGATTCTGCTCAATGTCTGATATTGTGTTTTGCCGGTTCTGACCCCTGCCTGTTTGACTTCGCCTGTGTTTATATTCAATAAACTACTGCTGCAAATGAATCCCCAGCCGTATGCCTCCTCGTCATTACACACACACACACACACACACACAAACACACACACACTACTGACATATGACAATATGACATAATATGATTTGAATATGAAAACGTGTGTGTGTGTGTGTGTGGGTGTGTGTGTGCACATCCGTGTGTGTGTGTATGTGAAATGTTTACAAATGTGTAGCTTTTGTTTTGTCTGGAGGCCAACTGAAATGCAATGCCCAATGCTTTGAACAGTGTTTGACTGTGTGTGTGCATGTGTATGTAGCATCATTTCGGTAGATCATATTCTGCCCTCTGCTAGGCAAAGGCATATCAAAAGTGTGAAATATTTACAAATGTGTGGATTTTTTTTTCTGGAGGCCTAACGAAATGCAGTGTGTGTGTGTGTGCGTGTGTGTGTGTGGTGTGAGAGTGTGTTTTGGGTGTGTGCGTTAGTGGACATTTTGTGTGTGCATTTTTGTGTCTGTATGTATGTTCATTGTGCTGAAAAGGGCAAAAGTGTGACCTATTGCCCCACTAAATGTGGCTGAGTCAAATTGACTCGGGAGGACTTGAGGAGGAAAGTATTTATTTTACGAACACATAGTTCAATGAAAATAGACAAAATTAATTTTACTTGCAAACTTCATAATTTGGAACAATCCTGGTAAATTTCAGGCAAATATGTAGAAGGAAACCCAAGTTATGACACATTAAACTTTCCAGATGAGTCAAATAGACCCCAGGTCTGCGCAAGGGTTTGGAATGTTTTACTCCTGTGATAAGTCAGTTCAGGACACAGTCAATTCAAGTCAAGTCAAGAAGCTTTTATTGTCATTTCAACCATATATAGCTGTTGCAGTACACAGCGGAATAAGACAATGTTTCTCCAGGACCATGGTGCTACATAAAACAAAGACAGAGCTAAGGACTTAAGTAAGTATCTTCACCACATAAAGTGTTTGCAACCAGGTGCAAACAATGCAAGTCAAAAGACAAACAAACAGTGCACGACAAAAGATGCAAACAATGAATACAAGACATTACACAAGAGATGATACACAAAAGTGGTGCTGACCAGTGTAAATACTGTATGTTCAATATTGCATGTGCAGAAATACTGAAATGAACACATTAGTATTATAGCAGGAGTCACATGAGGTATTGTAATGTATTGTGCAAAACAGCAATCAACTGAAATGTGAAAGACAGCATGTGCAAAAAGCAAAAACCGTGTGCAAAAAAGGGGTGTGTCGGGTCATCCACAATGCTGTTGGCTTTGCGGATGCAGCATGTGATGTAAATGTCTATGATAGAGGGAAGAGAGACTCCAATGATCTTCTCAGCTATCCTCACTATCTGCTGCAGGGTCCTTGATCCGAGATGATCCAGTTCCCAAACCAGACAGTGATGCAGCTCCTCAGAATGCTATCAATGGTACATCTGTAAAATGTAGTCAGGATGGGGGAGGGAGATGTGCTTTTCTCAGCCTTCATAAGAAGTAGATACACTGCTGGACTTTCTTGGTGATGGTGCTCTTGAAGGTAATCCATTAATTTTCAGTGGAGATTGATCACTCTGTGCTCTCCTGAAGTCAACAACCATCTTTTTAGTTTTATGAACATTCAGAGACAGGTTGTTGGCTCTACACCAAACAGTTAGCTGTTGCATCTCCTCTCGGTATGCTGACTCATTGTTCTTGCTGATGAGACCTGATGAGGTCTCATCGCTGAACTTGATGATATGTTTTGATCTGCACATTGCTGCACAGTCGTGAGTCAGCAAGGTGAACAGCAGTGGGCTGAGCACTCAGCCCTGAGGGGCTCCAGTGCTCAGTGTGGTAGTGCTGGAGATGCTGTTCCTAATCCAGACTGACTGAGGTCTCTCAATGGCCACTGCACTCTGCACTAACAGTTATTGCTTTAATTTTGCAATAACTTGCTATCTAATTTTGCATTTTTTTTCAAAATTATACAATGAATGTTTTCTGTTGTACAGGCCATAAAGTAACAGTCTCATAATTTGATAAATGGCAAAGGTAAATAATCCATGCTACAGGTAGTTTGAGTGTAATGAATGTTGAATTTTGTGTAAATAGATTTAGTTCTAGACTTCCATGTCTAGACCCAAACGTACTGTGAGGGTCTGCTGGGAACGTTTGGCAGAGTCTCCAGTCAGAGAGATCTTCAACTCCCACAGGCAGAGCTTCAACCAGATCCTGAGGGAGGTTGAGTCTGAGTGGACCGTGTTCTCCACCTCCATTGTCAACGTGGCCGCTCGGAGCTGTGGCTGTAAGGTCTCCGGTGCCTGTCGTGGCGGCAATCCCCAAACCCGGTGGTGGACCTCAGAAGTAAGGGATGCCGTCAAGCTGAACCCTAACCCTAACCCTGGTTGGCTCGGGGGACTCTGGAGGCAGCTGATAGGTACTGGACTGCCAAGCGAGCTTCAGCCCGGGTGGTTGCGGAGGTAAAAACCCGGGTCTGGGAGGAGTTCAGTGAGGACATGGAGAAGGACTATCGGTTGGCCTTGAAGAAATTCTGGCAAACAGTCTGGCACCTCAGGAGGGGGAAGCAATGCCCTGCACACACTGTTTACAGTGGGAGTGGGAATCTGCTGACTTCGACTGGGGACATCCTCGGATGGTGGGATCTCCTCAACCCCACCATCTTGCACTGAGGAAGCAGAGGCCGAGGACTCAGTTGTGGACTCGTCGATCCCCCAAGCTGAGGTCACTGAGGTAGTTCTGAGCTCTGAGAAGCTCCTCGGTAGCAAGGCACCAGGGGTGGATGAAATCCGCCCTGAGTACCTCAAGTCTCCGGATGTTGTGGGGCTGTCTTGGCTGACACGCCTCTGCAACATCGCATGGCGGCTGGGGACAGTGCCTTTGGACTGGCAGACTGGGGTGGTGTTCCCTCTGTTTAAGAAGGGGGATCGGACGGTGTCGGCACTTTGTGTTTTTTGGATTGACACCACGGGCGGTTCTAGGATTTCATCTTTAGGGGGGTTTAGCCCTCAGTGAGAATTTAAAACAAGAAGAGTTCTATGTTATATATTATATGACAACTCTGGTAATAAGAATAGTGAAATTTCACTGCTTTTGGTGGCTGTCTTTGTGTCTTTCCGCCGATTAACCTCATAGATAAACGCATCCAGCTCTGACTGCGCGTGCACGCTGTGCGTACCTGTGCTTTTCCGTTCAAATAAAGCAGACAGCTGAGGACACACTTTTGAAAGACTACAACACACACGTGTAAAAGCAAAGTACAAAAAAGAATCGCTCTTGGATCAAACTGATAAATAATTTTCTTTCCCATCGACAACATGTCCTGCATTTTAACATAAGTTTTATTGTTTATTTATGAAAATAAAAATTATGCTTATAGTTTTAGGGTGGCTGAGATTAAAGACAGGTCTAGAACCGCCCCTGGTTGACACAATTCGCTACGCATTCGCCAGGAATCCTTTTTGACGCAGATTATTTCAAACATCTCCCTCATATATGGCCATGGATGTTCAGGAATGTCCTCGTTGTTAGTTGTTTTAACATCGGTGACTCCCTCTGAATTAACATTAGCCATTCCTTTTGTAGGCGTGCTGCTCATTGTTCCTATCCTTAGTCTATGTCTGATAGCCAGTAAATAATACAGTACACCAGTCACATGGTGAAAAAGCTGCACAATGATAGGATGATAGGCAGGAAACAGCGCTCAATGAGAAGAAATAATACTAAAAGTAACGAGTCCGTTTTGAAAATGTATGAAGTAAAAAGTACAGATATTTGTGTAAAAATGTAATGAGTAAAAGTAAAAAGGTGTCTGAAAAAAAATAGTGGAGTACTAATACCAGAAAAATTTACTTAAGTATTTTTACTTACTTTAAAAGCATTTTTTTTTTTTAAGTATCGTTACTTCCTACCTCTGGATACAATGTGATGTAATATAAAGTTATTAGTGTCTACGAAAAAATGGGACAAAGAAAAACATTCCAGATGTTCGATTATGATGAAATAAAACAAAATAAAACATAATTCCCACTTACATTGGTAGCTTTAAGTTAGTGCAGATGACTCTGATGGTCTCCTCTCCTTTTTCTTTAATTATTCCCAACAGTTTCGGCTGCAAGGGTGGATATTCCACATTTGTTCCAAAGTGCACTACACTTCCCAAATGTTGAACTGTACACTTTCTTGTACGCCTCATTGGATGTTGCTTTCATGGCATCAACAAGCACCTTGAGTAGGTGACAAGCACAGCGCTGGTGCTTTGGGAGCTGGAACTCTAAACCATCATCTTCAGTCAGAAGTGCTGACACATCAACACACTCCACTTCTTCATCCCCTTCTTGATCATCTTCTTCCTCTCCTGGTTGAGATGCACTGCCATGATCACCATCATTTCCAATGTCATTATTGTTCTCACCTTCACCAAATATGTTGAATGCTTTTATGAAGTTAGAGGCATTGTCTGTTGCTGTTCGCAAGGTCTTCACCCGAATTTCAAATTCAGAGTGAAGAATTCAGAATTCAGAGATATGGTCAACTCCCCTCATGGCCTCAGTCACAGCCCTCTTCATTCTCCTGGAGGCATCATCAGTCATGGAGTGCAGAGTCAGCCGTGACATAGTTTTTGCATTAGGCTGCAGTTCCTTCACAAAATCTCGAAATGGTTGTTCAACAACATGGAATGGACGGAGTCTTCACCAATGTGGTCTGCTTGATACTGGAGGTGGTGGTGGGAGTCTCAGGAGCCCTTTTTCTCTTTGTTTATGTAAGCCCTTCATACTTTTTGAGGTGGTGTAAAGCATTTCTCTGTTTCAGAGGGAGAGACATTTAATGAGCAATTTTAGCTACAAGATTTAAAAGTCACACAACACAAACAATTGTCATTTGACTGTTTAACTTACTTGCAGTTAGATAATGAAACTATCAGCGATGCAAATTACTAAAAAATAGTTCTAATTTGCATCACTGATGGGAATATAGTTTCATTTTTAAAAACGTGCTAATTTAAATGTCACCATATTATCTCATTTCAATAACATAGAATTATAAACACTCAGACTGCCACCCTTAACATGTAGGCACTAACACTATTAACTTATTACACTAACACTATTAAAATATTTATTGGACAATGACATTTGCCATCACACTGTAATATACACACGTGCACAAATAATATTACACAATATAACCTTTACAACACACATTTTTGGTCTTAGCTTCCGCTCTCTCTTTTAGCGAGTAACAAGTAGTATGTGGTGGTGATGACCATGTTTTTTTTAAGAGGTGCTACCCGGAGTCGTTTGCCTTTAGACAACTTCTGCTCTATGTCTTCTTTATTCTCTGAAAAATTATAGAAACAAAATAAGAAAAAAACTATCTCTCACTCATTTGTTTATATTGTGCAGTGAACGAGTTATGATAAAACAGCTACTGCTTAAGTTACATACCTTTAAGCATTAGTATTTTTGCCCTGAAGAAGTCTTGCTTCCATCGTACCCAATAAACCTGAGTTTGGTCAAGCATGTCGTAGTTAAAGTCCTAGTTAAAACAACTGCCGTGCAGCCGTCATCCAGGTACCTCACGTATGCAAACATTCTGATTCCCTGTGATCAACAGATTCGTCGTGTAGAAGCAGAAGCTTTTTATTTACCCCAAAACAAAATCCTAATTACGGTGGCAAAAACATGATGATCTGGAACACGTGCACTTACACTAATTTCGATAAACACTGTAAGGTATATAATGTAATCAAAAACATTGCGAGATTTATTTTTGGAAAGTGCAGGAACTACATTGTTTAATATCTCTTCACACTTTACTAAAAAACAGACAAACAACTTAACTACTTCTTAATTGAGACAAATGGATTATATATATATATATATATATATATATATATATATATATATATATATATATATATATATATATATATATTTCAAAAGCCATCATTCTCTATGATTTATATGCTGCTTCCCTCATGGAGCCCGGGAAGTCAACATTTGTTGGTATTACTATATTTAATTTGTGGAGACACTTTAATCCCTAACGATTTTTAAATGTTTTTATTCTTTGTTATTCAAAGCTTTTTTGAGCTTTGTTATTTCAGTTCTTTATTCAAAAGAGGGAGCAAAAAACACACACACTTATAATGAAATATATTCTAATATATTGTGTTTTAATCTTATATTAATGTGTTACATAGAAACATACACAAGCAAAAAATCAAGGTTCTATCCATAAAGCTCATTCCAGCAAGATCATACTGGTTAACCAGCTACACCAGCCTCGTTTTGCTTGATAACACCATGACTATGCTGGCCACCAATGTATACCAGCATTATACCAGCACTATACCAGCACTGACCAGCATTATACCAGCACTATACTAGCATGAACCAGTAAAAACCAGCCTGGACCAGCATGGAATTCGTGCTGGTTTATGCTGGATTTTTCAGCAGGGTGTACCTCCACTTTTATAAACGGTAAAAACGGTAAAAATCGGTAAAAACAGTAAAAATCAAATGTTTAACTCTAAGGGGAGCTGGAAAATGAGCATATTTTTGAAAAAGGTGGAGTATCCCTTTAAGATAGCTGCTCTACTAAGAAAAAAATCCACCAACTCATTGTGTGGCAATAAAAGCACTATGACTTTGATCAACAATGCAAGCATACATTCACAGTTTATAACATTAGCCCAACTTCATCCTATGACATAAAAGGAAATCTCAAGTTTGACAAAACGTATGATGCTTTTGAAGACATGAATAGCCCTTAACACTTTCTTTCTAACCTGCCACTGATTAACATAGCAGTTTTTAAAAAAAATATTTCTCAATATAACATTAGCCCACCTGAGGAAATATTTGTCCCCGCAGTTTGATATACCATAAACAGTTAAGCGTATTTCAGTATTATGGGCATGAATTAAATCCAGGGGAAAATCAGCGGTGTAACATGTAAAGTTGACGTTAAATAAATATGTGCGCCATGCTAATTAGCAAAATTAACATCTCGTTATTATCAAGCAGACGTTAGCCTGCCCATCACGTTAGCCAGATATCTGATCTAATGTTGAATCACATTGACATTGTGGCTTTACTGAATAACTATTAATTTAACTTACCCCGATGTGCTTCTTCAGGTTGGAATCTTTCATTCCAATGTACAGAAACATTTCTTGCAAATACGGCCAAGGGTGTATAATGTTATCTTCTTCACCCTGTTAACCGAGTTCACCACTATCATCGGGGTGGTCGTCTACGCTAAGGGGAGGTCTTCCAGTAGGTGCTTCCATGGCGGTTTCAGTTGTGCTTCCTCCTCCTTTGGCAACATTACGCTGAAATAGAGCGTGCGGAGCGTGCTTTATTCAATCTAGGAGCAGTGATTCGCCAAACCTCCTTTATTGCAGTCGCACACATTTCTTCTGATTTTATTTTGTAGTAACGAGTAACCAAGATGCTTAGTGCAAATATATCAGAGTAAAAGTATACATTTTATCTAGGAAATGTAGTGGAGTAAAAGTGAAAGTTGACATAAATTTAAATAGCGAAGTAAAGTACAGATACGTGAAATTTCTACTTAAGTACAGTAATGAAGTGTTTGTACTCTGTTACATTAAAAGACAGCAAGACAATACAAAAAATGCAAAATAGACAATACACAAAATACAATAAACAGAAACAGCACTGACCAGTGTAAATACTGTTTGTTCAGACAATATTGCATGCAGTAATACTATAATGAACATAGTTTCTTAGCAGCAGGGTCCCTGAGATACTGTGTAGGATTGTGCAAAAACAGCAAACAACTGAGATATTGTACAGTATGTGCAAAATGACTGAAATATTGTACAGTATGTGCAAAACGACTGAAAGGTTAGACAGTGTGTGCAAAGAGCAAAAAAAGTAAAGAAAGTGTGCAAATCAGCATGAAAAAATTTTGATGAATGTAAGCAGCAAATTGACAAAAAGCTTACTAGAATCCAAGCCACCAGAGTAGAGTACCTAGATCTAGTTGGAAAGCATCAGAATGGAGGTAATTTCTCCTGTTCTATGCTCTGCCTATATTGAATGGGATTTTGATGAAATAAGTTTTGGAACCACCTTTTCTGTTAGTGTATGCTATGCACATACTTTTGGGGAAAAGGTGAAACTCCTTTTGGGAAAAGGTAATATTGAAGCAGTAGAAAACAGACAACAAGTTTAGTGTGCATTTTGAGAAGTTAGAAGCCTCTGTATAGATAACCATAAATAACCATTTCTATGAGTCCTACACACAGTCCAGGGCAAATAGTTAAAAGCATACTCCCGTGGAGAAGTACAGATGCTAATAACATTGTTAAAAAAGTTCTTTGCTAATATTTTCTGCTGGGAGCCTCAGTCAGCCTGTCATCTGGATTCCACCCCCAGACTAATGGTCAGGTCGAGCACTGTAATCAGCAACCTTGGTATGGGTGGAGTACGCACACAACTCCTTGCCCTCCTAGGCCACAGGCATGTCTTTATTCCAAGGCATTTAGGGATACCAACATCACACCTGGAAAAGAGCCCATAAGGTGCTTCTTAGGTCCTCTTAGAACTATGCCCATTGGGCCAACAATAAGCGGCACCTAGTTACTGCGTCGGCCAAAAGGTACAGCTATGCACCTTCCTATCAAGGGGTCTTGCTGCAAGCCCACTCCTCGATTTGTTGGACCATTTCTCATCTCCAGGATACTCAACCCAGTAGCCATCCTTCTTAAACTCTCTGGGAGCTTACGTATCCATCCCACATTCCATGTGTCCCGCCTCAAACTCATTCAGGCCTGTTCCTTGGTTCCCTCCTCCAGACCCCTTTCACCTGCCCGGTTCATCGACGAGGGCCCTGCATTCACTATCCGTTGCCCCCTTCACTCCAGGCTTCGTGGGAGGGGGAATACAATACCTGGTTGATTAGTGGGGCTATGGTCCCCAAGAAGCATTCTTGGGTACCGGGCCCATCACATCCTTTACCCTGACCTCATCGCCGAGTTCCACAGACTGCACACTGACCAGACTGGTTGGTTGTCATGAGACGCCCGTATGAGGGAGGGTACTGTCAGAAAGTCCGCTCGCTCACTTGGGTTTTGAGCGGCAACTTCCAGGGTGACAGCCATCTTGGTTATGGCACTTCTGGGTGGATACCATATTATACTCCGCTACACTATTAAAGCATGCTGACTGCGGACACTCTTTGCCAGATGATCCCTTCATGTCTTTTTCTACCGCATGTGCATGCCTTTTTAACCTTTAGATTTAATTTTTGTTTTTACGGATTACCCTTCTGTGTTGGATTTAGCCGGTCCGGATTTCCCTTTTTGTTCTTTGTTTTTTTCCAAAGTCATTATTGGATTGTATTTTTTCTGCTTTTGTTGGCCAGAGACATTTTTTGGAATTACCACTCGTTCCATTCCAATATCAGTCCTACATTCAGAAATCTGTGTTAGATTTTCATCTTCTTTGTCCATATTCAAACCTATTTTATTTGGAGTTGAATCTGGAGTTGTTCTGCATCTTTGGGTCCATCCCCCTGCATTCTGACACAAGGATTCTTCCTCCTCCATCTAAGCAAGTTTTTTCCCCACATTCCCCCCAGTCACCTCGTTCTTGCTCATTTGCGATAAATACAAACACATTTAAATATGCCTAATATTAATATTAGAACCTTTGTATAATATTTTTATATGATATTAAACTTTTTATACTATGTTTCTTATCAGAATCAGAATCAGATTTATTGGCCAAGTGTGTTGACACACAAGAAATTTGGTTCCAGCAGTTTGTGACTCTCAAGGGTACAGACATACACAATACTAAAGAAACTATACAAGAAAATGCAGATGATGGGATACAATATAGACAGAATGAGTATAAAATATGAATATAGAATGAATAAAATATATAAAATGTGAATATAGAATATGACTGATCAGTTATGTACATAAAGTGTGGGCGTGAAAATAAAAATATTGTGCAATATTATGCTTTTGTACAATATACAGCAGCAGTAGTGTGTAATATACAGATGATGTGATGACTGACAGTCCTGATAATGCAGTACTTATGATAAGAAGCAGTGAATATAATTAATTATGGTGAGTTGTTGATTAGGGTGATTGCCTGGGGAAAGAAACTGTTCCTGTGTCTGGCAGTTTTAGTAAGCAGAGTTCTGTAGCGCCTGCCAGAAGGGAGGAGCTGAAACAGGTTGTGTCCAGGGTGCGAGGGGTCAGTGGTGATTTTTCTTGCCCAGTTTCCAGTTCTTGTGTCGTACAAGTCCTGGAGAGTGGGCAGGGGGGGCGCCAATTCTTTTTTCTGTTTTTACTGTGCATTGCAGTCTGTTTCTATCCTGTTTAGTTGCTGCACCAATCCAGATGTTGATGGATGTGCACAGGACCGATTCAATGACTGCAGTGTAGAACAGCATCAACAGCTCCTGTGGCAGACCATACTTCCTTAATTGGCATAGAAGGTACATCCTCTGCTGGGCCTTTTTGATGATGGCATTTATGTTGCACTCCCATTTCAGGTCTTGGGAAATGGTAGTGCTCAGAAACTTGAAGGCCTCCACAGATGACACCGGGCTGTTAGATATTGTGAGGGGGAGTAGTGTTGAGGGGTCTTTCCTAAAGTCCACTATCATCTCCACAGTTTTGAGGGTGTTTAGCTCCAGACTGTTCTGACTGCACCATAGCACCTGCCGCTTCACTTCCTGCCAGTTTGCAGACTCATCACCATCTTGGATGAGAGCGATGAGCATAGTATCATCTGCAAATTTCAGGAGTTTAATAGTTTGGTCACATGAAGTGCAGTCATTAGTGTATAGGGAGAATAGGGAGAGGACACATCCCTGTGGATGCCAGTGCTGAATTTCCGAATGCTGGAGGTTACACCTCCCAGTCTCACCTGTTGTTTCCTATCTGTCAGGAAGCTGGTGATCCACTGACAGATGGAAGGTGGTACAGTGAGACTTAGGAGTTTGGAGTGGAGAATTTCCAGAATTATAATATTAAAAGCCGAACTGAAGTCAACAAACAGAATCTGGGCATATGTCCCTGGGCAGTCCAGGTGTTGCAGAATGTAGTGCAGTCTAATGTTGACTGCATTGTCCACTGATCTGTTTGCACGGTAGGCAAACTGTAGGGGATCCATGTTCTATGGTATGTTCTATAAAAGCACTATACAAATAAATTTGAGTTTAAATGAATTGAACTACATGCTGCACTGTGTATGATGGTGTATGAGACAAATAAAATTTGAATTTGATCTTGAATTTGATTTGTATTTTATTCACCTACTTAGTTCTATTTTACTTAGTTTATTCACCAACTTTGATCTGGTTTTACCATCTATTAGCTCACAGTGTAAAAGTAATATTTTAATAATAAACAGGCCATAATAGCATTGTGAAAATGGCAGTGGCTTGTAGTGCAAGGAATATATTACTTGTGTTTATGGAGGCACAAATTGCCAGCAGCACCACACCCAGGTGTACATTTTAGCCATTATGACTGGTGATGATCAAGTCAGTGTGGGCTGAAGGTTAGTTGTTGATGCTTTAAACAGTCATATGCCACACATATGACTGTGTGGCCACTTCCAACTCCACCAACATCATCAAGTTTGCTGACGACACTGTCGGGGTGGGCCTGATCTCCAACAACAATGAGACGGCCTACCGGCAGGAGACTAAAAACCTGGAGAGATGGTGCCAGGAGAACAATCTTCTCCTGAGCGTCAGCAAGACCAAGGAGTTGATAGTGGACTTCAGCACAAAGCAGGAGCAGTCATACCAACCGCTAAACATCAACGGGACTCCAGTGGAGAGAGTGGACAGTTTCCAATACCTGGGTGTTCACATCACCCAGGACCTGTCTTGGTCCTGTCACATCAACACCCTGGTGAAGAAGGCTCGGCAGCATCTGTACCATCTGAGACGCTTAAGACACTACCCTCTTGTACAAAAGACATTGTACACCTTCCCCAGTGAGTGTCAAAAAGAAAAAAGCATTTCACTGCATGTCGTACTCAGTATGTATGTGTATGTGACAAATAAAATTTGTTTTGATTTGATTTTCTTTTCAATTTCACTAGAAGAAGTACAACACAGACTACCCACAAATGCTGTCCAAGCGCAGTGTGCAGGCACAAAGATACTGTTTTTTGAAAGGTATTTTTGTTGAATGAAGCTCACAGTCAACAAATAAGCAATTTTGCTAAAAAAAAAAAAAAAAAAAAAAAAAAACACTCATGAAGTATTACTACATTCTATGAGGAGATGCCAACTTTGTGTGTCTTTGACAACAAGAACAACCCCAATCAAACCACAATTGTCAGACTGCAAATTTACAATTACACCCTCCAGTGTCACCCAAATTAGGATGGGCTCCCTTTTGGGTCTGGGTCCTCCCAAAGTTTCTTCCTCTACAATCTAAGGGAGTTTTTCCTTGCCACAGTCACCTCAGTCACCTCAGGTTTGCTCACTGGGGATAAATACAAACACATTTAAATATAAGTCTAATACTAATTTTTGTATTATATATATATATATAGTATTTTGTTTATAATGTTCTGTAAAGCTGTTCTTAGGGATCTCGCCCTATTGCAGGTTTTTCGCCTACATGACCTACCCAACAAAAAGTGGTACAGCTCCCACATACTTT
This sequence comes from Tachysurus fulvidraco, assembly GCF_022655615.1. Taxonomy (NCBI): domain Eukaryota; kingdom Metazoa; phylum Chordata; class Actinopteri; order Siluriformes; family Bagridae; genus Tachysurus; species Tachysurus fulvidraco. The sequence continues at coordinate 9,701,790 of NC_062534.1, forward strand.
GACACACAGGGGTGAGCCTGGTGTCATTGGAAAGAAGAGATTCTCTAGTTTCAGATTGATTCTAGGCCTTACTGGCACAAAGTTACAGAGGCTAGAATGTAAGGTTTTTATTTCCGCCTGAGTTGTTTACCTGATAAACTGATTAATCTTATTTCTCTGGAACATGTTAGGGACCAAATAACAACTGAGGGTCATAGCCACATGTCTTGTCTTTCACCAAAAAAAATTCAAGTCAAAAGACCCAAAAATGGCTTCAATAAAAATATTTTTCTACGGACATGTCCGTCCGGTCATGTGTAACCTGATACCCTGAGCTCTGAGAGTGTGAAAAGGTCGAGGATTGCGCAATAATTCTTTTGCGCAACTTTTTCACGCAGCTCCAGGCTTTGGAGACGTGGCATACCGTTGGAATTGTCTCCTTATTGGCTAAACAGCTATAGAGGTCCCGGCCCATTTCATTGCTATTGGAAGGAGTAATTGTCAGTCAAAGGCGGGTTCCCAAAAATGATGTCATGACATCATTGGCTTCTCAGCCGTCTATCTCTGCAATACAAGCACCGATTGGCTCAAGTAAGGGCTTGTTTGATTCGTTAGGCCCTGGGCTATAAATATGATGTAAATTTAGAATTTTTGAAACCCCCAATGAGAAGTTAGAGCCAAAAAAACAAGATGGTGGTGCACTTCTGTTTCCAGTTTTCGGAACACAAACGGAATATTTGCTTTGATTTGATTAAAAGGCTTACAGATTCCAGTTCCTTGGACCTGTGGGGATTTTTGTGGAATATTTGTTTTGGAAAATATTACCCCAGTGAAGAAAGGGAAGCGTCTAAAGGTAAGGGAAAAACTGGTCAGTTTTCTCCAAAAAAATTTTCAAATAGTATGACGGCTATGAATAATATTATGTATTATGTATAATATTATGCTTTGTGTGTGGGCTTAAGAAAATCTTGAGAGTATAAACTTAACTAGGTAAATAGGTTTTTTCGTGTTTTAATGCTTTAAAGCTGCAATGAAGCTTGTTTCTGGCTACCCTAGTGGTCACTTTGCGATCCGTACGACATATGATGGCAACATGTGCACCACTGCAATTCACAGAGGAAAAAAAAACGCTCTTCGCCCACAGCAATGGCAGCCAAGAAGAGAGAAAGAGAAAAATGCAGCACTGCAGCACCTCAACCAATGCAGCACCTCAACAAGTTCTCTCAAACTTCAGTACAACGGTACAACTCATTACAACTCCCACCAAAAAGCACAAGCTAATCAGGAGCACTGCTGGAGCATTCACTCCCCAGGAGGAGAGCACAGCACAGAAATCTAGGCTCAGCAGCTAAAGGGAGGTAAGGAGGCAAAGCTCAGATTGCCAGCTGAGCCTATGCTACGCCTGGAGAGGACTGCTTCACCTCGCTGCTGCTGTCCACCCTCACGCTGCCTAGGCTGGGAGACTGAATCCCTGCATAAGAGCTATTTCAACCACTAAAAAGGGGGACAAGTTTGTTTTCACCTTATCACTGCTTTTCTGCTGTACCAAATTGCACCTGCACCTTAAAGAAAAATAAACCCACAATACTGTTTGCTTTACTCCCATCTCTGTGCCAGTTCTTCTGTGTCCCATCCCTCAGAGTGCCCTCCAGACAATGTCGATTGATAAAAGCACTATACAAATAAATTTGAATTGAATAGAATGGAATTGACAGGCCTACAAAACTCCTACTTTTTTTATTGTGGCCAATGCTAACAGCAAAGCAGTGAGGTCCTAGGAGGTGAGACATTATCTGCAGGATAGCCTCGGACATTGCACAGAAAGTGAAAGACCAGAGAACAGGCATTTGACTTTCAGCAATGGTTGCCACATACATCTCAATGTACAGGGTGATAAGATGCATGCCTGCGCGAACTCTAGCACTGTACAAAATGCAGTGAACTAGATACTTATGATGCAGATTACACCAGAGGTGAAAGTTAAACTAAGTCTCCACAACCTCGCTTGGGAGACCGGAGTCTAAGAGCTGGTCCCCCTCAGAGGTGGGGGTGGACATTTATCCCCTGTGCCTGAGAGAGGAGGTTTCTCCTGATGGGAATCTCAGAAAGAGCATCATCCAGAAGTGAAATTAGTTTTGCAAGCCAGACTCAGGTTGGACAAAGAAGAGCCACCAGAAACAGTTGGACTAGGTCATGGTGTACCAGAGGTGGCAGAGTAGGCAGCAGTGGAGGTGGCCCTAAAGGGATATTTCTAGAAACCCTAGCCCTTGGGCATTTGGATTCCTTTCTGGCCCTCTCGGTGGAGATGAAAGACCCCAGGTTCTCTCTTGGCTTCTGGGTGTGCCCCTAAGCACTGAATGGCAATATGGATTTTACAGATGGGTGCTTGGGCTGCAATGCTAGCCTTTTTTTCCCCACTTCAGCAGGTCAGCCTGGCTTAATAGACCAAGCTACACTGCAGTGAGGGAAGAACAGGCCCTTAGCAAAAATCTAAAAGTCTAGAAGTCTTTTATCTCTAACAGATGCAGTGGAATTGCCAAATGACAATGCATCAGTGGACCAGCCAAAGGTGTGTGCTGTCTAATTTGTGGCATTAAGGGCTAAATATTTGGCTTGGCAGAGTTCAGACCAAATTGATGAGCCCGTCACTTCAATTCAGCCTGCTATGACTGCAAAAGCGCCATTGTGTGCAGTGCCACACTACTGTAGCTTGACCTGTGGCCATGTACCCCTTCCCTATAAGAGCCATGGTCAGACTGGGCTTTAATTGGAGAGCAGATTGTGTGCCAATGTGTGGAGATAGCACGGAATTGTCTTTAACCACGGGCATCGCCACATACCCATGCTCCTCTTGGCACACAATGTATAAGAGCCATTTTTTTTGGTAAAATGGTAATATGTGCTATAGGAGCACCCATACCCTTTAGTTGAATAGGACTTTTAGTTTGACAGAGCTTGAGATGGCCTTAAAGTTAAGATGGCCGCCGCTCACCTTTTAGATGAATCGTGAGAACAAAGGAAAGACGTTGAGGCATATAGTTCTTTACAAGACTTTTGGAGATATTTTTGTTTGTTTTGATCTCTCATTGGATACACTTTGTACCACTTTAATCATCTTGCCTGCTAATCATTTCTAAGCTATTGGAGCATCCTTGTTTATTCATGTTTGCCACCTTGCCTGCCTGCCTGCCTGTCTGTCTGCTTGCCTGCCTATCTGCTATCCTACCCGATTGTCTACCATACATTCATATCACCCCTTTGAAGGTACAATTTATAATTTATTTGAAAGCTTGTCAAAGGACCAACTAACGTCAGACACATTTTACTATAAATATGACATAACACAATGGTTAGCTGTGACAGAGGAGAATAAGTGGGCAGAATAAGGATTATTCCATGACCTTGACTCTTCAGTGTCGAGGTCTGTGAATAATGGGAAACATCTGCATGGAGGTGGAAAGCAGCATGAAATACATATACAAATACAATAAAATTATATCCCTATTCAGGTTAAAAGAAATCATACACCACAAAAAAAAATCTCTCATTCGTCTTCTGCTGACTCAACCTGCGACCTCCATGACCAAAGCGAGTTCACTGACCGACACACTCAGTACTTGAGACGCAAGGCGCAGGTGCTTGGCTGGAAATACAGCCAAACAAGCATAGGATGAGCTTAGCGACAGTGCATGAAATTGCCTTCAACAACACAAATGCCAGGGATTGTTCCTTTCAGGAAGCAATTCAATGGCATACCACTTATACCAGCTCATTGCATACCAGCTCATCAGAGCTTGATGAACACAATAATAATTCCTCAGGAGAAATCACAAAGTGAGTTCCCGGAGCTGAAGTGGGGAAATATGTGTTCAGAGAGAGTACAAAGGAAAGGAGATCACCCGTCTTCTTTTACTCGACCTGTGAGACCCATGATCTAAGTTGTCACACTGCCTCAGCAGATGAGGGAGAGCCAAGTGGGAGAGGAGAGCCAAACGAGATAATGGAAAGGAAATGTTTAGCAGCTGTAGTGAGTTGGTTAAATACAGTAGGTATATGACACTCTTACATGGACTGGAAATGAGGAGATGGGAGGTAAGTGTGGGACAACACAAAATGAGCCCTTTATTTTTGTTTACTCTTTTTTCACTTTTCAGCAATATTATTTATCAATGCCAATCTCTCTCTCTTTCTTTCTCTTTCTCTCTCTCACACACATTTTCATTACAATTTAAAAAGTACCATATGCAACAGCACATGTTCTGCTCTGCCAGTAATTAAAAATTCCATAAATAACAACAAAAGCAATATGCAATAATTGTTTATTTTCCATACATAGTTTAATTGACTTTTTTTTTTTAGATCAAACTGTAATAATACTTAATATATGGGAAGCTGGGAGTAGATGAAAATTTGACATTCCTGGACTGCTGTAGACTGATTACTCCCAAAGGGGGAAATTCTAAATGAAAGCTAAGCCAATTGTGGAAAATGAGGAGCTTACAATACACCCAAACAAAACATGCCTTTGTACCAATTCATGGGCATAAGCAAGAGATGAGTAAAAGAAAGTTCTTGCCAGCTTCTCTGGTTACCCTTTCATCTGGAAAAGCAAAACAATCTAGAGAGTGATTGGCTACAGCTCAGCAGAGCAGATTGAATATCCCTTTGTCAGTGAAGTCTACATCAAATCCCTCACCCTCTCTCAGACCTACTTCCTCTCTAGCCACTTGTGAAAGTTTATTTTAATCCAATCAGATACTATCGGGGTGAAACACCTAAGACCTCTTTTAAGGATACACTTTTGAGGGCAGGTGCCATGTACAGAATGGAAATGTGGCTAGGCAGGAAAATGCATTTAAAGGCAATATCAAGAGAAAATTAATAAGCTTAATAAAGAGGACAAAGTGCACATCTAAAAAAAAATGCACATCTGCAAGTGGTTGAGAAAAAAACAGTGAGCACTATATCACAAAGAGAACAAGAAGTGATCTTACAATAGTTTTGCAAGTGATTGATAAATTACTTTTTGCCTAAATTACAGTTGATAGGTAAAACAAAAACAAATTAGTTTATTTTGATATTGAATGCAGGAAAAAATGCATTTTTTTAAAAAAAAAATTTTGTATACTGTTAGTTCAAATCTTATTGAAAGACCACAAAGCTTGGTCTTCTCTTTCTACAACTTATCAATACTGGACAAATAGAAATATCTGATAATTAATGTTACATGAGCGATTTGAAACAATGAGTCAGCCTGATATTTATATTAAAAATAAAAAAAACATATACCGATACAGCTAAATGAGGTAGTCAAAGTAAATCAAAGTAAAATTGTGTTTCTAGCCCTTTGTTATTTTTTCCCCTTCAATAAAACCCCCTTTTTTATGTTATCCCGAGTGCTAACCACTAAGCCACCGTGCCCCCATTGCAGCAATATTATGTTTGATAAATATACTTATGTATATTAAATTGTATTTATCCTTCAGCCTGTTATTTTTTTTAGAAAATGTCTGATATCCTGGCTGTAACATAAACTAAATATTTAGTTTTCCAAAACAAGAAACTGAAAATTTGCCTTATTTGCCACTCCTCCTTATAATAACTTCTTTAGCAGAACTGCACTTTGAAAATATGTTACTCACTTAGCTATGTTTATGTTTAAGGATGTTGTTTTGATATTTGTAGGTCTTTAAAAATTAAATTCAAAACTATAATTTTTAAATGCATAAATAAATATCTTTATATTGCTAGAAATTGTGTTTATATTGTGTTTACCTTTTAAAATGGCATATTTACTACAGTATATCTTCTCCTTATAGGAGTATGCAAATCAACGTTCTTCAACTAAAAGGCTGGTGGTCCAGTTTCATTAAAAACTACAGGTAACCTTTTTAGTAGTGTTTTAAACCATATGTTATTAGAAACTAGATAGATAAATGTCCATGTCACATTATGTTCATTGATTATTTTTTCAATATAAATTGTCATTGTTTTACATAAAGGCAATGTCATGTAATACCTGAAATTCCACCTCATGGATTTGACATAAGGCTTTCAGAAATTCTCTAGCATTGCATTATAAAATTTGTATTAATGTTTTAAGCAACTAAATATAGCTGCAATACAAAGTGATATAAAATTTTCATATAAATTAAATACAAAATTAAAAGAACAGCATCCCAAGAGATTGGTGTTAATGAATCAGAATCATTAACTGTAGATTACTGTAGATTTTCCTTTTTATTTGTAAACAACCAATATAGACTACAGTCCTGTGGATCAGCTCTTCTTTCAATTCAAACCTAAGGGAAAAAGAGATTTTTAAATTTCCTTTCCTTTCTTGACTCTCCCATTGAAACATTTTCCAAAAGATGCAAATATCATTATATACTGTATATTTCTTCACCTTCACACTGACATAAAATTTGAAGAAAAACTTCAGAATGGGAAACATATAAAAATACCCTATGCACTGAATTTAAAAATGCATTTCTATTCAAATGCCTTTCCATGTGTACTAATCAACACTTATTAAAGTTGATTTAATATATTAACCTGGTGAAACTGTATAAATACAACAGGGGGCTCTAAAAAACAAGACTGAATAGTTTAATGACAAATATTAGCTTTATGTTGTGAAAGGTTAGAATCCCATTCTGAATTCTACTGATATCATCATCAGGTATAGCTTTACTGTCATCAATTAACTTATGTTTCTTAATGCATTGCAGAGATTTAACTGACAGAATGTAATATTGAAACACTACCTGATGTCTTAGATTCCAAAACAATATCAAATTATTATGTTGCTGCATCTACTGTTCTGATGTGTCACTCAGTGATATGCATAGCATGGAGTTAATAATCCAACTTGCGCATTCTTGCGATTGATAAATGAGGCTTGCGAACATTATCTGTATCCAGGCAGAAAATACAGGTCAGCATGATTTAACAGAGGTTAATGCAATCAAGATTACCATTTCCTGTTGTTGGCCAGAGGGGCGTGAAGCCAGAGGGAATGAAGGAATGAGAATAAGGAGGGGGATTGCAGCTCCTCTAACATGACATTGACAAATTGCCCTGTATTTATTTAAATAATGTAATCCAATCTTGTGGTAGTCTTGTAATATGTGTTTTTAAAGCAGTTGACCCTATTCGCTAACCAAAACAAATTAACCACTGGCATGCTAAGCAATTACTAGAGAAGCTTCAGTCTGTCCCACTTGTGGAGTGTGCTTGCCAAAAATGGCGTTAGTCAGGTCTAAATTGCTTTAAGAATATTCATTTTGTCTTAGTAAGTTTTTTTTGTTGTATTACTCCCTGATATAAGAACAGATGTTTGCTTCTTTATCTGTATAACTCTGTATAAATATCCCCTTTAAGCTCTAGGACTTTTTCTCTGTTTTGATTGGAATACATCCCCTATAGGAATTAACCCCAGTTGTACTGTAAGTTCATGCAGGCTAGACAAAGATCAAGAAAGAAACTCATCTTTAGTGGCGTAATCCAAATAATCCCCACTGATTACAAATCTAACCAGCTTGAGTATTGTATTGATGGCATTTTTGAGCATCCAAAAAATATCTACACAGTGTACATGTGTACTGATAATCTTATCAAAAAAGTTATTATTATTATTATTATTATTATTATTATTAGGGGTCAAGCCCCGAAGGGACGTAGACACCTATTGTTATTGTCGGTTTTATTATTATTATTATTATTATTAGGGGACAAGCCCCGAAGGGGCGTAGACACCTATTGTTATTGTCGGTTTTCTTATTATTATTAGGGGTCAAGCCCCGAAGGGGCGTAGACACCTATTGTTATTGTCGGTTTTCTTATTATTAGGGGTCAAGCCCCGAAGGGGCGTAGACACCTATTGTTATTGTCGGTTTTATTATTATTATTATTATTATTATTATTATTATTATTATTATTATTATTCCTCTTCTTCCATTGAAGTCAATGGCAGCCCATAGAACCGTACATAGGAAAGTTATGTAATTTGGCACACATGTAGAGGCAAGTCTTAGAAGTTATTCTAGCAACTTTGGTGTGTCTAGATCAAACCCTTTAGCGCCACCAACAGTCCAAACATCCAATTATGTTCATGTTCATAACTGCTGACTCGTAAGGCCTAGAGACACAGTTCTTGCATATTGTGGATCCTTTGCTCACGCCGAATCAAATGCATATGACATCATTTCTGTCATGAATACCTTTCCGCCATTTTTAATTTTCCTTGATACATACGTTGTCGAACTCCTCCTAGACCGTTTGTCCGATTTGCATGTCCTTTGGTATCTAGCATCTAGAGACACCTTAGACAAAAAGTTATCAAAAGTTTTTTGATAGACCAATGCCTTCTCGTATACTGTGGTAACATACATGGTGGCGAGCACGCCAAAACAGATGTGAGGCTGTATCTTCGCAAAACTTATGCGTGTCGACGTGAAACTTGGTGTATGTCATTATAGTCATGATCTGATGGGGCTTACAACGTTTCGTGACAACGCCACCTAGTGGTCACAAGATTTTAAAAACAGCTATTTTCATCAGCGACATGTTCTGAGTGCATGTGATCGGCTTGACCCCGGAATGGCTGCTTGCAGCTATATTTATTATTATTATTCTTCCTCTTCTTCCATTGAAGTCAATGGCAGCCCATAGAACCGTATGTAGGAAAGTTATGTAATTTGGCACACATGTAGAGGCCAGTCTTAGAAGTTACTCTAGCAACTTTGGTGTGTCTAGCTCAAACCCTTTAGCGCCACCAACAGTCCAAAATCCAATTATGTTCATGTTCTTAACTGCTGACTGGTAAGGCCTAGAGACATAGTTCTTGCATATTTTGGATCCTTTGCTCATGCCGATTCGAATGCACCATATGACATCATTTCCATCATGGATATCTTTCCGCCATTTTGAATTTTCCTTAATGCCTACTTTTTCAAACTCCTCCTAGACCGTTTGTCCAATTTGCATGTCCGTTGGTATCTAGCATCTAGAGACACCCGAGACAAAAAGTTATCAAAAGTTTTTTGATAGACCAATGCCTTCTTGTATACTGTGGCAACATACATGGTGGCGAGCACGCCAAAACAGACGTGAGGACGTATCTTCACAAAACTTATGCGTGTCGACTCGAAACTTGCTATATGTCATTATAGTCATGACCTGAGGGTGCATGCCACGTTTCGTGACAGTGCCACCTAGTGGCCACGAGATTTGAAAAACAGCTATTTTTGCTTATAATAACTGCAAACTTGAGTCTAAAATCATGAAGTAGGTGTTTTTAGACTCCTTGAGGCATGCTGACTCAAACGATACCAAACAGTTTTCAGACGGCTATTTTGTGTGGTGGCGAGCATGCCAAAACAGACATGAGGTTGTATCTTCGCAAAACTTGTGTGTCAACACGAAACTTGGTATATGTCATTATAGTCATGACCTGAGTGTGCATGCAACGTTTCATGACAGTGCCACCTATTGAACACGAGATTTTAAAATCGGCTATTTTCGCTTATAAGAACTGCAAAAGTTAGTCTAAAATCACGAAAGAGGTGTTGTTAGACTCCTTGAAGCATGCTGAGTCAAACGATACCAAACCGTTGCACCATACATGGCGGCGAGCGCGCCAAAACAGACGTGAGGCTGTATGTTCGCAAAACTTATGCATGTCGACACGAAACTTGGTATATGTCATTATAGTCATGACCTGAGGGTGCATGCAACATTTTGTGACAGCGCCACCTAGTGGCGACGAAATTGTAAAAACAATGCCATATCGCTACGAAACTTGGTATGGTTCATCAGCGACGGCTGCTTGTAGCTATATTTATTATTACTATTCTTCCTCTTCTTCCATTGAAGTCAATGGCAGCCCATAGAACCGTACGTAGGAAAGTTTTGTAATTTGGCACACATGTAGAGGCCAGTCTTAGAAGTTACTATAGCAACTTTGGTGTGTCTAGCTCAAACCCTCTAGTGCCATTAACAGTCCAAATACCAATTATGTTCATGTTCATAACTGCTGACTCGTAAGGCCTAGAGACAAACCTTTTGCATATTTTGGACCCTTTGCTCATGCCGATTCGAATGCACCATATGACGTCCTTTCTGTCATGAATACCTTTCCGCCATTTTGAATTTTCCAAAAAACCTACTTTTTCAAACTCCTCCTAGACCGTTTGTCAGATTTGCATGTCCTTTAGTATGTAGTATCTAGAGACACCCGAGACAAAAAGTTATCAAAAGCTTTTTGATAGACCAATTTCTTCTCGTATACCGTGGCAACATTCATGGTGGCGAGCACGCCAAAACAGACGTGAGGCCGTATCTTCGCAAAACTTATGCGTGTCAACACGAAACTTGGTATATGTCATTATAGTCATGACCTGAGGGTGCATGCAACGTTTCGTGACAGCGCCACCTAGTGGCCACGAGATTTTAAAAACAGCTATTTTTGCTTATAACTACTGCAAACGTGAGTCTAAAATCATGAAAGGTGTTGTTAGACTCCTTGAGGCATGCCGAGTCAAACGATACCAAACGGTTTTCGTTCGGCCATTTTGTGTGGTGGCGAGCACGCCAAAACAGACGTGAGGCTGTATCTTCGCAAAACTTATGCGTGTCGACACGAAACTCGGTATATGTCATTATAGTCATGACCTGGGGGTGCATGCAACGTTTCGTGACAGTGCCACCTAGTGGTCACAATATTTTAAAAATAGCTGTTTTCGCTTATAACTACTGCAAACTTGCGTCTAAAATCATGAAGGAGGTGTTGTTAAACTACTTGAGGCATGCTGAGTCAAACGATACAAAAACCATGGCAACATACATGGTGGCGAGAACGCCAAAACAGACGTGAGGCAGTATGTTCGCAAAACTTATGCGTGTCGACATGAAACTTGGTAAATGTCATTATAGTCATGACCTAAGGGTGCATGCGACGTTTCATGACAGCGCCACCTAGTGGCAACGAGATTTTATAAACAATGCCATATCGCTACGAAACTTGGTATGGTTCATCAGCGACATGTTCTGAGCGCATCTGATCGGCTTGACCCCGGAATGGCTGCTTGCAGCTATATTTATTATTATTATTATTATTATTATTATTATTATTATTATTATTAAAGATCGCAAGATCCTCTTCACAACCTACTAGCTTAGAAACGGTCCATTTCAAATTCTTAGCTTTAACCTGGGCAGCACTGTAGTCAAGGCACATACCTTCAGGTCTCAGGTAAACAGCAAATACATAATTTCATGAATTACTTTCATTGGAATGTATTATTGTATTTGAGTAATGTTATTTTCCCCATTATTTTTTTTAAATTCTGGTATTTTAATATATTTGTATATTTTCAAAATATAAATGTTTAAAAATATAAAAGAAATTCGAAATTCCAAACCAAAGCTTTGTTATAAAATTTCAAACTAAGCTAAGCAGGTTTATTTGACATTGTGAATAAAAAGACAAAACTTCCTTCTAGTTATAAATTAAAATGCTTTGTGTGATCGTTAAGGTTAATAACACTGAATTTTGTCAAATTTAAATAAAATTATTTTGTAACGATGGAATATAAACAGAAATGATGGCATCACCAAAAGTTACCAAATGCATCACATATCCAACCAGACCCCACCCATGATATACAACCTGATATTATGTGAAATGCATCTGATTTTTAATGATTCAAATACAAAAAGCTAAAAAACTAGGCATATATTGATACTATTTTCAATGGTTTTGGGCTGCATTTTGGGTGGATGGAAGCACATTTAGAGAAATTAATATCAAAATTGTATTGTATTCAGATTGCAAATGTAACTTCAGACTTGGACTTATATAAGGTTATCAGAATTATATATTTCAGAAAATCAATTATCTGCACAAGACAAGTCAAAATATGAACAACTGTTCCTGTTCCTGGCATATCTTTTGAACTGTAGTGTTCAACAAAATGCCCCACCACTGAATATGACCACAAGACCTTCCTTTCACTCATAATCAATTTCAACCTAGCATCAAAATAAATTAACATCAAGTTTTTGAGAAAGGCAATTTCATAAATCTATTCACCAATAGAAGAACTTGGAATATGTTTAATTCAATGAATATAAATATTGTACAAATATTGTAAACCATCACAAAAAGGTTAGAAAATGAATGAAATATGAAAATACTGCACATGCTTTGGATGTTTTCATACATGTTAATTCTTACACTCCGTGTTCCACATACATACAGTCCACCAGTTAAAGACATTCAAACACAAGTATTACTCAATGAAAATGATTTTTAAAAAGGTATGCAAATATCCATCCAGCATTCCATTTATTTTCTGTACCCTTTTCTTACGAAGAATTGCAAGGAATCTTGGGTCTATCTCAGCAGGACCTAGGGCACAAGGCAGGAGACACCTTGGATGTGGTGCTAAACTAACATAGGGCACACACATATGCGCACACACAATCATACACTATTGACAAATTCAGGATTCAAGATTTTTATTTGTCACGTACACAATTATATAGGGCATATACAGTATAACCAGCAGTGAATGTGAGTCAGGTCCACTCCATGGACATTGCACTTATTAGAAAAATGAGATAAAAGTAAACAATGAAAATATAAGAATAAAATATAAAAAAATATGTATACTGTAGAATGGAAAATAATGTGCATGAAAGTAAACTGTAGTTATAAATATAAGACACACAGGGATGTACAAGAGGCAATGTGCATATGTGCATTATACTGTAGTCTTAAATATTAAGATACACAGGAATGTGCAAGAGGCAAATGTGCAAACAGTTTGACACTTTCACTATGTCAATGTGAGGTAGTGAATGATGAAAATCTTACTGATAAAGTGAATATTAAGTGGACATGAAGATGTTAAGAGGCTGGTTTTGAGTTTAGGAACCTGTTGGCCTGGGGGAAGAAACTCCTAAGTCTCGCGGTTTTTGCCATCAGGCTACGGAAGCGCTTACCAGATGGCAGCAAAGTGAAAAGATGGTTATTGGGGTGGATTGAGTCCTTGATGATTTTAGCAGCTCTGTTTTTGCAGCGTTTGAGGTATAAATCTAGAAATTTAGAAATGCCATCAGCCTGCAATGCAGGTCTTTGTAATGGAGGAAGATACTGGAATACACAGAGAAAACTTGCAATGTCTGCACTGTCTTTTGTCCTGCACTATCTTGTCTGTCTTGTTTGTCTTGTCCTGCACTGTTTGCACCAGGTATCACAGTTGCACTTTATGTGGCTAAGACTTACTTACTAAGTCCTTAGCTCTGTCTTTGCTTTTATGTATCACCATGGTCCTGGAGAAATTTGTCTCATTTCACTATGTACTGCAACAGCTATATACAGTATGGTTGAAATGACAATAAAAGCTTATTGGCTTGACTTGAAAACCCCAATTGCCCAGGGGGAACCTGCAAAGTCCACACATTGAGGGGGAACTCAAACCCTGAACCCTGGAGGTATGAGGTAAAAAAAAAAAAGGCTTAGTTGATTTTTTTTATAATAGGGGGGCACAAAATTTCATTCTTACTGCACAATTAGAGAAAGGGATCCCAGAAGACTTGCAATGGTAATCAAAAGTCTTTTTCTTCATGTAGTATTATTAGCAACTTCCGTAATTAAACATGCCCATTAGACAGTGATGATTATTTCAAAGGTTACAGTATTTATCAGGCTCGCTACTGGAAATGATTTTCTCTATCCTGTGACACACGGTAGTCAGGGTGAAAATGGCAGATCCTCACTCACAATAGACAAACAGAGACAGATAGCAATCATGACAGAAATTCACCTAAACTGAATGGAATAAGTAAGTAAAGAGTAAAATAGAGGCTAAGGAAGACATGGGCCAGCAAATGAGAGTCAAGTGAATGTGTATGTTTCAGAGTTACATCAGAGACTGATGTAAATTGTAAACACTTCAGTTGCATCTAAACAAGGAATTTGCCTCATGTTGACATTGTGTTATAAAATAAATAAGACCACACCTGAAGCTCCACCATCTTCTCAGTTATCTTACTATCCTGCACAATGCAGCAGGCACTGAGAACTCTAGCCCAATTCTCAGAGTTCTTCTCCTTCCAGCAGGTTCTCACATGAAACAAAGGAATTAATATTATCAGACATGTTGAGTATTTGTTGAGTACAATTGGTATTTATGGTAACCAATGCTACTTTCAAATTCAATGTTGCTAATAATAATGAATATATTATGTAAGTACAAACACTCTAGGGTTAGGGTTATATTCAATGTAATTGTTTTTATTATTTAATCATTTTTATTTCTACTACCACACATCATTCCATACCTAAGTATTTTGCCAAAGTATCTTGCGAGCATACACCCATTTTAGTCAATACATTGTGTTATTTTAGTTTTGCCAAATTAACAGTTCTGCATCCTCTCCTATAATGTCACAATCGTAGACTCTCCTCTTTAGTTTACCCCACAGGTTTTCTATGGGAGACTATAATGGCCATAGCAGGACCTTGATTTTGTGGTCAATAAACCATTCTTGTATTGGTTTTGATAATTTTAAGCTTTCTGGCAGAGGCGATCAGGTGTCCATTTAATATCTGTTGATGTCAGATAGAATATCATGTATTATGTAGAATATCATGTATCCTAACAAAACAGCCTCAAACATTAAAGAACCACCACCATATTTAATCATGGGCATGAATTTATTTTCCATGTTGGTACTTTATTCTGTGTGCCAAACCCATCTCTTGTGTTTTTTGCCAAAAACTTTATTTTGGTTTCATCTGACCATAGACTCCGATCCCATTTGAATTTTCAGCAGTGTCAGGGAAATTGCTTGAGTTTGTTTTTGAATGAGAATAGAGGCTTTTTTCTTGAAACCCTTCCAAACAACTTGTGGTGATGGAGACCTGATAAATGAAAAACTAGGTATCTAATGAATTGTATAATTTGTAAGGTAGTAAGGTAGTAACAGCACTTTATGTGGGACAGTATATGTCTCCCTTGGTCCAGAAGTATAACTGTAATTGAAAAAGAATATAATTTGCATTTTCCAGTGTTACAGTATGTCTTAGGTGTAATTTGTGTCGTCTTGTATCGTTTTCATGTCTCCGGCTTGTTTCTTTAAGTTTCAGTTCAGTTCTTTTCTTCTAGTGTTTTTTTGTGTTATGATTTATTTAATAAATCACATTTTTAGCTATCCCTGCATTTGGGTCTGAATTTTATCACAAAGACGTCCATTTTCTGATTGTAGAATTCCTCCACTCTCAGACCCAGTGGGCTAGCTTCTAGACTGACACAGACCAATTGGTGGAGGATCTTTTGGACAATTTAGATTTTTTTTTTTCTGTTGGTTTTCTTGGGTAGACTTCGCTCTGCACCTGTTCCTGTGTTTCCTTTCTTTTGCTCCATGTGGCAAAGGATTTTTCTTACCCTCCCTCCCTCCCTCCCTCCCTCCCTCCCTCCCTCTCTGGACGTTGGTTTGGCTGCGGCTTGGGAGGGGTTGTTATGCTGACTTCTGCTCAGCTGTGGATGCTGCTTGGGCCCCTCTGGCTATGCTGCTATATGCCCTGCCCTTGTCTTATTCCTTCCTGCCTCAGCACACCTGTTCCTCATGTGTCTAATTGTCTCCCTATTTGTTATTAATCCTCATCTTTGTGTCAAATTTGTATGGTATTTCAATTTTATTTTCTTTCTCCTAGTGTTCCCCATATTTTTGTCTTACGTTTTATTTAATAAATCGTGTTTTTAGCTATCTCTGCATTTGGGTCTGAATTTTATCATGGAGACACCCCTGTTTTCTGACAGCAATGAATCATTAACCATTTAGAAGTGTGCTAATAAATCTCTTTGGATTTGTTAATTGCACCAAATGAAGTGCTACTGTTAAAAAAGAGAAGATGTAATGCTGGGACTCAAACATTATGTCTTCCAGTTTTACAATTAACAGTTCACTAAGCAAATTGACTAAACAGCATATCATATGCTAAAGACTTATTAACTTGTTTTATGGTCATATTTTTAGATGCAAATGGGATTATACTATGCACATACAGACTATGTGCTACCTACAGTACAGATGGTGTGTGTGTGTGTGTGTGTGTGTGTGTGTGTGTGTGTGTGAGAGAGAGAGAGAGAGAGAGAGAGAGAGATCACTCAATTAACGAATCACTCTAAACAATTATGTGGACTGTATTTTCACACAAAACTTTGAAGAGTAATGGCAAGTACACCTACCAATTTTAAGGATACCAAGTCAAAATTCTAAGAAATTGTGTATTTGTTGAAGAGCACAGGCTGAGTCAGCAGACAGTCCCAGTAAAACGTGTGCTGCCTTGTTTCACTACTCTGTTGTTTCTACCTCTGATGATGATAAAGTATGATTGTATTGGAAGCACCATTATGATCATATATTATCCAAGTGTTGACACCTTTGCAAAAGTTGCAGAAAATTGCCCTTCATGACTGGAGTGTGAAACATTTAGCAGTATTCAAGGATAATTTTATTTAAACTCCACTATAAATAATTAGGGAATCTTTATTTGTGGGCACCAGCTTTAAATTAGCTTTAAAATAGCTGCAAAAGGAAATAGCATCACTGAACAAGGATGAACATTCATAATGTTGGGCCCATGCTTTAGAATAATAAAGTGTATGTTTTAATGAATAAAGTATCTTTGCCGTTATGATCTTTTTAATAAGATACATATCTGCAAAAATACCCAAGATGAGTCAGATTTAAGAAGGCCACATGTTACTGCATTTACTTACGGGATGCATGTAAACAAGTAAATGACTCGTCTACTGTATGTTTTTAGTTTGAGACATCGATGTGCATTTTCCATACTTCTTTGATCCAGATAAATCATTCATCATTAAACAAATGAGTGTGCTGACCACTGGGTGAGTTCTGCCTTAGCCTCACAATTGTCATAGGTATGAGTAATTAGTAATAAGGTGCAATTGAGTGTGATATGATTTCTGGAATTTCTCTTTATACATTTTATTCAGGTAGAACTAATGTATGAATTTTGTGGAGTAGTTACTATTACAAAATAAACTGTATGCTAATCCCTTGTCACCATGTATTCTCAGCCTCTTCTGTGTTGTAGATTTTTTGTCAAAACATCTGCATGTGTTCCCCTGGTCTTTTTCATTTTTGCTTGCTATGGTAATCCTTTTACCTTATAATTTTAATGAATAAATATTTCCCCACTTTTTCATGTTTATTAATTAGAAATTCATAGTTTTCCATTGCACACATTTCTCTAGTGCTGTTTTCAAAGAAGCCGTAAACCTAATACAGCATATCTTAATTTTTAATATTTTAATCTGTAGCAGTTTAAATAATATTTTTCAAATATTATATATACTTTAAAAGTATATAATATATAATACTTTAATATACTTAAAGTGTATATTATATACTTTAAGTATATAATATATAATACTTTAAAATCCATTCAAACAGTGAAAAACACAATTTTGATCAAAGAAACCAATAAGCAGATTAATAAGACATGTTTGGCAGTTTGAGACCACAAACCCACTTTGTCTGCCTTAAGGTTTGTTCATGAGTCTGCATATAGTATATTAGACAGGTTTTCTTCCTCATTCTCTTGCTCACTCACTCTCTGCTATATGCCTTTGCTATTAGAGGCCCCCAGTGTTCCCTTGAGTCCATGACCCTGGATCTGCCTGCTGACTACCATCTCCTGCCGATCATCGTCATGCATCGCGCTGCAGGACACGTGAACCAGTGGCCAGAACAGCATGTGGGCTAAGCATTAATTTTCACAGCCTATAATTCTCCACCTTAGATCTCCAGCAACATAATCTATTTTTAACACTGCAGCCAATCACTGTCCAGGTCTCCATCCACCTGACCTACAGCTTTAGGTGTTACTTGCAGTAAGCCAAGTCAAAAAAGTATCCGATTGTATTCACAACCAGTACAACACTGAGGAGCAAAGGTGGAAAAACAGGCCAGGCATTGTTACCATGACTACTGATGGATTTAACATATGTGCTTGTTGAACATGATATTAAAATGAATGTTATTTGCTACATTAAAATAATTGAGTTAGTGCTGGTGCATTGTGTCACACGAGTTTAAAAACAGCAAGACAGAAATAAGCAGGAGACATCAGAAGCAAACATCTTTATTATTAATGTTTGTAATTCCTACATCCCAGGAGATGAACAGTCATCTGTATTTGTCTACTGAATATTTAATAACAAAATCATACCCTAACAAGAACAAAAGCAACTTGAACTTCTATTTAGTTTTTCACAAACTTCAAAGATGCCTAAATTACCATTGTAACAACACTACCAATAACTACACAATCATTATATGACTTGTGAAAATATTTCTCAGTTCATCATTGTTCCTTTGTTTCATCTGACAATTCATCAATTTTAGTAGCCCATGACACTTTAGTAATCACTTCCATGTGTTCATGTGTTTTGTTTATGTCCTGTTTCCACCCCGTATTAGCACTGGGTGTTGCGCTCATATGTTATGATGAGTCTCTCCTCTTTTCAACATTTTTCAATGTTTTAGGATGTTTTTAATCTTATACATCCAGTAATATGTGTCCATATTTTTTTATGTTCAGTTTCAGTGGTATTCTGAACACAACTGGTACTTTAGTACCTGATTATTTGTAATATATTGATCTATTTTCTATATCCAACATTTGCAAGAAATCTCTTGAACTCAGTGTGTTTTATTCCTGGTAATGTATGAATCCCTGTAATGTAATGAATTCCTGGCATATGCTAAATGATGTAAATGTATATTAATTTGTAAATTGCATGTCCACTAAATTAGGTATATGCAAGGTACTGCAAAAAGTTTTGTTAATACCTAAACAATATCAAAATATAATGTCATGTTAATTTATGGCATTTAAAATAGTAGAGATTTAGAAAAAAATACAACTCTGTACTGTGAATAGAGGAACAACTGTGTTTTGGTCATTTATTTGGAACTCAGTAGATGAAACTTAAAAATTATATTAAATTTTCATACCCACATTCATTTAAAGAAGTATACAATGTAAAATGAGACTGTCTTACATTCTACATTATGCCTGCCAATCTTTCTCTCCAACAGTGATTTGAATGGTCAATTTTATTCAAAATATTGCACCCAATTCGAAAGAGAGTGATAGGAGAGCTCAGATGCAGGCTTGACATAGACCAGACAATGAGACAAGCTAAACAAGGGAGGGGGGACTGAAAACCCCCTTTGTTTAGCCCCATCTCAATGTTGACACAGTGTTAAGTTAACCCCATTGAGACCAGTGAGTCTATCTCTGGCCCAAATTGTGTAGGGAGTGTTTTCATAAAACAGAGGTTTGTGGCCACCCTCCAGATGAGACAAAGCTAGCCATATCAGTTTCCTGTCTGCAACCCCATGCCATTTGGTCATGACTCCTCTAAATCTCATGAGAAATCTCTTTTTGCATTTTAAATAGCAGAGACTGCAGTCTGGCCAAGATACTCTGGATCTACCCCCTTCACATCTATGGATATTATAGTAAGGAGTCTGAACACCCACCCATCCATCCAATTCTCTGTACCTCTTTTGCTCTATTGAGTCGTGGGGGAGCTTGGAGCCAGGGTAAAAGGTGGGGGACACCCTGGACTGTGTGCTAATTTGTGTGATATTAAACAATGTTTGCCTACAATGGTTAAATCTGTATGGTCCTTTCATAAGCACAATTTCTAAATCTTAATCATAATTTTCAGGCTTGTGTGTTAAAGTGGCTTACAATGCTGTCATATAAGTGTAGCAACAAATTTCAGATTATAATCCATATTTGCTAGGTAAAAAAAATATGGAATTACTTGCAATTAGTGCCCCAACACAACTTTGGTCTTATTCATGACCTGGGTTTTGATTAATTTGAAAATGTTGCAGAATGCTGCCTCCTAACTTGGCTTATTTTGATGCCCAATTAGTATGCTAATAGCAGTAATTATACTACATGTCTCATCACCTAGAGGCTTTTTAAAATGATAAAATAATGAGAATAAACAAGCCAAGGCTGACATTCAGGAGTCCAGCCTAATTACTCTGTGTGGAACCGCCGGGGATTCTCCATTCCTGCGGGAGTGTGCTACTCATCATTTTTCACATGCAAGTATACAAATGTTAAAGTACTCATTATATTATTATGCCTGCTTACCAAGGTAGTAACCTCAAAGTACAGTTGCATCTGCATATGGCATCAATGGCATGATGACTGCACACACTGGTAGATGTTATGCAGACGGGCATTAAACAAAACCAGCTCTAATCATTATCCCATGAAATTCGCATGGATGAATTATATAGGTTCTGACCTGTAACTATCTCTCTGATAAATTTACTTGCCTTTCTAATCATTCAACACTGTAGGACAGGTTGGAGGATATTCTGAAATTTCAGCCAATATCATACTGTATAACCAATTGCTTGCTTTGTTGCTTTGAGGGCCCACAGAGAAAATCAACATAATTGAAATTACTGTGAGAAACAAGCATGATCACACAAAAAATTTTGCCAAATGACAGTTCACACCCATCCCATAAAGCAAAATATGGCTGGTCTATAAGGCTTTCTTTCAGTAAGTGAGTAGCAAGCACCTCTTGTGACCCCCTCTATCCATTCTTAATCATTCAAGCATTGGCTTCCTGTGACCACAAATAGAAAAGTGTCCTCTCCCCAGAGCCTTGGATCTTAAGCCACTTTTTCCTTTATAGCATCCAGAAGATTAGCCATGACTGCACAGCACTGCAGGAGACCAGCTGGTTGCAGTTGGCCACTGCTAAATGGACAATTACCATGCTATCAAGCAGTACATTCTGACTCCACCTCATTAGTGATAAGGCTATTAAGCAAATCGGCAAACCCAGGCCTCTAAATTGCGAATCCTGATATAATTGAATGAAAAATCTTAATTAATTGCAGATTTTAAGATGCAAATTTGCCAACAATAAAGCCATGTAAAAGGCTAATCAATGGCTATGAGTGGGTTTACTTCTGGTAGCATAATTAATTTGATGCAGCCCTGGACAAACGAGGAACATGTTATTAAAATGTTTACCAGTGAGTCAATAACAGAGAACACAGATACAAACATAGAAACTAGCAACATTAAACTAATGCAAGTACTGTATGTCTAATTCCAGTTTCAACTCATCATCACACAATTCATCTCCATTTTGGTGAGATTGCATGATGGTTACTTTACCTAAAAAGAAACAAGCCTGTATTAAAATGCCCTATTGGCAGATGCAGGCCAGCACAGAGCCTGCTAATATCAATCCCTGGTAGTTTTCACTCAAAATATTAGCATCCAATTTTAACTAATGATTTTTAACTCCAATGTATGCACTAAGTAAAAACAGACCATTTTCAATTTGAGACTGTAACTGAACTTCAAATGAGTAAGTTATTATCTGGATCATTTAACACTTTATTAAACCACATGGAGCTGCATTTTCCATTTACAAAATTTGTATTCTTAGGTGATGTTCTTAATATCAATGTATCTAACAGAGCAGAATATTATTATATGTTCTTGTTGCTACTTTTTAAATATTTTAAATATTTATTTCATTATATGTATGTTTTTATATCTAAATTTATATGCCTAAAATGTTTGTATAAATTAACTTAATTTTTCTGTGAGTTAGTATATAGTAATTAATGATAAAATCACAGCATGTCTACCTTCATAGGCAAAGCAAGCCTAAACATAACAAAGCAGAAATAAGCCAATATAATATCATCATTTTATCCAACAACTCTTATTATTGTATGGTATAAACTTACTTTAACCACATAAACCCCCAGTTATTGCTGTATTAATCTTAAAACCTATAATTCATTGACAGAAAATAGTTCTTTAGTGGTTATTTGTAAGTATTTGTTCTTAAATGTTCACTGCTAACTGTGTCTTCTTAGCTTCCATAAAGGTTCTCTGGTCCATAGGAAAAGAACAGTTTTGTAACTCTTTTTAAGAATAATGGGCACTTTATGGATTATTGATCACCGTTGCTATGAGGAAGATTCCACTTGATCTGCAACACTGTTTGGGTAGGTGATATGTCTCAAATTAATAGATTATTTTAAATATATCACCCACATGAACGCTAGGATGCAGGCTTCTCAGCAGACCATTGCCACAGGCTTACCTTTTCCTACAGTGCATCCAGGTGTTTTTTTTCCAAGGTAAGTGATGTATGCTCAGTTTTTAACACAGTCTAAATGTCTTAATAGCAGCATTGTCCTAAACTTCATATAGCAGTGTTGGCAGAGGGAAAAAACTATGGAAATATGCCAAAAATAACCCTACTGTTCTAAAGGCATAGAATGCAGATAATTAAATAATCACATTTGAGTACAAAAAGCTGACATGCTAATTAAATTAATGTAGAATGCGGTTTCTGATAAAGACTTTGTTGTGGTGTGCTCTGGCATCTTCACAAGCAGTAAGCTTTATATATATATATATATATATATATATATATATATATATATATATATATATATATATATATATATATATATATATAAAACCAGGACCAGGCTTATATGGGTGCTGGCAAACCACCATCGCAGGATGGGTTTTGAATTTGTGTTGCACCAGATGTGTAAGTCCCGGCACAGACAACAAGACGTCAGAGAATTTGTCAATGACTTCCGTGATGTCTTATTAATAGGCTGGTGTGAGATCTTACTCTCTTTTCACAAGGGCATGCATTTGGGGATCTGTTATGGGAAAACTGAATGCAGAAGGGGCAGGAAGATTCATTTCTTTAGAATATTAATATTGTAAAGTTGTGTGTGTGTATGCTTACTTGGCTGTTGTGTGTGTGTATGCTTACTTGGCTTACTTGGCTACCACCCTCTCAAATGCCTTGCCATTTCACCAGGAATTTTCAGGTGACATTGGGGATGAGCAGCATTACTTGCTGGAACTTTCTTGGCTGGGCTGGCTAGTTATAGTTCCTTTGTTGGGCATGCTGTGCCGCTTCCAAGTGCTTCCTCATGATGTGCTAAACATAATGGATTCGTTCCTGCATATCATGGATGAAATCGATTATGGATTGGACCAGGAATGCTGTTTCTCCCATGTCTCCCGGGCCACATCGTAGTCTCAACAGGTGCTCCAATGGGGTGAAGTGAATGCCTGGAAGGTTTAATAAACAACAAAGAGGACATATGGACATATGGTCCCAGTTCCATCCCTCCTCATCTACCAGCATATGCAGCATCTGTTTCAATGTCTGTTTGAGCCACTCCACAAACCCATTAGTCTGAGGGTGGTAGACAGACATCCTTAGGTGCTTGAGCTTCAACAGCCTACAACTGTCCACCATTAATTTAGACAAGAAAGGCATACCGTGGTCTGTGAGCATGTCCTTTGGGATGCCAACCCGGCTAAAGAGTATGAGGAGCTCCCTGGTGAGATTCCGAGAGGTGGCCTTTAACAATTGGACCACCTCAGAGTAACAGGTGGCCTAATATGTAATCACCAGGGTGTGATTGCAGTAGTGGCCCGACGAGGTCCATGACAATCCTTTCAATGCTTCACTGATGATGGGAAGGGGATGAGAGGTGCCAGTGCAGGATTCTGTGGAGAGGTCTGCTGGCAATGAACACAGGAATGGCAGAATGCTAGGACCTCTGCATTCATTCCAGGCCACATAAATCATTCCCACAGCTTGTATAGTGTATTTTTTGGACCCAGATGACCCCCAAGTGTGTGTGAATGGGCCAGGGGCAGGAGGAAGGGGCTATGCTATTGTGGCATGAACAGCAAACCGCAGGGCTCTCCTCTCCTGTTGGTGTGGCGGTATAAAAGACCGTTTTTACCAGAAAGTAGAACTTGGTATTGGCTGAGGGGGTCTGTTTTATTCCATCTACTTACAGCCTTGGCCTCAACTGTGCTTCAGACAGTCATCCTCATTTTGCTCCTTCCCAAATCTGTTGGAAGACAGACAAGATTGGATTAGACAGAAATTGGGACTCTAATGGAGAGGAGCCATCTCCTTCTTCCTGAGCCATTCACGCCTACTGCACCAGGCCATTCAATCCTGTTTTCGGCCACAAATCCAGGGACAGTCAATTCTGAGTGGCAAGGGGACAGTCCTTCTATGGATTTTAACCTGTGTATTGGAGACTGTGGGAGGGACAATGGCCAGCTTCTAGGAGCACAGATATGGGACAGCTGTTTACCTCCATGGTGAGCCATGGTGCTTTAGGGGCTGTGAAAACATGAAACCCACAGCTAGTAAGCCACGGCTTAAGACCCAGGCCAGCAGAGTGGATTCTGGTCCTTTGGCATGGGCTCAATTGATTGGTCCCAGAGCACGACCAATGATGGCAGCATTGATGGGAGATTGGCTACAGCAGATGAGGATTTCCTGCTTTACCCGGTCGTAGACTTGCATCTTCTCAGGACAGATGGCATAATAAGCAGTAAGGTTAAACTTTGACTCAATTCCAAGTTGACCAGCCCTCCCGGTCCACGGCGCTCTCAAAAGTGTCCAGAATAGCCTCCACATTGTCCTCCTCCATTCATTTGATGAGTCGGCATTGAGCATCACAAATGGGATTGGAGAGAGGGATCAACGCTGCCACTAAGCCTCTCAAGTTTTCAAGCATTTCCTGGGTGTCACTTTTAATGTTTTTGGCCAGCTTCTGGGTAACTGTATGTTGATGGAACTCTAGCAGATGCTGCAGGACCTGCTCCAAGCTAAGGCTGGGGCCTCTTCTGTGTATGATGATTGCATCCTTCAACAGTGTACACACTCTAGTAGTGTGGAAATGAAAGAACAGCACAGAGTCGAGGATTAGGGTTCAAAACTTATTCGTAACTTATTGTGCAAAAATAGAAGACAAAAAAGGTGTAACAATCTTAGCATATCAAACTTGCAGTGAGGGTTTGGCCCTCTGCATTTTGGCAGGAGTTTTGCCCCCCCACCTTGCACTCTGATCTAGCAGAGCTGACCTTGGTGAAGCTGGCCATGGTGCTTTACCACTGCTGTCTCCTCTTAAGAGCAGATTTTCTGAGGCAAAGGCTTTTTGTGTGATTGCATCACTGTATATATTACAAATATACAATATCTGTCAAGAAGCATAAAATATGTTTGGCCTTTTAGTTCAACAGTAGGAATGTAATGATGCAGTAAATGAATACATTCCTGAATGAACCATCCCCTGAGTTTCACCCTTTCATCCCTTCATCCCTTCTGTCAGCTTGCCCTGTGCCCTCTACCTAAAAAATTGCTGAGGCTTGTTTCTTAGAAGTTTTTTCCCTAAACTGCTCTGAAAATAGAATCGAACATTTTTCTTGACATGGAGAAAGAAAACCAGGAAAGTTGCTTCCCATAGGAAAAAAGATTAAAAAAAAATGTTTATTTGTAAAATATTTGACACCATTTATCATTTTCCTTCCACTTCACAATTATTTGCCACTTTTTGTTGGTCTATCACATGAAATCCCAATAAAATACAGTAAATACCCTTTTATTTATGGTTGTAACGTGACCAAAGTTCAGTGGGTAAGAATATTTGTGCAAGACACTGTACATGTAAAAAAATTACTTGCATAAAATTGCCTTCATTATAAAAATTATTTTGTTCTGAGTCTTGGGGGAAAAAGAAGAAATCTTAAAATAATAATAATAATAATAATAATAATAATAATAATAATAATAGTAGTAGCAGTTTATTTAGTTGTGCAGGATTCTTACAGGGCAGTTTTTTAGCATGGCACCCAAACCATGAACCCAGGAACCCATACACACAGACACAAACACAGAACAAGAAACGACACATGGGCACACACAGGCGCACACACACACAAACAAATTTAAATATTAGTCAAAGATAACACAAGTAACACAGACTAAGCAAAGCAACACAGACTAATAAATATAAATTAAATACTTATTATATTTAAAACTCTCTCTCTCTCTCTCTCTCTCTCTCTCTCTCTCTCTCTTTCTCTCTTTCCCTTTTTCGCTGCTTCTGGACCCTGGTTGGCTGTGGCATACTAGTCCCTGCCATGTGCAGTTCTGATTAGTCGTGGGTGAGTGTGATGTGGGGCCGGGGGCATT
This sequence comes from Tachysurus fulvidraco, assembly GCF_022655615.1. Lineage (NCBI taxonomy): Eukaryota > Metazoa > Chordata > Actinopteri > Siluriformes > Bagridae > Tachysurus > Tachysurus fulvidraco. The sequence continues at coordinate 9,727,916 of NC_062534.1, forward strand.
GGACTTTCACCCTCCAGCTTGTACTTCTGTCTGATATTTCTTGTCTCCGGCTGGCCCAGCACTTGTCCCGCTGTTTTAATGCATCACATATTAGATGAGGTGCACACACATTCAGTTGGAGCATAATAATATAAAAAAATAATAAAAAAATAAAAAAATACATAGGGTAAGTGTGTCGTGTGCACATACATAGGGTAAGTGTGGCGCGGGTGTGGTGGCCTGGGCTTTGCACTGGGCTGGTTCCATGCTACACGCCATACTTTTTTAATGCATTATACACTAGTTGACAAACATATCATGAGTATAACAATGAAAGCAGCCATATTTATTCCACAAAAAAAAACAAAAAAAAAAACCTACACACACACACAAACAGGGTAATGTGCGGGACGGCTGGGGATGGGTATGGATTTTGGGACCATGGATCCCACAGCACTTCACCTTGATAGCCCGTTGTAATATGACGCCGGCGTTGGTCTATGCTATGCCATGGCCATGAAGGTTATCAGCGGCAGCTTTATAATACCTTATCATTAATAGTTGTATCAATATTACCGTAATTATTATTATTATTATTATTATTATTATTATTATTATTATTATTATTATTATTATTATTATTATTATTATTAATGTGCTTGCAAAGCACATTCTTATTCTCTTGCATACTTATTATTATTACTAGAACGAGACATTTCCTAAAGAAAATGTGAATGTACTTGCACGTGACGTCAGTTCCCCTCATCGTGCTGAGTGTTTTGATATATGACATGTCCATGTTATGCTCAATTTTTGATTTCGCTTATTTTGGGGGCGGGGCTACACGTGACGTCAGTTCCCCTCATCGTGCTGAGTGTTTTATGTTGTGTAACTGAGATATGGCTTCTTTATATTGCAATATGGTTCGTAAGGTGCACTACATGGTTGCTCGGGTATGGCTGCACAGTTACTATGGTTATATTTGCAGACTAGTTTCTCACCTGCAACAAAAGAGCACACCTGAAAATCCATTTATCTTTTCCTGAAACAAGCGCCATGAAGATCTTGAACTAAAGCATCAATCAGTGATTTTACTGGGAAAAAATATAATCACGTTACAATAAGGATCATTAGTTCAAATGTAATGTATCAACTAACATTTACTAACCATGAGCAATAAATTATTGTATTTAGTAATCTTTGTTAAAATAAAGTTTATTCTTTGTTCATGTTAGTTCACAGTATATTAAGTAATGTATACACGGTGTTAATAATGTATTAGTAAATTAATGAAAAGTTATGAAATTAACATGAACAAAATGAATAAATGCTGTAGAAGTGCAGTTCATTATTAGTTCATGTTAAGTAATGTGGTAACTAATGTCAACTAATGAACCTTTATTATAAAGTTTTAGAAAAAAAAAAAAAGCTGTCCAAGGGTGGATTCGAACCCCAAATCTCTGCATGCTAAACGGATTCGCTATCCACTAGGCCATCCAGGAAGACGAGGAAGCCTTTGCGGTTTTATGTATTAATTCACTAATGTGAAGAATGGCGCATCTAACAATACCCAAGCTTTATTATATTAAAGTCATTCTTATCATTCTTTGTGATATACGTGTCATATAATGTCAAAAAATAATTGAGTCATTCTCTGAGATGGGTGCCTTTTGGGTCATGCCTTTTTTTAAAAATATACCTTAAATAGTCATATTTCTGGTCATTTCATGTGATAGTGGATTAGTCAAACTTTTAAGAAAATACATTTTCCCACCTCAGGCATGAAATTCTAATCGATATTGAGTGTTTTTTCTCACTAAAAGTTGTTTTGGAGTTCAACCCCGTCACAGACCACTTGGACCCAGTTTAAATATGATTTTAAAAGATTTTCAAGCAAATTCTTGTAGAAACTTTTTAATGAGATGTCCCTTGTTTGATATCATTTATTGCATGTAGAATTTTATTTTTCAAATACTCACCATTTGAATACCAAATCAAGTCATGAAAACTTTATCTAACATTGGTCTTCATATTTTATCACAAAATATGCATTAACATTAGAATCTAATCAGGCTTTCATATTTTTTCAGACTGTCCTGTAAATTCTGCACACAGCAAAACAAACATTGAACTAATTTGTCTTCTTATCACGAAAATATTAATAAAAAACTATCAAATAACAGGGTTGAACTCAGCATAACGGGGTTGAAAATGATAACAGGGTTGAAGTGATGATCATTATTTCAATATAGCATATACTTACCTGTAAAATTAATGACATCACATTCAGTAAAATTGTATTTTATTAAAGTTGGCAAAAACAAAAACATTTTAGTAAGTATTTAACAATAAATCAAAAGCATTAAGCATTAATTAATCACAAACATCAATCGATCTTTCCATTTGGTGTTGGTCTCCAAAAGGGCCTCGAAGAGCTCATGTGCATCTTGGATGTCCCGGCCGTGGCTTATTAGCATGTCAGCAGTCCTCTTCAAGGCTGCTCCAACACCATCTGATGCTCCATGTCCCTGCCTTAATTGCCCTTCTGCTTGTACTGGGTACAAGGCCCATCACTAAAGAAGTGTATCACAGAAACCTCTGGATGTTTTGCCTGCACATAAACCAATACAGGGTTCAGATGCTCCCAAATAGCTGCTGGGCCTTTGTGCTTTGATGGAGATATTGTGCTAAAGCAGGTCGATTCTTTACTACTGCCTACAAAAAGAATCCCTGTATGTAGTGACGCCTGTTGATGAGATGATTCAAAGTGCACTGCTTGGATTTCAGAACTGTACTATGTGAATTAGACATTCATCAGTAGCCATGCTCTTTCTCAGCTCACGGTAGCAGGCATACTGTTGCCTAATATTGAATGAATACTTCTTGAACTTGCTTAGGTGTGTGTGGAACTGCTCAGCAAGTTGCTCCATACTTAGATTGTTAGTGTACTAACTTACACTCAACAATCTAATCTAAATTAACTCCTTACAACTGACCTTGAGGACCCAGATCTAGGTTGCCCTGGATTTTGATTATCCGGACTTTGTGGAGGGGTGTCGCTATTCCTCAAAGCTTCCCTCTTCTTCTGTCTTTTTTTAGCATCCCTCCACATCTTTCGCTTATGTCGTTTAGCTCTGTCACCCAGGTAGACAGTAGCATCACATGGCATTTATGACATCATACAAGTTTAATGTTTTGCAAAACTTTTATTTAATTCTTCTTAAACCGTTGTTTACTATCATTTAGTCATACAACAGGGTTGAAATGTTGAGCCTGACAATCTTAATCTGACAGTGAAAAACATGAAATATAGGTAAGAAAAGATACTGACACTTGCCTTTCTTTGCAGCATATTCTTCAAGAGACTTGTGTGATGTCACTTCCTGGATGTGATGCCACAGGTATTGATCCATTATTTTTATAGGGGGGTAAGTAGTATGGCGTGACGGGGTTGAAAACAAACTGGAGGATGTGTATAAATATTGCAATTTCATATATAATTAATGCATTTATATATATGTGTGTGTATATTTTAGTTAAAGTAGACCAACATATGATTATATTAGCAGCAACATTTTGGTATTAATTGCAGTTTTTATTTGTTTGATATTCAATGAAAATGTAATGATGGTTAGTGAGGACATGCAAACATGCTTGTTGTCTACTACTTAGGCAACCCATTATCTTTAAATTAAAATAAAAAAAAAGCAATTGTGTTGCATTATAATGCAAAGGCACCTGGTTCTATTAATTGACAGCATTAAAATGCATTTTGTGATTTCCTTCAATTGAAAATCTTTGAAGTAAATTTGGGGGACTTGAAGGGCACCCAATTCAGAGAATCACCCAATTATGTAATGTGAGGAGACAAAGAAAAAATGCGCTTAATTTTAATTAATGGGTGGCTCTTAAAAGAGCCGTTGCTGTTCTTAAAAGGACATTAGTTTAAAGTGAAATAAAAAATTATAAAAACTACACTGATAGTTGAAAACAACAAAAAGTTATACAAATGGCAGAAACAACAACATATGTGACCGCCGTGCTGTCCAAGGCACGCGACCACTAGGTTTAAGCATTAAATACACGGTTATATGTTATATTGTTTGAAAGCTTAGACTCTCGGGATTTTATTAAGCCCACACACAAAGCATAATATGATTTATAGCCATCATACTAATTTAATCCAAGTTGATAGTCACCGGAAATAGGCGGCGCTTACCTTTCGTCACTGGGGTAATATTTCCCAAAACAAATGCTTGTAAAAAATCCCCAAGAGTCTAAGAAACTGGAATATGTAAGCCTTTTAATCCAAAACGCGTTTCTGGCCGAAATGTGTAAATAACAATCCACTTCCGTCCTTTGTTTTCGGCTCTTGGGGATTTTTTACAAGCATTTGTTTTGGAAAATATTACCCCAGTGACGAAAGGTAAGCGCCGCCTATTTCCGGTGACTATCTACTTGGATTAAATTAGTATGATGGCTATAAATCATATTATGCTTAAACCTAGTGGTCGCGTGCCTTGGACAGCTCGGCGGTCACATATGTTGTTGTTTCTGCCATTTGTATAACTTTTTGTTGTTTTCAACTATCAGTGTAGTTTTTATAATTTTTTATTTCACCTTAAACTAATGTCCTTTTAAGAACAGCAACGGCTCTTTTAAGAGCCACCCATTAATTAAAATTAAGCGTATTTTTTCTTTGTCTCCTCACATTACATAATTATTTTTTGACATGATATGACACGTATATTACAAAGAATAATAAGAATGACTGTAATATAATAAAGCTTGGGTATTGTTAGACGCACCATTCTTCACATTAGTGAATTAATACATAAAACCGCATAAAAACTGCTTCCTGGTGTTTCTGGATGGCTTAGTGCAGGGGTGCCCATTACATCGATCGCGATCGACTGGTCGATCGCAAAGGCATTGTGGGTAGATTGCATGGTATTGAAAAAAAAAGTTGGCGCCAGCCTATCATCAGTCCTCACAATGACATCTGACCTGACCTTTCTCTGACACACGCGTCACTGCTCATGCGCATACAACTGCGCTAAGTGCTGCAAACTCTAGCAAGCTAGCGAGTAAGAAAGGGGATAAAAATGAGTGGAAAAGCTGGACCAAGTAAAAAGCCGAAGACCTACCACTACCATACGGAGTGGGAGGAGGACTTCTTTTTCACAATGTCATTTTCGAAGTGCGTTTGCCTCATCTGTCAGTCTACAATTGCTTTACCGAAGAAGGGAAATGTGGAGCGCCACTTTCGGACTGTTCTTAAAAACTATGACACCAAGTTCCCTCCGAAAAGCGAGCTGAGAAGGAGAAAGGTGAAGGAACTAAAATCCCAGCTGTCCGGACAGCAGTCATTTTTCACACAGCTAACTTCAAAGGCAAGGGCGGCCACTGAAGCATTGTTCCGGGTGAGTCACTTCATCGTTAAAAATAAGAAATCCTTCCAGGATGGAGAGATGGTAAAAGAAGCATTTGTTGAAGCAGCCGACTCGTTGTTCAGAGACTTTAAAAACAAACCAGAAATACTAGCTTCGATCAAAGCTCTCCAGCTATCAAGAAGTACAGTAACACGGCGCAGTGAAGCAATGGCTGAGGATTTGACCCAGCAACTTTGGAAGGACATTGCAGATTGTGAGTGTTTCTCACTGCAGATGGACGAGTCTACAGACGTGAGTGACACAGAACAATTGTGCATTTTTATTCTGATGGTGTTTACTGACATGACTGCAAAAGAGGTGCTGTTAACAGTACTGCCAATGAAAGAACACATGCGAGGAGAGGACATATTTCAGTCTTTCAAAAACTATATCGAGAAAACCCAGCTCCCAGTCTGCAAATTGGTGTCCATCACCACGGATGGCGCACCCGCCATGGTTGGCCGCTCGAATGGATTTATCGCCAAGTGCAGGGAGGACGATAATTTTCCGGACTTCCTCAATTACCACTGTATTATACACCAACAAGCATTATGTGCAAAAATGCTCAACATGAAAGAGATAATGGATGTGGCAACAAAGATCGCCTGTTCTATTCGGGCCAGATCTCTTCAAAGATGGCTGTTCCGTGCACATCTGGAGAAGTCTGAGTGCGACCACTCAGAGTTGTATTGTGCAATATAGGTTGATGCAGTAATGCAAGGTACACCAGCATATACTATATAAAAATAATTCTCAATATATTTATAAATAATGTGTTTTGCATTTTTAGTGGGCGGTAGATCATTTTGACTCGGTCATGTCATAAGTAGCTCTCAGGTTGAAAAAGTGTGTGCACCCCTGGCTTAGTGGATAGCGAATCCGTTTAGCATGCAGAGATTCGGGGTTCGAATCCACCCTTGGACAGTTTTTATTTTCTAAAACTTTATAATAAAGGTTCATTAGTTGACATTAGTTACCACATTACTTAACATGAACTAATAATGAACTGCACTTCTACAGCATTTATTCATTTTGTTCATGTTAATTTCAACATTTACTAATACATTATTAACACCGTGTTAACATTACTTAATATACTGTGAACTAACATGAACAAAGAATAAACTTTATTTTAACAAAGATTACTAAATACAATAATTTATTGCTCATGGTTAGTAAATGTTAGTTAATACATTACATTTGAACTAATGATCCTTATTGTAACGTGATTATATTTTTTCCCAGTAAAATCACTGATTGATGCTTTAGTTCAAGATCTTCATGGCGCTTGTTTCAGGAAAAGATAAATGGATTTTCAGGTGTGCTCTTTTGTTACAGGTGAGAAACTAGTCTGCAAATATAACCATGGTAACTGTGCAGCCATACCCTATCAACCATGTAGTGCACCTTACGAACCATATTGCAATATAAAGAAGCCATATCTCAGTTACACAACATAAAACACTCAGCACGATGAGGGGAACTGACGTCACGTGTAGCCCCGCCCCCAAAATAAGCGAAATCAAAAATTTAGCACAACATGGACATGTCTTATATCAAAACACTCAGCATGATGAAGGGAACTGACGTCACGTGCACGCACATTCACATTTTCTTTAGGAAATGTACCGTTCTAGTTATTATTATTATTGCTATTATAACTACTACTGTTATTAATACTAATACTGTCATTACTATTAATGGCTGTAGAAGCATTATTATTGCTATTACTACTAGTTCTATCGGTCCTCTTTCTGATCCTTTAACCTCCCCTTCATTCTGGATGAAATGAGTATATTTGTAAATATATTTATCATTACTACTACTGCTAATACTATTATTACTATTTCTTATTAATTGGATTTTTCAATATTATTATTATTATTATTATTATTATTATTATTATTATTATTATTATTATTATTATTATTATTATTGCTATTACTGTTGATATTGTCACCTTCCTCATACCCAATTTTACATTTACATTTTGTCTTGTGTGATACTATTACGGTCTTCATCGTTATTATTGTCATTATAATTATTATTATAAATATATTTTCCTCTTTGATTTATGTATGTGTGTATATATGTATGTATACACACACACTCACACACACACACACACACACATGTTTTGTTTTGTTGGTCTTGGTATTTTGCATCTAATAAAAAAAAAAAAAAGATAACACAAGTAAACACAACATGCAGCTTTTAAATGAAGGTTTTTATTATTAAGGGAAAACAAAATCTAATCCTACATGGCCCTGTGTGAAAGTGTTTGCTCCCTAAACCTAATAACTGGTTGGGTCACCCTTAACAGCAAGAACTACATTCAAGAGTTAACTTGCAAGGAGTCTGTTATAGCACTGTGGAGGAATTTTGTCCAACTCATCCTTGCAGAATTGTAATTCAGCCACATTGGAGGGTTTTCGAGCATGAACCACCTTTAAGGTCATGCCACAGCATCTCAATAGGATTCAGGTCAGGACTTTGACTAGGCCACTCCAAAGTCTTCATTTTGTTTTTCTTCAGCTATTCAGAGGTGGACCATCACACTACCACCTTACTGTTAGTATGATGTTCTTTTTCTGAAATGGCGTGTTACTTTTATGCCAGATGTCAAGGGACACACAACTTCCAGAATGTTCAACTTTTGTCTCATCAGTCCACAGAGTATTTTCCCAAAAGTCTCAGGGGATCATCAAGATGTTTTCTGGCAAATCAGAGAGGAGCCCTTATGTTCTTTTTGCTCAGCAGCGGTTTTCATCTTGGAACTCTTCCTTATGGTGGAGTCATGAACACTAACCTTAACTGAGGCAAGTGAGGCCTGCAGTACTTTGGTTGTTGTTGTTGTTGTTGTGGGGTCTTTTGTGACTTCTTGGATGCACTCGGGGTAATTTTGGTCAACTGGCCACTCCTGGGAAGGTTCACCACTGTTCCATGTTTTCACCATTTGTGGATAATGGCTCTCACTGTGGTTCACTGGTGTCCCAAAGCTTTAGAAATGGCTTTATAACCTGTTCCAGACTGATAGATCTCAATTACTTTCTTTCTCATTTGTTCCTAAATTTCTTTGGATCTTGGCATGATGTGTAGCTTTTGCGGATCTTTTGGTCTACTTCATTTTGTCTGTCAGGTCTTATTTAAGTGATTTCTTAAATCACTGGGTGTGGCTAGGGAAATTGAACTCAGGTGTGATAAGCCATGTGGGTTTGGATTTTGTTCTCCCTTAAGAAAAACCTTCATTTAAAAACCACATGTTGTGTTAACTTGTGTTATCTTTGACTAATATTTAAATTTGTTTGATGATCTGAAATATTAAATTGTAACAAATGTGCAAAAAAAAGGAAGGGGCAAACACTTTTTCACACCACTGTATGTGTTTAGGCTTAAATAAAATATTTTTATTTGCTAATGCACCTTTGCTCATGCACCATTTGCTCTGGACTGGATGATGAAAAATATTTTCAGCCTTTGCTCAACTTAAGAGGATTTGACATTTGAGAACATGTCTTTTTAAGATTTTTACTAAATAGAATACACATTTCCTAAACTGTTTCTTCCTCAAGACTGTGAAATTGTCATTCTTTCTTCCTCTTTGTTGTCTCCTTCCCAGGGGATATTTGTTATTTTGTTTATTATATGCCAAAATTAATCTCAAAGCCATGTGTCAGCAGACAATAGCAAAATACCCACAAATCCTTCCAGACTACTCTCACTGCTTTGCATGATTAGAAATTTCTGTCAAATGGAGACACAAAAGGCATTCTGTTTAAAACCATTCTCCTTTAATTTAGGACAGGTATTGTGCTGGTAGTCTTCTAATCAGCAATTTAAAAGGGGGATTATGGTAGAGGAAGCTCTGAATGTTGTATTGTGTAATGAATGTATTTTGTCTGATGAAAAATGAAATGAATACAAAAAGTTTTTTACATGCCCAAACACAACCAAAAAAAAAAAAAAGATGACTAAAGTGACTATTTGTATATTATGTTTATGTATAAGGTGGCACTGTAATGTGTCAGGGAGCATTGCTGCTTTACAGCTCCTGGGTACCTGGTCCCTGGAGATTCAGTTACTCTCTGAGTTTTCCATGTTGGTTTCTCAGGCAGTGGATTGGATACACTAAATTGCCATTAGGCATCAATGATTGTGTGTTTGTACTGTACTTCCTTTAACTGGCATCCCTTTCAGGGTGCATTCCCAGCTCATATCCACAATTGGCAGGATAGTTTTTGGATTTCCTGAAACCTTGCCCAGGATAAAGTGCTTACTGATGTTTAATCCTATCATTAAGAGGAGCACAGGGGAGGCAAAAATTAGATCATATAGTACTTCAACCGGGCTATCAGAAGTGGTAGTTAATAGGCACAAGTCTGGAAAGTTCCTTTCATGTTATCATAATTTTTCTTTTACTGTTCCTAGTTTTACTCTTATAAGTGCACCTCTTAAGTGACATAAATTATATTTATACATTTTTCCCAAAATAAGACGTCTTTAAACATGCCTTTTGAAAAGAATAATTTATTTTAATCTGATACTGAGAATGGATAAATTATTGTCTTTATTCTTTTTACAGTGGGGCCCAAACATCGGAGGCCACATTTAAAATCTTGGATGTTTTATTTAAAAAAAATTTTCAAACTTAATATAAACAGAATATTTTAGAATGTTTAAATATCTAATATTTAAAAATATGTTATTAATATTTAAGATTCTGCACGTTTCTAGGTCCCTGTTTAAATGTAAACAAATTTGTTATATTGAATATGCAAATTGCTTTTAAGGTCAGATTTTGTGTTCAGACACCACTCAAATATATTTGATTTAAAATGTATCATAAGGATTTGCACAAACTTGTGTAATTTGTGCCAGCTCATTAACGCAAAAAAGGGGACAAACCCATGAGAGGAATCATACTCAAAAGAGTTTAATTGAAATGAACAGTTTGGTATGATGGCTTAGGACTGTAATTGCTATGATATTTTTAGGACTGCAATTGCCACAAACAGATTTGCACTCAAGCTGATAATAATTAACTTCAAAAACTAGACCTTGTGCTAAAATTATTTTACACATCAAATTATCCAGTGTTACCCAGATGAGGACAAGTTCAATGTTGTGTCTGCTGCCTCTCATGGTTTCTTCCTAATACAGTCACAGGGGTTTTTGTTGTTTTTTGTGACCATTGTCTGTGGCTTTCTTATCAGGGAAAATTCATACATTTAAAATTTATATATTTCTTTAATCAATTTATCAGAAAAAATCTCAGACGGAAATCAAAACCCTCCATTCTAGCCTCTGTAACTTTGTGTCAGTAAGGCCTAGAATCACGCTGATACTTGAGATTGTCTTCTTTCCAATGAGACCAGGCACACCCCTGTGTCTCAAAGTATGTGGGAGCTGTGCCACTTTTTAGTTGGGTGTGTCATGTAGGCGAAAATCATGAAAATAGGGGGAGGTCCATAAGAGGTTAAAGTTGTTTTGTGACAATGTCCATTTTTAAGTATGCTATTCAATTGAATTGAATTGAAAAGAACAAGAGCTAACAGGGCACATCTCACCAGTGCTCTTAAACTTTTGGTCGCTAATGTCTATGTAAAACTAAAATGACATGCTGTGTCATGGCTGATGCTATGGGAATGCTTCTTTGCAGAAGTTGTGTCTGAGGCTCCAGTAGGGCATGTACCAGCAAGACCATAAAAGGTCATCTATGTCCCATTACTCCAGCTGCTACTTGTCTGAAGGAAGCATCAGTGGAGGGCTCGGAGTATGGCAAGTGTCACAACATCTCTTTCTCTCCCCAGGGAACCGGGCTACCTACTGTATGTAAACTGAGGTAGTTCCCTTTCGATGTAAATCAACACTATGTCATGGCTGATTCTATGGGAACCACAATAACAACGCTGTCACATGCCAGGAGATGTCTTTTCTGAAGGTTGTGAAAGGGCACAAAATACACAATACACCTAATGTAGTGTAGCGTCGTGCACCAGTCATTTTAGATTTCATGTCCCAGGCACCCTAAATTTCAACATCTACTCCTCAATTAACCGATGAGCAACCCAGTTTTACACCCACACCTGGCTCCCAAATGTCTGGAGTCTCCACAAAGACCAGATAACCCCATGCGGCTCATTGGGGCCAGCAAACAGAACACACACACACACACACACACACAACACAATGAGACATTCCGTTTACTAATAAAACCCAAGATAAGGTACTCTAAGGTTCTCATTCTTATAACCCTTTTTGTAATGTGTTTCTTCTTTTAAGGCTTGCCTGACTTAAAATTATTTGCTCCTTAATTTCCTGACAAGTGTGTATTTTATTCATGTGTCAGAAAACAACATTGCATTTTAAAATCCGTTATACTCTATCATCATATCTTACTGATCATGGCATGTTAATGTATACCTGTTCTAATGCCGTATGACCCTTTAAGGTCTGATGTCAGAATGTATACGAAGCTATTGTTTTCTTTTTACTTCACTAATGAAAGTGTATCTTGTTCATGTTTCATTTTTGTTTTCTTTGCCTTTATCTTTGCCTTGATTAATGATCTATGTATGTAATGTACCGCTGCCTTCATACCGTCATTACCCTTCATGTTTAGTATCCAAATGACCACAAAATTATCGGTTACTCATTTTTCAAGCACTGGTGTATTTTATTTGAGCACGAAAGGTGCCATACCATCTTAATACACCCTGGATCAAACTTTAAAGTCATCTAAAAGTTTGATAGCTAAACCACGCCCACAGACACCTGAAAGAAAGGGAGTTTTTCCCTTCAAAATCCTGACCGAAGTATTGGTCATCTTCCCAAAGATGGGTGGAGTTCGTGACCTTTAAATTGTCACAAACACCACTAATCCGTGGTCAGACTTCAGGAACAGCTTCAATACGACTCCATCTTCCTTCAAAGAAGTTCCAGCAAGCTTCACTTCCAAGAACACAACTGCTCTGATCTTCAGGAGAACTTGGAAGAACGTCTGACCCCACCCTAACTGACTTTTCAGAGATTTCTCTGTTGCATCCGGACTCTTGTGCAGTAAGCCAATGCAAGTAACCGTTTCCTTTACCAACCAATTTAGATGCGTAATTTTAAGTAGGAATCTTTCATTGAATCTTAAGGTGAATTTAAGTTTCTGTGACGATTTCCCAGTTAGGGTGTGATTAATTTTTGAGTCTAAGCTTGCCATTCCTTTCCTTCCTTTCTCTAGTTTTCTTTCCAGTCTCTTCCTCCCTTTCCCCAATTTTAATTTCTTTTGTTTTATTTTATTTTCATCTTCATTTTCCCTATTTCTTTTGTTTGTTTGTGTAGTTAGTTTTATGTTGTGTTTGTCTCATTCATTAAATGTCATAATTTTGAGCCACAGGTGATTTGTCTCTGAGTCTCGCTCACAAATTAAGGTACCTGCAATATCTGGTCTGAACTACATGCTCTATTAAGTTAATTTAATTGAAATTACGGTATACAGTAAAAGGAAAGCGAATCTTTCTTGGCCGGGAAGATACCGCCTTCATAGAATTAATAAAGGTTACACGGCCTGTTCGCCGGACGAACAGACCAAATAAGCGTAACGTTAATTCCAGTACCGTTAATTTCAACTTAGGTTAAAATATTTGGAAGTCACTATAACACGTTATAGTCGCTTATAAATATTTACCTTGCTTCGCGAGCCAAAATCGCTACAGTAGTGAGCCATAATCCGTGGGGCAAAGCCACACATTAGAGACAGCAACCAATATCCAGCACACTGTTTGCAATGGACATAAGTGCTAAGAACCCAAAGTGGGGACAGAACATCTTCTGCTCCACCGACTCGTGGGGTAGAGGGCAGAAGTCCTGCTGAAAGACCGGGTGGCAGGCCGTAATTGGGCTTTTTTTTGGGGAGCTCTGAGATACAGGGCAGCCTTGGCCATGCAAGGAGTAGGCCCTAGGCAGGGCCCAGTGATTTGTAAGGACGATGATGCGGAGGAGCAGGGTCAGGTGAACAAGGAGGAGACTGAAGTGAGGCTGGCTGAGTTCTGTTATACCAGGTTATCTCTAATACGTTGGTCAATTCTGGTGGCCAGGGTGATGAGATCATTGAGCTCAGATGGCAGTTCTCGGGTGGCTAGATCATCCTACACCTCTAAGGAGAGACCTCGGTAGAAAGCGTCATATAGGGCTATGGGATTCCACCCACTGATCAGCTGTTCAGAATTCAAATGGTGAACTCTGAGACGAGGCGGATTCCTTGCAAGGCCTTGAAAAGGATCTGAGTGGCAATAAATGGGAAATGAGAGCTGCATAATGTCTTTGTCTTGAAAACCAAGCTTAATGCCACTCAGACCCATTTCAAGCCACAGTGGCCCAGAGCTTGGCTTTACGGAAAGCAGGGAAATAACCTAGGAGATTGTGGATCGCTCAGACTGCAGCTCACAGAGCATGGCATTAAAAAAGACCAACAGGGTCCTAGTTCGCTGGCAAAACACTTTAGTTGAGGCATATTAGGTTCAGGAGGAAGGGCTGAGTTAGTAGCACTAGCCATTCCAAGGCAAAATAACATTCCATAAGTTACAGCAGCTAAGACCTGGAGATGACTCTCAAGAGTGGGAGAAGTCTGGGACAGAGTGCAAATTATAACCTGCATGCTCCGAGTGTCTGCTGGATCCATGTCTGGCCAGATGATTCTGTCAGGAATGGCAGGCGAGGACCCAAATGCAAGACACAGACCAGATTTGAAATTAAGTCTTTAATGTGAGCAGGCTTACTGTAAAACAGGGGAGGCACAGTTCAATATAACAGAGAGCCCATTAATCCTAAACACAGGCAAATGGGGCAATGCAGAGCAGGCAGCAAACAGAGCCAGAGTAATCCAATAATCAGTCAAACAGGGCAATTTCGAGCAGGCAGGGACCAAATTCATAAACAGTCCAGTAATCCAAAAATGGACAAACAGGGCAATGTAGAACAGGCAGAAAGCAGGGTTAAAAAACTTCCAAAAAACAGAGCAGAACAGTGCAGGCAGGAATCGCAACTAGAAAAAGAGGCAGGGTCAAATCAGGCAGATGTACTGTATCACAGAGCAAACAGAATCAGGTACCAGGAACAGGCAGAGACAAAGTCAGGCAAAGCAGGAACAGAAAGAATGGGATGGGATGACTAGACAGGAACTGTCAGCGAGACTGAAAAGACCATCTCACAAAAAAACGTGTCATTATTTAGTGCCTGGTCAAATCAAATGACCAATGCCCCCTTTCTCAGATGTGAACGAAATTCTTCCTGGATGAGTAAAGTTTGGTCTTTGGCATCAACAGTGGGCAGCACACCTTGAAAGGAGGGCAGGATGTGAACTGGATTTTGTAGGCTTTTCCTACAGTATACAGAACCCACTACAACATACCTGGCAGAAGCCTCCATGCAGCCAAGTGGTTTGAGAGAGGTGTTACTCAAGCTGTTCTCACCCCACCAGGTGCCCTGAATGACCAACACCAGGTCTGCTGGTTAATGGACTTAGCTCCTTGTGGAGGTGATGGAAGAACAGGCCCTTAGGGGATATTGGGGCATCTAAAAGAAAAATCTGTCCTTTCCTTTATTTTCATCATATTGTCTGTCCATGGCAACCAATGCAGCTGGGTTCACCTAGGACCACAATGGCTAAATAATTAGCAGTGACTGAGGAGATCAAGCAGGCAAATTAAGGATCATTCCATGACCCCAACAACTCATTGTGGAGGTTTGGGAAAAATGGGAGACATCTGCATAGAGGTTGAAGGCGGCATGCTAACCTGTTTATAAGGGTAATCTAAGATAATCTTAGCAACAGCATGTGTAATCACCTCCAGGTGCACTTCGAACACCACAGTTCGACTGCTGCTTGCTCCTCGTTGCCCACATTGAGCTCCTCATTGTCTGATGCAGAGGCGGAGACTAGTCTCATTCGACTTCTGTTAACTCAACCTGCATCCTACATGAACTAAGCTGGCATACTGCCTCAACAGATGTGGGAAGTGAGCCATGGAGCGTAGGTGGAGCTCACAAAGAGAAAACGTTTTGCAGTGCATGCAGCTTGCTCTAGACAGATTGGACAAACAATTGATGCAAATATACACAGAGAGCTTCCAGAAGACACATTATCACACAGAGCTTCATACACAACTTCTAAAAAGAAGCGTTCACATAGTGTCAGCCATGAGGCAGCATTGAGATCACTCAAAAAGAAACCAATGCTTATTGTAGGCATTATTAGCCAGTGATCAGCATTATAAAACAATGTTAGGGATTAATAACAATGCATATATACACTTTACTTTTTGTTCACAGTTGTATCACCACAAAATATATAATATAGAATTTAATAATAATGATAAGAAATCTAATGTATAGAATTTTAAGACCCAGACACATTCCTGTCCTTAAATGTTTTACGTTCATCGAAACAGAAGAAACCTTTCCTAAGCTCTTTAACCACACCCATTTTCTCACTGTGAGCCTGTTAAGTCTGTTTTTATTATGCCTAATTTATTTCCGCCTATTGGGAACACTATCAATAACATCCTTGATTTGGCAAATAAAAGCAATTGTTACATAATTCATAATTGCTTGATAACTGTTTGGTTGCCTTGATTCATGATAACCAAAAACTAGAAACTATACTTCTTTTCATATGCTTTCATCAGCTGCACTTTACTGGCAAAAAAGGTAAATAATGATCTATAAGTTTGTATTAGACCACGGATGTGCTATACCTGCAACAAGCTCTACCAAATAAACACAGTGTGGATGCTTAATGCTCACATCATATATGTTTACAGTGATTTCAAGGACAGGTTATTAAAGACTCATACAAAAGTGGAATTCATAGCACTTATCAATGAATCATGATTGTGTAAGTGCACCAGTTACATATGGACATAAGGTATGCAGGGAACATTTTGAATCTAGACCTGTTTAGATAGATAATAAGATATGATTTTAGCATATTTTGTGAAAATAGAAAACTTAAGCACATATTCCTCTGTAAATAAGGGAGATGGTAATATTTGGCACTATACAGCCAGTATCTAAAATACCTATACCATCATGCTCCTCTTTGTAATCTTTAAGTTTGAATTGTGTATGGTACCATGTAAAAAAGTGATAGCTTGCTGTTCAAACCTAAAATATAATGTATTACCATAATAATCTTATCATGCAGTGCAAATATTGTATATGTATATTAATGGAAGCAATTTTATTAACATTCAATACACAAATTAAGACAACTGTACTTTAATTATTCAAACAATATTAGAAACAAAACAAAAACACCAACTCTGCCAAAATCACAACTGTACCCAGAGGTATTTTCTCTGGTCAACGCATTTGTTTAAATATAGGTATGGCAACACAGTTCTCGCCTGATGGGATTTTGAGAAAGCAAACACCAAAGCAATGAGTCCCCGGAGCTCAGAAGAGAATACCAGCCCTCTTGTTTTAACATTGAGGTGTCAGTGCATTAACAGTTTGGCATGCCTAATCCAGGCCAGACACTCTCACTTTCCTGCACACACACATGCACTGCTAGGATTTCAGCATTGCCATTAACCAAAAATTGACAAATCTAGCTATGAGCTATCTGCTATGAGATGGAAATGCTGTGATTCATCAGGTAACAGAGAATGTAAAAAGTGAATCTGACATGTGAAAAAGAGCCCAGAGTAGAAACACACACATATAGAACACACACACCATTTGAGGAATCAGATCAAGCCACTTATTTGCCTTCATAGCCAAAGTGCTGATGATCTGACAGGCCGTGATAGCTGGCTGCCATCCCCTCCTCTAGTGCACAATGATTTCTCTCAAAAGACTTTTAACAGTTGTCATATTCCTCGTTAAGGCACTCCTGAACCAAAGACAATATTAAAGGTGTCTTAGCTGGGCTAAGGAGAAGAAGAACTGGACTGTTGCCCAGTGATCCAAAGTCCTCTTTTCAGATGAGAGCAAGTTTTCTATTTCGAAACCAAGGTCCTAGAAAGGGTGGAGAAAGTGTGGAGCAGCTCATAGCCCATGTTGCTTGAAATCCAATGTTAAGTTTATACAGTCTGTGATGAGTTGGGTTGCAATGGCATCTGCTGGTTTTGGTCCCTGTTTAGCAAGACATTTTAGAGCACTTCATGTTTCCTTCTTTTGACTAGCTTTTTAAAGCAGGATTTGGCACCTGCCAACACTGCCAAAAGCACTAAAGCTTGGTTAAATGACCATGGTGTCTGTGTGCTTGACTCGCCAGCAAAGTCTATTTGAAACTCTATTCTTCAAATAGAGTTTCTCCATTTGAGTTGAATTACTGAAAAAATTTCCATGACATTCTAATTTATTGAGATGCACCTGTACTAAAAACCTGAATACATGGTACCTGAAAGTAAAAAATGTCTAATTTTCTGTGCATATTTTGTAGAGATAATGATTCAAATCCAATTTATGATGATTAAATCATTGCATAATTTTCTGAATCCCTTTTGTATTGGAAATTATAGAGAAATGATTAAACATAAGAGTATGTTGTTATGTGAGCATGTAAATGCAAATAATTAATTAATACTAAATTTGGTAACATTTACCTCCCTCAACCTCTGTCTAAAACCCAGACCTTAACATGCCACTTCACTTCAGAAAATTTCTATGAGAAATAAAACAAGCCTTGATTCAATTCCATTAAGATATGTATAATCTTTAGATTGCACTTCAGGATCAGTTTAACAAACCACAGCCACACTGGCAATAAACAGGTGTATATGAGGTGGTGTTACTTGACTTCAGTAGCCTCAGCACATTAAAGAGCCTCAGCTGTGCAAGCCTTCCTTAAGCTGGGCATACAACTGACAGATTCTCCCACCATGTTAATAAATTATTAAATGTAATCCCTGCAATCCTTCTGATTGTGCAAGTGCATGTCTATCCCACCATCACCCTTTAAAACCCCAATTACCCCCCCCCACCCCCACCCCCTTAAACATACACACACACAAACAAAATCCTACCCCCAACCTGCCACACAAGGCCAGTGTTCTTTGAGTTCTCCGGAGACCCGGGCCCTGATAATGCTGCAACATAAATTCTATTCCCTGATTAGTATTCTGCTCAGCTGGCATGAAAAGCAGTGCAGCAGCCCAAGAGGTACGCACAAGCACACAAGTCATATATCACTGACAGCCTTCAAAGTAGAGGATTGATTACAAAAAGTTAGCTTTATTTAAAAACAGATTAGGCACATTTCTTTATTTATTGCTCCTGTTTTTATCTCCTGAATTTATTTATTTTTTTATTATTATTTATTTTTTTTCTGCAATGTAAGCCAGAACATGCAGAAGAGTTTGTGGTTATGTCATGTATTTTTTTTCCCCTCATTATTCAAAAGTTTGTATATGTGTTTGTGTGTGTCTGTGTGAGAGCATTTATTGAATGTTAGAAGAAAGCATACAACTTGCAATTTTGCCTTGCTTTTGTTGTCACTCCTTAACATATATCTATCAACTAAGAAAATCTTTAGACCAGAGTTTCAAAGTAGAAAATTAAATGAATACAATTCTGTTCAAACTGGGAGCTTTCAATCCTTCAGGTTCATAAACACCAACTTCAGCACCACCAAACGGAACACTGGTGCTCCCCAGGGCTGTGTGCTTAGTCTACTGCTGACTCATGACTCTACCTCAAGGCACAGCACAAATCATATCACCAAAACAAGTTTTCTGATGATACTACAGTAATAGGCTTCACAAGCAACAATAATGATTATGTTTACTAAGAGGATCCACATCTAATAATCTGGGTAAAATAAAATATAACTAATTCAGGAGAACCTTCTTTATGCTCCACTGCACATTGTTGTATTATTTTGTGTGAACATCATAGAGTATATCACTTGAACACAAAAAGCCAAATAGTCAAGCTTAGTCAAGCCCAGCAGTGTTATTCTGTTGGAGGAAATGAAGTGCAAACCACTTTCCTTCTATTCACACCAGTTGGAATAGAACTCTACAGAGCATCCTAACCAGCTCTCTTAGTGCCTAGACTGTGAACTTTACTGTGTCAAGAAAATTAAGATCAAGCTTTGAGAATCACTATTGTACATACTTTAAAATTAGAGCATTATTGTCAGCGTGTTCCCCAGCATGTCCTGGTTTGTGACGCTCACTTCCGGGATCAGTGATGTCACTTATAGGTTGTGAAGTTTATGCAATTTTTTTTCATGGACTATATTTTCCACTCAGAGTCAATGTTTCTTATGGGCCTTTAGTGAATGTTTACCACAACGTTCCTGCTACTAGCCACATATTTCATCTTACTCCAGGTTTTTATAGCATATCACTACTAAAGGGAGAGTTTTTCCAATTAAGTTTTTACAAATTACATGGTTTACGTGTTCCTCCAGGGAGCGTAAAAAGATTAGGATGTCATTGAGGTAGACAAAGACATAACGATTAAGCATGTCGCTGAGAACAACCACTCTTGACAGATCTCTGCAACTGAAACCAGCCAGGGCTTGGTTCAGTGCAATGCCTGATGGAGTGAGCCTGGACCTGGAGAGTAGTCAAAAGGAGCTTGGTCTCAAGCATCCAGAAATTTGCCGTCTGCTCTGGAGTCAGCAAGAACAGCCAGCTCATGACTCCTGAATCAGATTCTGAGATGGGCCTTCAATAGTGGCTTAAGGGTGGCCCTAGGAGAATGGCAGAAGTCAGTGATATAGTGCAAATCATAGCCTGCATGCTTCAAGTGTCTGCTGGGATCAAGTCTGGCCAGATGGTACCGTCAGGACTGGTAGGCGAGGACCGAAATGCAAGACACAGACCATATTTTATATTAAGTCTGTAATACAAGCAGACTTAAAACAGGAGAGGCAGAGTTCAATATAACAAACAGCCAAATAATCCTAAACACAGGCAAATGGGGCAATGCAGAGCAGGCAACAAACAGAGTCAGAAACAGTCCAGTAATCCAATAAACAGGTAAACCGGGCAATGTAGAGCAGGCAGAAACCAAAGCAAGTAATCCAAAAACAGGCAAACAGTGCAATGTAGAGCAGACAGAAACCAGGGTAAAAAAAACAGTCCAAAATTCCCAAACCAAAAACACAGGGAAGGGAGTAACAGCAACTAGAAAAACAGCCAGGGTCAATCCAGGCAGACGTATCGCAGGGCAGGCAGAGACAAAAACAGGCAGAACAGGAACAATGGTGAGATGTTTATACAGGAGCACAAGGCAGACTGAAAAGACCATCTAACAAAGAACCATGTGCAGACAGCATGCTTATATAGTGCCTGGTCACATTAAATGGCTACCACCCTGGAAGTGAAAATTGTAAATTGCTGCCAACCCGGGAGTCATGCTGACATGACCTTTTTTGTAATTTTTTTTTTCTGTAGGTTCCTACAAGTTTTCTATTTTCCTACAACTTCTCAAAATTATGGTTGTTTGGCTAATCTAAATTTTCCCTAGAGGTGAATGACTCTGTGTTTTTTTTGTTGGGTACCTTGTTATGGGCTTTTAACTCCTGCCTCAATTTGATTTTATTTAAAATATGATAGTACCAGGCATGATCATTTCTGCTCTGAGAATGATTTCTGGATTTTAATTAAACTTAAACTTTTACAAAGTTATCTATCAAATCCAAACAGACTCACGTGTTCTCTACATTCTGACCATTTCCTAAAACAGATGTTTTTTAATTTGTAGTGACTGCATCACTTTGCATTCACAGTCATCCTTCTAGTAAAGTCACATTTGCAAACATTATGTGCAATACTTGACAACAGAGTGAGAGAGAGAAAAATGTAAGAGAGGGAATAAGCATAAAGCTAGGGGATATGCTCAGGTACCAAGAAAGCCATAACCAGTGAAGAAAAAGAGAGCTGCAAAAAAGAAGGAAAAGGGGAGACAACCTTTGAGGGAAAGAGGAGAGTGTTCATGCATTAACAAGCTGGATTTTCTTGTCAAACAGATTTGAGCAGGGATTAAGTTATAGAACAGTTCAGAGAGGAATGGGAATTTGATTAAATTAGTCAGGGGAAAAGGTGACTCTACAAAGAAATGAAAGACAGAAATATCATAGAAAGAAAGTCAAAAAAGAGGAATGCTGCACAATGTAAAGCAGTACTCCATATGGTGTACAGAGATGACTGGAAAATTTCTATCACAGACACTGATTGAGCTCAAATTATAACCACTAAACAAAATCCTTCCTTCCACATAAATAGACAGGCAGACAGCCAGAGAGATAGACAGACACACTTTAAAAAAATAAGCCTTGTTTCAGCCCCTCTCCCCTGCTGGGTCTCCTGCTGTGCTGTTTTAATAGGGAAAATTAGCCAAGCAGAAAGGTGGATCCTGTTTACTATGCTTGAGTGTGCTCTCTGTGTTCAAGCTGGGGAAGCAAGCCAGGGTTCTCTATCTCTCTCTTTCTCTTCTTTTTTCCCTTCAACTGATCTCAACTCCCAGCTGCTGTCCTGTGCCAGCACCCAATAACCCTTTGCAAACACACTAACAGAAAAAACATAGCTCTGATCTTGAAGCTGAGAATGACTAGTTGTATCTTCAGTCAGTGAATCCGCTGAATGCCAATTATGATCTGGAATTATTCAGCACAGGCTTTTGCCAAGATCATAGTATAATACATCTATTAAATAATAAAAAGTCCAAACATAAACACATTCTGCAGCACAATACGCATTACTCTACAACTTTAAGCTAACCTTTCTCCATCTTTCCACCTAAAATGTTATTGAAATGGAATTTCACATGCCTACAGTATATTAATCAGATGCCTAAATGACAGTAATTCATATTGTAGGTCAGATAAGAGGCAAACACCTAGACTATTTGTTAAGTGTGAGATTATCTAGGCACAAAATTCTGTGCTTACACTGTGGCACCTGATTTTGGAAAGGGGTGTGAGCATTAAAAAGCCTCTGTTATTGGCCGATAACAAATTAAATTTTTAATCTTAGACCCAATGGTCTTGTGCTGCATTTGTGTGGACAAATTGTAATTTATAGTGTAGCATCAAGAGATTTTTTCAACTAGCAAAAATGAAGCACTCATTTTCATGCACCTGCTTTATTCATTCTACGCTTTTTACATCTCCTACTCTTTTCTTATACAGATGCTTCCTACCTGACAAACATACACCATCAGTCACCTGCAATCTCTATCTGGTCATCTCATCTCTGCATGCCAATTTTCCACTAAATCTCTTTGTGTCCATGGTTTGCTGTACTTTATACATTTAATTTCCTTTGGCTGTCTGAAGTCGTGTACTCCCTTTTTATTTTTTGGGAACAGCCCTTCTTTTTGAGAAGGCCTTTCCTGTGGTGTTCCTTGAAGAATCAGGCAGTCCATTTTGGATGTGTGGATTTTATACAGGGCACTTTTCTCTATTATTCTGGGCCTTTGACTGGTTATTTGACCGCTGTCACTTGCCACTCCTAGCATTGCCTGATTCAGCCATTTGACAAACGCATACAAAGACAGCCTCAAATTCCCAATCTGCTCACTGCTCCCCAATTAACCGAAGCCTGACTCACCCCACTATTGCTCCCTTGTACCACCCCTTCTACTCCTCCTCCTCCACCTCCTCCTCCACCTTCTCATCCTCCCTCTGCTTATCAGGAAATTGATTTGCAGACCTGAATGGGGTATGATTTTTTGGTGCTGAGAGCCGGGGCTGAATGGCACAAGGGAGCCCAGCAAAGGGACATTTCAGAGGGGGTGAAAAGCGTCTTTGTTCTGGACGCCCTTGAGCCCCGAGACAGCTGACATCTTCAGCACCCCAGCTCCACACAATCTTCCTTTTCACCATTCTCCCTCCTTTTTCTCATAGAGAGAGAGAGAGAGAGAGAGAGAGAGAGAGAGAGAGAGAGAGAGAGAGAGAGAGAGAGAGAGAGTTGGAGTAAAAGAGCTGAGAGTGAGTGAAGTGGAAGAGGAAGAGGAAAATTTTGGCAAAAGAGCAAAGCCAAGCAAAGTGATAGACTGAGAACGAGAGAGGGGAAGAGAGAAAACTGAGAGGAGCAGCAGCAGCACTATCAGACAAATTACGCCTGGCAAATTCACACAGGTCAGACGTGCTTGCTGCAGTACTGATCAAATAATGAAATCTGCAGGCTTGATGCTGCTATGTTTCTCACACTACTGCTGCTGCTCATTAACATTACCGTCACCTACAGATCTGAAACAGACAGATCAATGCAGCTTTGGGACAGACATAAGTTAAAGGAGGTGATTAATATGGGAGAAAGAGATTTAATTTTTAAAACATTTTACATTTAATTATTTGTAATATTATTATATTTAAGTATTTTACATGTAATTATACAATTTACAGTCAAGTCTCATAAATGGCAGAGCCATGATTATTTCACATTTACATAGTTCACGAAAACTGTAAGATGGGACAAATCACATATCTAGATAAAAAAAGACAAAGAAAATATATTTTTAAAATAATATTTTACATGAGGGGAAGATTAAATGGAAGAGATTTGTGTCACCAGGTTTAATGAAAAAATTATTTCATTTGAAATGTAGATATCAGGTTATTAAACTAAATATGGCTTTGTTCTTTTCAGACCAATAAGTTACAATCCGTGTAATTCAGAATATGCAATCTTATATGTAAACACTGTATTGATTACTCCAGTCAGGAGTCACACCTAATAGTCGATTGAAGACCAAAAGAAGTTGATTGAACAGGTTCAATCGGGTGTGGCACAGCACACTTTTTGCAGATTGCACCTGCACATGTACTGATAAGTTAAAAAGAAGAAGAAGAAGAAGAAGAAGAAGAAGAAGAAGAAGAAGAAGAAGAAGAAGAAGAAGAAGAAGAAGAAGAAGAAAAAACCACTCAGTTTGCTTTAGTAATATAGTGGATTGTTTGGTGCAATATCTCATTTTAACCTTTGGAAAATGCTTGAACAATACTAGTGAAGTATATGCTTTTTTCCCATTTCAACCACTGACAGAGAAATGGGTAGAACCAGGATGTTTATGAGTACAGTTGAAGGACAAATATCATTTTGCTCACTCTGTGTGGGAGGAATTTGAATATTAATTTTCTTCATCTTTGCCCTTAGGTCAGTGATTGACATTTTTAGGTCTTTGTTGTATGGCTTTTGCAGTATAAAAAAACACACCCACGCAGAAGCAAGAAAAAGAATTTTAGTATTGCAATACTAGATTATATTGCAAGTGTCATGTTGCAAATAAATGCTGAGATTCTGTGGCAAGCCATCCTCTTAATAACATTCAGAACAAAGTTATAGTAAACAGTCCTTACCTTTAAACGTTGCTATCTGTGTGTTTTCTGTGGTGTGTGTGTTTGAATTGTACTGCATCCATGACAACAGGGTCAGAGTCTGGCTTTAAAGCTATTATGCTAAGAGACCTTGAGCAGAATACTAATGTGCAAGTCCCATGGGGGGATCAAGGGAAAGGATCGGTTATAAAGCAAAATGTAACCGGAAGGGCACGGAGCACCAAAATGTAGCCAGCAATACCACAGGAGACACTCACTTCAACACGCTGCCAAAAAAATGTCTGTTGTTAGACAGAAACTACAGTTGCCCACCTCCATAAAAATATGTGAAGATTTTTGCTCTACCAGAACTAAAAATTATGTTCCCATAAATAATAGATTTAAATGGTGATTTAAATTAATTTATGTTGTGTCACGTGTTATCATCTTTACTAACCTTTTCCTAATTGACTGTTTATTACCATGTTTATTTATTTCCGACTGCGTTGCATTTTGCTTCGCAGAGTCTGTGTTTTCTCTTGCTTCTTTGTCTGTGCTGTTCTATGTACATGTTGCTCAGCTGCCTTTTTTAAGGTTTGATTTCTGTGCATTGTTTCTCATTCCCAGGTTTGTTTTCACTCTCTATATTTTTCACTATTGTTAATAAATTGTCTTTTTGTTATCCCTGAATTTGGGTCAGGTTTTTATCCTTACAGTGGCCACTAACATTCTTGACATTTTGGTTTATGCAAAAATGCAACATCAAAATGCACACATTATTAATTATAAATATTTCACACTTTTGTTTTATATATCAAAATGAAGATATGACATTGCTCACTGTTGTAAAAGAAGGTTTTAATTATCTTATTCTGTCTAGCCCAAGGTCTGAAAGTGTCCCACAGACTGGGTAATGCTGGCACAAGGCCACTGTGTCTATACCCTGTGTCTGCCAGCCTGGCTCAAACCAGCACACTGGTTTGAGCACATCATGCTTAAAACAGCCTCTTTCTGCCACCCCCAGGGTCTGGCTTACATCAAACCAATTGATGACTGCTTGATACTGTGCCGAGAAAAGCCTAGATAAACTGATCCTCACTACATATCACTGAGTTGTTTTAACTTTTATTGGTTAATCATAAAATATCAAATCTCAATTATCCATAAAAGGTATCTCAAAACTACTTAAAAAAATAATGGATTAATAATTGTTAAAGAAATTAGATCTGAACAAAGTATTTATTTGTGGTTACTGCGATTATTTATACTAGTTATATTTTATCATAGTAGATGTGTATAATTTTATGTTAATAATTTGTTGTGTGCACTTTAATGTACAGCAACTTGCATAAACATATACAAAACATATGTTATTATTATTATTATTATTATTATTATTATTATTATTATTATTATTATTATTATTATATTTGCAAGTGTGAGATAATCTACATTACAAAACCAGAAAAGCAAATAACTGTTGTCCATCTAGCCCTCTATATTTTACAATATTTTTATTGTATTCAAGATTTACAGTTTAAACTATAAAAAATGTAAAGGATTAACTTGATGAAATTTAGTAATTATCACAAATCCTTTCTTTGCATCCATCATGCTTTTCCACTGGGAATTTGAATGCATAAATCATACACTTTCAGTGGCAGTTCTGAGTCACACAGAACACTTCCAGTTTTATGGACATTTAAGCCACATGCACACCACATCACACCACAAAGTATTGCCAGCAACTTGTCCTGCTTTGTTTTTCTGGTTTTCTCTTATGGATTGTGTGTTTGGGTTGTTCGGCCTGCTGACCCCTGTCTCATGTGGTTGGATTGGATTTTCTAGAAACAATGATAGATTTGGGGACCTTTGTGAATCTTAATCACCTACAGTTAGTGGAGGACCTCCATCTAGCCAGAGAGTCATGTGCCCCACTCCTGACGATCACAGCAGTCAACAATCAACCCATACATCATCCACCAGACAACCCCAGTCAACCTCCAGGTTGGGCTCTTCCACACTGAGGAACTCACAATCTGTCATCTTTTCACTCACCCCCTCATTTTGTGATTTCCCTGGCCAAACACCCATGATCCACAGCTGAGGAACAAAGAAATCAATCAGTGGTCTTCATTCTGCGGTAAGTACCGTCTTATGAGGGGTTGTCAACTTCCCATACCGCACTACATCCATAGAGAGCTCAGAATCCTGAGCCATGAAGGACTTTGTGCATTGATCTCATGCATTGATTATGGGATACTAAATGGCATCACCATAAGTCATCCCTGCCGGCTACGACTGGTCTCGTCAGCCCTAGAGCAACTCACAGAGGCACACATTTTCTCCAAACCGGCCCTTAAAAGTGGATACAAGATTATTTGCATCTGTGAAAGGGATGAGTGAACACTAGCCTACCTGATCACAGGCGGACATTATGAATATCTAGTCATGCTGAATGTACTAATTAAGGCACCCACAGTTTTTCAGATAATTGTGAATGAGATCATCCATGACTTTTTGCATCAGTGTGTCATAGATTAAATTGATGGTATTATAATCTACTCCCCAGACCTGTGCACACATTTCAATCATGTTCTCACCTGGTCTTCACCCAGTTACTACAACATCAGCTCTTTGTCAAGGCAGAGAAGTGCAGGTTACACTGTAACACCAATGCATTCCTAAGCTATGTTATCAGTGTATTCTTGGGGATCAACCAAACCTATTCCTCTGTAAACCTACAGTACCGATGTACCCATAGTTGACAAGTGGTTCCAGAAAAGAAATACTAGAAATAATTAGTGTCTCGTCTCGTTTACATATTTATATGACAAATAAGCACTAAAAAATGTATTTAAAAAAGTTATATTTAATTTTGAAAATAAATTAGATAATAAAGTAAATCACCCAGGTACACTCTGAAGATATGGAAAATATTTTAGACCAATAAGTGACAATGAAGGATGCATGTTTAGACTGGTTTCCTTTCATTAACCTTTAAATGACCTGGGCTTAGGGCACTGTGTATTCTAATTGTTCAATTACAATTAAATTACATATACATTTTTATGTCAGTCCTCGTCACCTTCTCTTCATACCTGATTCCCCATGGAAGAATAAGATGAAAGGTTCATTACAGCAGGACCCAGCAGCAAATGAGTGGGGGAAGCATGCTTACAGCCTAGCTGCTTCTAATGGAATAACCCATAAAAGAATTGTCAGGACTCTGTTTGGACATTTTCTGCCAGAACCTTAGGGGTGTTTCAGCAGCGTGTTATGTCACTTGTTTCACATCTGGATTCCAATTCCAGCGTGTTCCAATGTTGCATCTAGCTTCATGGAGTCTTAATTTTTTCTTTGTCCGTGTTAGTTTATGTAATTTTGTGTTTAGCAGTCTCCTGTTTCCAGGATTTTTATTTTTTTTTTTTTAATTTAGTGCCCGTGACCTCACCTTGCTCCTGTTCCTGTGGGGGATGCTGCTCTACTTCCTGTTTTCTGTGGGGAGGCCACTTCTTCTTGTCCAGGGGAGGTCACAGAACAGACTGGTTTGTTTATTTAACTTTTTTTTCCCTCCCAGCTGAACACACCCTTTTTTATCTCCCCCTGCTCTTGTGAAGACGGTGGCCAGTGTGTGCATTTATGGGAGATTCTTTCAATCCACCCCCCTTCGGGCATTCCCCTACCCAGCTGTTCTGGGGAGATTGCTTGGCCAGTTTGGCTCTCGGATCTGGCATTCACTGGCTCTTCGGATCTGCGGAGGACATCGCTTGGCTTTTCTTCTCAGCAAAGGATGTCACTTGGCACTTCTGCCAAGTGGAGGACATTGCTTGGGACATTTTGGCCTTGCCTCCATGTTCCTTGTTCCCCCTATGCTTCACTGTGATCCTCACTAGCCCCATGGCTTGCCATGATCCTCGTTCCCCTGGTGGCTTGCTGTGATCCTCGCTCTCCCCTTGGACCTTGCTATGAACCTTGCTCACCCTCTGAACCTCGCTGATCCACTCCCGCCTTCTTGGTTCTCGCCGGGATCAGGATTAGACAGGATTTTTGGGCAGTGTCTCAGAATGGCATGTTGGGAGCCACACCTCGTGGGGGGGGGGTTACTGTCAGGACTCTGCTTGGACATTCTCTGACAGAGCATTAAGGGGTGTTCCAGCAGCATGTTGTGTCATTTCCAATAATCTCATTATATACTGTATATAGTGACAATGTCATTTGATTTTTGTCAAGTCTCTGAGAGTGATAAATGCCAATAACTACATATTATTGTGTTACAGCAATACTATCATATACACATTTAGATAAAATGCACCAATAAATCTTCTTGCTTCTGGCACAAAGAAGGCTTCAAAAGCCTTCAAAGGTTAGCTGGATCATACCCAGAATGTTTAGTCCCACAATAAAATTTTCAGATTACTCTCCTACATATGGCGTTTATCTGCATATCCTAGAATAAATAGGGTATTTGCTACTTTATTTTAGACATTCCTTTGTAATGTATAGCAGAGCTGAAAAGGAAGCTGTGGAATGTTTCTCCACCTTGTGTAAACTCACATTTCACCACTATACAGCTATCTAAGCCTGCTGCTCCTTACATCTTAAAGGTTGCAGACAGATCCCTCACTATCCACTCTTCCGAAGTCCAGGGCAGAAACCCAAAACTGCCAGCTGTGGTTTCCTCTACACCCTGCGTTTCATAATCCCTATGGGTCGCCAGACATCATTTGTGTTTTTCCCTTGTCCAATTCAAACACAGGGCCAGTAGGCAAACAAGTTGGCCATCCCACATCAAAACACCATCTCTTTCTGAGGCCTCATCTCACATATCTGCACAAACATATTATGCTGGATTAAATGTTTTCCCCTATTTGTTGTTCTTTACTTTGAAGACGAACCCCAAATGGAATTTGGAGTTATGATCACATGAGAAACCTGTGCCCCTTACACCAGACTATAAGACAAAGACTGGAGTCAGACTTGCTTCATGTTCTGTATAAACAAAAGTCAAAAGCACAAATAATTAAGGTAGAAAAAAGCTTTCAATTTCTTTCTCACTTCCTCCTAGATTAATATTTGCATGCTTCATGCAAAAAACAAACTCATCAGAGACACTGGTGCAGGCTGATCAGCACAGCATTGAGCCAACACTGCTCTATATGTAGTACTATTCATGTAATATGTGTTAGGAAGGTATTATTTTTTACTGCCTTGTACTGGCACTCAAGGTTAATTAATGTATACACTATTACTATTACAAGAAGAAATTTCACTTCGAGAGTGAAAACCAAACTCTCCATAAAAAATTATAATGAAAGAAGTCATAATTCATTCTTAAATCATTTTATACAGTACAACATTTTCAGAGTAAAAAAATGTGTTTCTGTTTTACCCCTCCAAATCACCAGAAGGTGGTGTTTTAATACTTCAAAACCTTCTTATGCATAAATGCACAACTTTGGATCTTTACTAGAAATTTCCAGGATATAGTACTTGTCAGTGTCATAAGTCACCGGGGCAGCATAAGGTGAAAAATATACTTCACCTTACAAGGTGTTTTTAAGATTTTTATAGTGTTTGTAAATGGGGCTAAGACCCTCCATCTGCCACATTCCCCAGGAGTCAGATGTGCTCTCTCCCTTGAGTTGGAGTATCCTTCCATATGGACCTATACAGG
This sequence comes from Tachysurus fulvidraco, assembly GCF_022655615.1. Taxonomy (NCBI): domain Eukaryota; kingdom Metazoa; phylum Chordata; class Actinopteri; order Siluriformes; family Bagridae; genus Tachysurus; species Tachysurus fulvidraco. The sequence goes on from NC_062534.1 coordinate 9,758,268, forward strand.
GGGCTCATTTGGTAGGAATAATGACAGCCATTTTTCGAAAAGAAAAAAAAATCCCTGGTTAAAAACCCACCGACCTGGAAATTGAGTACACTATAAGGGTCAGCGATATTCTCTGCAGTATAGACTGTGTCTTATAGTACCCACTACATGCCTTATAGTTATACTTTAGCCACACAGTGGATTCTACTCTTAGAATCAGCTATTCACCTGATGACTTCTATTCATCAAACTCACTGTCTAAACAGGTTTTCGGGCCATTAGTAGAGGAGTCATCACTACAGCCTAAAAACAAGCTAAAAGCCCAGTCCTATTGTGACAAGCCACTCCACAGGGAGCGTTTCTCCCTAATGGGGAATGCTTCTCCATAAAGTTTCAACATCAACATTGTTCCCTCACTTTAGAGAACCAGTCTAAAAGTCAGTTTGAGTGTTAGAGGGTTCAACATTGCCCCATGGTGGTTGGTAGAGGTGAAACAGATGATGTTGTATGAACCCTGGATAACCACTAGAGTTCTCTGTCAGTCATAACAAACGCCACACTCAACAAGAAGGCTGGACAAAGACATGGACAAGATAATTTGGTCACTACCATACCATACCAAAATTCATACCATTCTTCATATCCTTCTGTGTATTGTTCCTGTGATCTTTGGTAAGGGCTGTTGTACTTGGCAAAGAACATCCAACACGGCAAGACATTTTTCACTATAAGACACTTTAGCAAGTAATCAAAACTATTAATGCCTTTTTATTTTCAAAAGACAGTGAGTTCTGTTACCCAATTTATGTGCATTATAAAGTTACATATAATATTAACTGACATAACTAAACTTTATTTATTAAACATTTGACTACATTGCTCTTGACTACATAGATTTAACTTTTGCCTTTCCTTTGTTTCCTTTTCTACAACTGACAGCACATGATGCCATTCATGTTAGTCTGTAGGTTTTTCCCTATCTTTCTGTCTTGCCACTGTGGATGCATTGAACATCCATGGGTTATGATCTCACAAGCTCTTGTCAAGTCAAATGTATTCTTCACTTTCATAGAAACGTTGAATTATTGGGATCTTGCTACTACTGTGCCCCTATGGAAAGGGAGTGGTGAGATAATAATGAAGTCCAACAAGGATTACTAACACCAGTGGATCAGAGAGAGAACAGGCAAAATAAAGCACAAGAGACAGAGGTAGATGGAGGAGTGGGAAAAAGCAAGAAGCAATGGATGGGCCCAGAGGAACCTTTTGCTTTCTGATGAGCAGCAGTCAGACTTAGGGTGCAATGGAATTCAGTGAGCCTCTACACACAGGCAGTTGCCTTCTATCAGGGGAAGATGAAAAAGCTTTCTCAGGACGGCCTCCTTGAACAGCTCTTATATTGATTTCATAAGTAATTAAGGCTAGACTGCAGATGGAGAGCAAGTTTGAAGCGACACAGTATGAAGCAACACGCTGATCATGAATAAAAAATAGTAGAGGGTGATGTGCACAGTGATTGTAGCAAATATATACATTGTCACACAAGTAAATACAACATGGTTTTAATTTTTTATTATTAAGAGAAAACAAAGTCCAAACCCACATGGACCTGTGTGAAAAAGTGTTCGCCCCCTCCAGTTAAAACAACTTATCTGTGGTTTATCAGACCTTAGTTCAATTTCTCTAGCCACACCCAGGCCTGATTACTGCCACACCTGTTTACAATTAAGAAATCACTTAAATAAGACCTGAGTGACAAAGTGAAGTAGACCAAAAGATTCTTAAAATCTACACATCATGCTAACAGAAAAAAAATCAGGAAAAAATGAGAAAGAAAGTCATTGAGATCTATGCACAGAAAGATCATTTCTGATGCAAGTTTTGTATAGAGATGATCAGAATGATCTGCACTGCGCCACAGAAGAGCTATGGTCCTGTAAGAAGTTGTCAGGTTTGGCAGAGAAGCACATCAGAGTAGTTCATGGTTCAGTGTGTATGAGAGGAGTATGACAAAAGTGAGATGTGCTGTAGGTCAGACAGTGGAGTTCAAGGTGGAATTTGTGCTACATCAAAGATCGTCTTTGAGTCCCTTCTTGTTTGCTAAGGTGATGGACAGGTTGACAGATCTGGAGTTAGACAGGAGTCAGACAGGAATTTCTGTGGACATTGATTTTCAGATGACATTGTGATGTGTAGTGAGAGTAGGGAGCAGGTGGAGGAACACCTGGAAAGGTGGAGGTCTGCTTTGGAAAGAAGAGGAATGAAAGTCAGTCATGGTAAGACAGAATCTGTATGCCTGAATGAGGGGGTGAGTAGAAAAGTGAGGTTGCAGTGGGGCTGATGACAAGAAGGTGCAGGTTTACAACCAAACAGTGTGTTTGGGAGTATGGAAAAGAAGTTAAGAGGCGAGTGCAGGAGAGTTGGACTGGGTGGAGAAAAATGTCAGGAGTGTTGTGACTGAAGTGTCAAGTGTTAATTCAAGGAAAGTTGTACAAGACAGTGGTGAGACCAGCTATGCTGTATGGGTTAGAGACTGTAGCAGTGACTAAAAAGTAGAGATGGAGGTAGCAGAGATGGAGGTAGCAGAGATGAGGATGTTGAGGTTCTCTTTAGGAGTGACGAGGATGGACAGGATTATGAACAAGCACATCAGAGGGACAGCTTAGTTTGGCTGTTTTGGGGATAAGATGAGAGAGGCTAGATTGAGATGGTTTTGAGATGTACAGAGGATGGAAAGTAGTTTAGTTAAATAGGTAGAAGGATGTTCGAGGGAGCTGCCAGGTAAAAGATAAAAAGGAATAATATAACCATAGTTGGATTGGCTATGCTAAATTGCCTGTAGCTGAGAATCAGTGTGTGAATGTGTGTACAAGGTACTCTATGCTCAATTGTTCTTCTTCATCTTCTTCTTTATCTTCGTCTTCATCTTCTTCTTCTTCTTCTTCTTCTTCTTCTTCTTCTTCTACATCAACAGCCCAGTAGTCAAAGTGCTGTCTTTCTGCATTGTCGAGACACGGGACATATTTAAATTTTGAACTGTGTTAGCGTTTAATTGGTTTTTAGGTTTTTTTTTTTCACTTATGGTTTAAATTTTGATAATGGGAAAATAGGAACCCCACACCTGGCTGTTGATTTCCAGTTTTTGTCTTGCAGCATGGTGGATGTTGCCACTGTTAATGTTTTGAAGGACCCCAAGTTGTTTAAGTGACTGCTACTTTACTTTAATGAGAAGTCTCTCACTCTCACTTTCTTTGTCCCCTGAGGCTTTTATACATTTTGTTTTGTATCTTTATCTCGTGCAGCTCTTCTCATCCAGCTGATTATATACACTGTTGCACTCTTTAAACAAATGTCTACAAATATGAAGGGGAAAAAATTGGAACATACCTGTAAGAAACTGAATATTACAGGTGCTCTGATGAGTACAGTCTCTTCTCTTGACAGCTGGACAGCTGACCCTACTGGCCTAAAATGTCTTGGAAAGGCACTTTCTCTGGCATGAGGCACAGGCTTCTGGTGGCAAAGGCATATGTGTGATATGAAGGCATGCGGTGTGGACCAGAGAGGACCTCAGTCTCTCAGTCTCACAGCTCAAATTTCATTCCAAACACAAAAACAAAAGAAAAAATCCATGCCCTGACCATCAATTCTATGACTTGGAAAGGAATCAACCTAGTAAAGGCTTCTTGAAATGAACATATACATTGTGATTTTTTTCACTTTTTTATTAAAGACACATTCACAATTTGAAGTCTCTATGCTATAACTGAACATTTGTATTATGTATAGAAATCATAAAAAAAAACCTCTCACGCCATATGTATGAGCCTTTCCTAATATGAGAACTATATAATGAACTGTAGCTTTTTCCATCTTTAATTACTTTAAGCATTTTAGAGAGGGATTTCCCAAGATCGGAAGCATAATACAGAGGAGTGAATCGAAGTCAGAGGTCACCAACTAAGTATGTGTAGGCTGAATCCCCACATCCTCCAGGGTGTAGGGTAATTAATAATTAATGCCAGAGATGGCATGTTTGAAATGCAGATGTGATAACTGCAATCTTGGCATCATGCTTCAGTAAAAGCAGATTTGGAAGCTACAGGAGGAAAGGGCTGATCCGTTAGCAAGCTAAAGCAGAGGACCTGGGTGAAATGCAATGTGATGGTTTAGATTATATTCCCATCAGCTGCTAATTACCTGCAGACTCTTTGAAGTTTTGCACACTTCGAAACTATGCAGAACTACTGATTCGGCCAGAGGGAATGGGGAGAGGGGATCAAATGGATCACTTTAAGAACAGGATAGTGAGTTTGAATGTTGAGTGGAGGGATTGCGGGTAACATTGTAGGGAAACCAGGCATTTGTGATCGCATTCAAAGGTGAATAATGCCTGAATGTAAGGCAGAATGTTGTTTGCACTTGTATTTGCAAGTGTGATAAACAGTTTGTAAACCTGACACTTTTGGTTCGAGTGTAATCCTATTCAGTCCTATAACAAACAAATAATCTTATTATTTCCTCAATTTATATATTCACTTAGACAATTTCGTTTTCATTCCATTAGATATTTTGATTTAGAACACTATAGAATACACAGATAATCTGCTTCATTTGAAGTACTTTGCAAGAACATACCATTTTATCTCCTTGTAGAAACTAAGTCAATACTACACATTTTCCTTGCATATATTTCCAAAATTACAACAGTGACTTAGTGCTAATCTAGTTCTAAATTGTAGAAGTGATATGTTAATTATTTTGTCAGGTATAACCATAAAAAAGCTGTGTGATGATTACAGCTTTAAGTTTAATGGGCTATATTTCCATGGTCATAATGCAAAAACAACACATATAAAGCATATAAAGCAATGTCATGGATATTTTGCTATTTGATATATTTGTCAGTTGGAGTGTTTGACAACAATAAAAAAGTTTCACACTTAGATATATGTAGGAGCATGTACAGTTACTGCATACTTTTGTCTGTTGTATAAGAATGCAAATGCAAAAAAGACATTAGCACAAAAGAAATTAATAACACAACTGGAAAATTAGGCCTGCTTCAGTATGAAAATAGAGCCCGAAGTGAAAATTATTCATTTCATTTTTACATAATGTTCAACCATACCTCTATTGTTTGACTTTTGTAAAATAATTCAGAAGATAAAAATTACAAAAGCCACACTTATAACATGGCATTTATTGGTTTCATATAACTGCTGAAACCATGGTCCACACAAAACCTGTTCTACATTATCTCATTTTCAAAGGTTATTAATCAGGATAGGCACAAAAAATTGTTACCAAGTAAAGAAACTGGTGGCAGTCAGTGACATTACCAAGAACAAATCAGACCTCCAAAACAGACCAACGGTCAATAAAGAAACTTATCAGGGTAACATTAAATTCTAACATAAATCTGGCAAGTTCTGACCACTCTCTGCATGTGACAATAATCTCACTTTATTCTTCAGATGTTCAGACAGGTGTGTGTGTGTATATATATATATATATATATATATATATATATATATATATATATATATATATATATATATATATATATGAGAAAGAAAGAAAGAAAGAAAGAAAGAAAGAAAGAAAGAAAGAAAGAAAGAAAGAAAGAGAGAAAGAGAGAAAGAAAGAAAGAAAGAAAGGTTATTAAAGGTAAACACACAGAGAGAGAGAGAGAGAGAGAGAGAGAGAGAGAGAGAGAGAGAGAGAGAGAGAGAGAGAGAGAGAAAGAAAGAAAGAAAGTTAGGTTATTAAAGGAAAAACGTTTTTTTTTTTTTTTTTGCCTAAAACATTTCTGTTTTTAACGTAAATTTTGTTGGTTGCTGTATAACTTTACAGTATTTAGGTTATCTGAACATTCACTGAAATCTGCAACTGAAATCACATCAAAAGCAGTTCATTAACCTTGCAGTGACTGAGGTCAAGGAAAAGTGTGGGTTATGAGAAATACAAAATTACTATATAACAAAATGTAACACATTGTAGACCATTTCTCTATCAAAATGCTTTTTAAAAAAATACATTATGGTTTAGCTTTGTTAGTATATATTAATATGGTAGCTCAAATGTGAACCCATGCCAAACTAGGTGCACATTTGCCCCCAATCCCCATCCCCACCTTCACCTCACCAATGCACACACTCACACCCACACACACACACACACACACACACACACACACACACACACACACACACACACACACACACACAAACACACACACACAAACACACACACACAAAACACACACAAAACACACACAGAGAAAAATTCTTGTACTGGTTTCACCTTCTACTCTGGTCCTTCACATTGTTTAGAGCTTTGAAGAACAGAGATCCATTACAGAATGGTTCCTCTCAGTTCGGTATCCTTTGTAACTGTGTGGAGAACAAAGGCATTAAGAGTTTGTTTGAAGTTAAAGAGATGGAAATTCACAGTTATGAAGCACATCCGAAACTGCCACACTTCTATGAGCTCATACACTGGATAAGACTATTGTACAACCATTTTCTCACTCTCATCTAGCTATAAAAATACACCACTTACTTGGTCTATTTTGGTTTTGGTGATTAAGTAAAAATCCACAGCATATTTTAACTGTTATAGATTTGCAGATTTAATCAGGTACATGTTGCCTTTAATACTTTGTACTATATAAGTCTTAAAGATTGCAATTCAATCAATCAATACATAATGCATAGAATTTTTTAGCTTTTTAATATAAAAGGACCTAAGAGACATGTGTTAATGTTTATTGAATAAATGAATTTAATTGTGTTTCATCAGAAAAAAATGCATTTATATAATTTATTGAAAATCGAAAACAGTGGATCAAGGGACTGTAAAGAAAATTAGTTACATAACTGTTGGCTTATTGAGTATAATCAAAAAACCCGCTTATTGTTTACGTCATAGTCATAAACAGCATGAATGGTAAATTGCAGTATGTCTAACTTTTTCCACAGTATTTTCCTAAGTGGTGTCAAATATCGACATCACTTTTTCGGTCGTAGATATTTTACAAAGAGTTCATCGACATAGTATAACCCTAAATGTGGATTATATCGCAGAGACCCGTGGAAATAAAATCGATAATAATCAGTGTCGATTTTGTAGCCTTTTAAATTGTAACCTTTACACCAACCCCACAAGAGAAAAAGAGTATTTATTGTTTTTATGATGAATATGTAAATATTTAGTCAAGTAGGGCTTGATCCATAGGTTTAACTAGTCGGTGATCATCAAACCGTCGTTGGAAATATGATTATGCAAAACAACGGGCTTCTTCACTTGCACATATTAAAGACTTTTTTTGCCCGATAAGACCCGTGTGTCGACCCCCATAGCCCTCGTTGAAGATAAAACAAAGTGGGAAGTCTTCATAAATTATGGATGTATGTATATTTATTACTATGAATTTCCCTAGGGTTGAAACATACAACACTAGCTGCATGGAGTATTGCTGCTCAACCCGGTTTCTGCCCTACATCCTCTTTACTTTGGCGTTACTAATGCATTTCTTCCAGCGTGGCATCCCTGCCAAACTGCCTTGAGGTCTCATTTCATTGGACTAACAGCACCAAGCTGACTGGTTTGTAGTTATAATGCGTGCGCGCGCGTGTGTGTATGTGTGTGTGTTAAAGGAAGCGTACAACCGTGTATTCTACTCCCTAAAACTATTTTAATCAACTAAAATGACAAATATTCTTATTCTTATGAAAAAAATTGATCAAACGAATTGTGAGGTCTATTTGCCGTCAATACTATGTTTATCAGAAAAAAAGATTATTTACATTCCATTATACATGCTATAATAATAATAATAATAATAATAATAATAATAATAATAATAATAATAATGTGCATTGGTTGCTATCAGGCAAATTCTACATTTTAAAACTTATTTGTCTTAAATGAATAAACGCAAAACCGACAGATAATAAAACTATGGATTACTATATAATGATGCTTTTCCTATATTTTTTAATTGTAACAAAAGTAATTTATTACAGTAATTACAAAGTTTCAGAAATATTTTTTCAGCCATTAGCTGACAAGAAGTTTCAGATCATTCATGTATTGTTCAGGTGATTTTAAAACACATCGGTTTTGTTAATTTCGAATTAAATTATCAGTAATATTTTACGAATTTCATCTCATTTTGTTTTTTTTTTACAGATCGCAGTTTTATTTATTTCATTTCATAAATATTTTTAGGCAATGTTTTTCTTTTAACAATCATTCATTTTCCCAGTATGTTATTTACAACGCTCATTAAAATAAGTCCAGGAAAGCAAAAATGTGATTGGCTTGCTTATTTATTTATTTATTTATTTATCTATTTATTTATTTATTTATTTATTTATTTATTGTGCGTTTTACTTATAATAAAATAACAATGATTACTTTTTTGCAGAAGCCTTAGATATTTTAAGATGGTATAAAAAGTGCACTGGTATACGCTAAATCTTTTTATTACACTACTTTGATACTATTATTATTATTATTATTATTTATTTATTTATTTATTTATTTTTTATTATTATTATTTTTATTATTATTATTATTAGACTGGGACTCCGTTGTAACAGTAGCATATGAGGCACCGGGGCGGTCCGATTTTTTCCGCAGCGTCCAGCTTGGGCCCTCTTTTCAATGAGTGTCTTTATTCGGCTCGGGACGCGGCTTTGCCTTTTATTTAGCTCGCTATGGAAACGCGGGTCGGGAGGGAAAAATGTGCGCCTGAATAAAGGGCCTCGGCCTGAGAGCAGCATCTGTTACACTTGGAAACTTAGACTATGAAGTGAAGACGAGTCAAGGAGCTTAGTCTTGTTCAGTGGCATAGCTAAATTTCCTTCTATTTCTCAAATCTAAATGCTAGAATACCACAGAATGCAAATAATTCCCAGAAAACTCGAACACGGTACAACTCTAATATTTTACTAGCTAAATCACAAAACGCATTAATTATTAGCATTACATTTTTTTAGATATTATTTCCTTTATCTCATGTAGCCAACAGTAGCATTATAAGAGCTTATGATTTATTATAAAATAAATACATTATTATAATAGAAAACGTGTCATATAATTCCACGGTATTGTGTCTACATTCCTGTCACCGCATCAAATAAAGCAACAAAGTTATACAGACATGATATGACACGAATTTCTACAGACAAAAAAATGCTTTTTTCTTTCGTGTCGCCTAATAAAAACAAAGATTCTGTGACTAACATTATAACAATAAATTATACGGAATTCTCAAACATAGAAACAGTAAACCGTGTTAAATTAAAAAAAACTGTCCTTTTTAATTTAATACTCCCTTATTTTTTATTTACAGTTAAATATAAATAATATGGTGCAAGTTTATTGGGTAAAACCCATCCCCTCCGTAGGATATACTGGCCTTGCAAATGTATATAAGCCATCTACAAGATGTGTTTATAAGAGTGCGAAAAGCTCACCTGTTAAGGGTCGTTAGCTTCCTCAATATTTCCTCCTGTTCTCTCTCCTTAAACAAACTGCAGTCTTTAATGACTTTCTGGTGGCTGGTAGCCTTCTTTTATTTCTGCTAAATGTATGAAAATGTATGCAAATTTAAATCAACCTTAACCTGGGAGCTCTTGCAATATATAAAATGGAATTTCAAACCAATAACGGGACTTCTAATGGGAAATATAATTACGGAGCTAGGTAACGTCTGAAATATGCAGAGGCGTATTTTTGAAACTCAATGAACACCTGTCGAGATTCTTAAAGACCTATTTGCAATTTTTTTCAGGGTTGTCATGAACCACAGAGCATATTTAAGGAGAACACTGGGAATAGACCCTACGCTTTTAAGCACACACACACACACACACACACACACACACACACACACACACACACACACACACACACACACACACACACACACACACACACAAACAAGCGCACACGTGTGTGTTTAAGCACAAATATGACCCTTGCTATTTATTCATTTACATCTTTAGTAGTCAAATTTCATCTATATACTGAAATGCTTAAAACTTATTCATTTGACCAAAAGTGGAAGCGTAAATTGTATAGAAACGGAGCCATCCGTTAACAAGTTCCTGTCAGTGAACAGCGCCTAAAAAAGAGGGGATCCTACCGAATATTGTCTACCTGTTAGAATGCAAAAATAGCAAATGCATAGAATCGCTTTCTGTTGTGTACTGTTTTACTCCACAAATACTTGGGTATAGGGATTTATAAGGCCTCCCATTTCACTAGCGACTGTGACACACCAACAAGGTGGTGAGCTTCGTTTCGATTGGTCATTGCGGCTGCCATTCATTTCACAGCCTGTCGCTTTGGCTCCAGAGTCTGGGAGATGTCAAAGGCTGAAACTGCTCCCTTAGTCACATTATAACTAGTAGGGGGGATCTCTGGAAAGCAATGGCCACAGCTGCTTCGAATCCCTACAGCATTCTCAGCTCGACTTCCATGGTTCACCCGGACGCCTCGGTCATGCAACAAGGGGGAAGCCCTTTCCGAAACCACCAGAAACTGATCCAAAGCGACTACCTGCAGGGCGTGCAGAGCAATGGACACCCGATCGGGCACCAGTGGGTGAGCAGCTTAGCCGACGGCAGTCCTTGGTCTACGTCGCTTGAGCAGCAGGACGTAAAGCCAGGACGGGAAGACCTTCAGCTTGGGGCAATCATCCATCACCGATCAACGGCGCATGTGGCGCACCACTCCCCGCACACGAATCATCATGCGGGCTCATGGGGCACGTCCGCGTCTCACAACTCGCCATCCATCAATATCTATTCCCAGAGTGGTTTCTCAGTTAACGGCTTGCACGGTGGTTTAACGCCGCCGCCACCACCATCGAGCTCTGCACCGACCCAGAGTTTGCATCCCGGACTACGTGAGACACCCGAGCCCGGTGAGCTGGGAGTGCACCACTGCCTCGACCACTCGGATGAGGAGACACCGACATCGGACGAGCTGGAGCAGTTTGCCAAACAGTTCAAACAGCGCCGGATCAAACTTGGCTTCACGCAGGCTGACGTCGGGCTGGCACTCGGCACGCTTTACGGCAATGTGTTCTCGCAGACCACGATCTGTCGCTTCGAAGCGCTGCAGCTCAGCTTTAAAAATATGTGCAAGCTCAAACCGCTGCTGAACAAGTGGCTCGAAGAGGCCGACTCGTCCACGGGAAGCCCGAGTAGCATCGATAAGATCGCCGCACAGGGCAGGAAGCGCAAAAAACGGACGTCGATTGAGGTGAGCGTTAAGGGTGTGCTCGAAACCCACTTCTTGAAGTGTCCCAAACCAGCGGCGCAGGAGATCTCGTCGCTGGCGGACAGCCTGCAGCTGGAGAAGGAAGTGGTGCGCGTTTGGTTTTGCAACCGACGGCAAAAGGAGAAGCGCATGACGCCGCCAGGAGAGCAGCAAGGACACGAGGTTTATTCACACACCGTGAACGCGGACAGCTCATCTTGTCGAGATCTATGACCCAGAACGCTGCCACAATACGGAAATCTTGGCTTTTCAGCTATTATTTTTTTACGGTGGCTCTTGCTTCTCCACCTCTCGATCTTTGTCGCTTTCATAATTCCTTAATTGAAAGAAGCGAAACTTCCTGAGCCCGAAAACTATGAGATATTGCCCTACAGTTTTGATTTTCTTTTCAGCGAGATGGGCATTAGTGAGACAATGTTTATTTAAATAGCAAATGGACGTTATTTACCAAAATGTTATTTCTTATGACAACAAGAATATGAAAATTTTGTGCCTATTAAAAAGACCTCCCAGAGCCTTGATTAAAAAAATAGCCTACAATTATACATCAGGTTGAGTAGGCTGCTAATTTTCTACACATATTATCGCATGCTCTTTTTTATTTGTCATGTTTCCATGCGCATTTTAATTTGCACATTTCTGTAGTAAGAAGTCAGACTGACGTGATTGTTATCTGATGTCTTTAATTTCAATCAATTCCCATCGCTTGTGTTTACGGCCTTTTTAAGATTCTCGCATAAAGCTTTCATCTCAACGCTCTCTATCACTTTTGTTTTATTTTAATCTCTGCAATCATGCCATTTTTGTGTACTTTTTTCCGTGCGATATTACGAGGCAGAAATAAGTTCAGAACTTCAGAAGCACGTCGTTATTTTATTGAAATGTTGCTCTGAAAAGCAACGCACAAGCAAACAAATTATATTTTATGGTTGTGTGGGGTTGTTTTAGGCATCCATCTTTGACCACATTACTGTGTACTGAACACTAAAACCGAACAGACTTTGCCAGTGAAAGCGCTGTGCAACACTTATAGCCTAGACCTATTTTATTGTACATGTTCAGTATCTAAAGTTTTATAATCTTAATACTCCTGTTATGGTTCGTTTCCTAAGTATTTTTTCCAATGATGTACAGTTTTGTATATTACAGACTTTTTGAATTTATTAATTTAAACGAAATACAGTTTAGTTATTCATGCACTTAGTAATGTAAAACACACAAAAAATATTTTCATTAAAGAAATTGACGTTTTCTGCAGTACTATTCCAAATTTAAGGTCAAGCGATTATTTATTTTAAGTATAAAGCTTGCATTATGTTTTTGGAAAATACTGTATAATGTATGTTGGAATAAAACAATTTGTTGGTATCATTTGAGTTCCTGCCTACTTTTAGCAGTGTTTCATCAAAGCACTGGGATAAAATACTTATTTTAAAATAGAAGAGACGGTCAAATTAACAAATTAAGTACAAATTTAATTGCATTATTATTATTATTATTATTATTATTATTATTATTATTATTGCTGTTTTGTTTTGACTTTAACACTTTGTGTTTGACTATTATCCTACTTGGTGCGATCTGTTATGCATTTTAAACAAGGGGAAAACGTATTTCTGCAACTAAAACTTCAAATTACCTACATTTATCGAAGCTTCATTTGGAAAGATTATAGCCTAGAGAATTAAAGCAGAAGTTTTAAAAAGTGTTTTGATGGTTGCGTTAAGACTGGAATCATTTCTGAGGCCTAATGCCGAAAGTCTGTTTGTTTGTTTGCACGCGGGGGAGGGGAGTACTTTGCATTAAAATGCAGTGCCTGACTTGAATACTAATTCAGACTAATATATGCATTTTCTCAGCCTGTAACCTTGAGGCCCATGGGGAGATACGGATAAGGAGCCAAGGAGCTTAAATAGCAAAAAATTGTGAATTAAAAAAAAAAAAAAAAAATTAAACGTGGAAATTGTATTTCATTTGCTTTATCGTATGTTCATTTATTATTATTATTATTATTATTATTATTATTATTATTATTATTATTAGTAGTAGTAGTAGTAGTAGTAGTAGTAGTAGTAGTAGTAGTAGTAATAGTAGTAGTAGTAGTATAGTAGTCATTATACGAGTTATTAATAATAGTCATTATACAAATCCAAAACGTCACTTTCAACTTGTGTACAGGCAGAAAGTGACGTTTGGGATTTGTATAATGACCATCTATGCGCTGCGTGCTTCCGGATAATTTGTCCAGCGCTTCCGGAGTGTGCACTTCACAACAGGAGGTCGCGCCTTGCGCACACCAAGCCAAAGTTTGGATAGTTCCGTATTTAATAGCTATGTGTCTTTGGTATTCTTAATGCATTAAATCCGTGTTTATAAAACTAGCCTGGAAAGATACAATTTAAGTTCGTTTTCTGTACGTAGGGAAGTGATCCGGAGCGCAAAACTTTTTTCTGGATAAACTTATGTGCTTAAAATTTGAACTTTAAACATTTAGAGAAGCGTAGACTGATAAAACAGCCTCTTTCCCAGCACCCCCTCTTTGGCATGATAAGAGTTTGTATCTGTAGCAGCAATTTAAAATTTTAATTAAAACTTGCACACCTTGTTGAAATGTGAATATTTTTTACTAAAAAACTTTCAGTTATTTTTACTATTTCACCAGCTCTTTACTCTGCTGACTAAGCAGCAGTATTTGTGTTTACTTTCCAGCATTTTGGCAGACACCTTTTTCAAGAGCAACTTCCATTTTAATCTTAGTTCATACAACTGAGCAATTGATGTTTAAGGGCCCAACAGTGGCAGCATTGGTGGAGCTGGGACTCAAACTCACAACCCTCCACTTACTAGTTCAAAACATTAACCACTATAATATCATGTCTACCACTTTATTCCAATACAATATGCTACTAAAATGTCACTACCACATACTTCCAATCCATTGTTCTATACACCCAATGTTTTCTTTTGTAATTAATTCTGGCATCGGTATTAAACAGAAATTCACCCATTGACCAAAAAGAAACGCAGAAAGAAACAGGATTTCCACCTCCTTCACCTCATTCATTTCAGCATGGTTGTAATTAGAAGAACTGGTAAGTACAGATGATTTCTTTGTCTATGCAATGTCACTAAATGCCAGCTAGCCAGCTTGATTGCATATACATTAATATTAAAAAAAATATATATATATATATATATATATATATATATATATATATATATATATATATATATATATATATATATATATATAATTAAGGCTACCATGCTTGTACTATTTTAAATTGCCTGTACGTGGACATGTAGAGTGCCTTGCAAAAGTATTTATACCCACTGAACTTTCTCACATTTTGTATTCAGCCCTGACTAAAATCCAGTGAAACCAATTGCCATCAGAAGTCACCTCATTCATTCATTCATTCATTCATTCATTCATTCATTCTCTACCGCTTATCCAAACTATTCTCGGGTCACAGGGAGCCTGTGCCTATCACAGGCGTCATTGTGCATCAAGGCAGGATACACCCTGGATGGAGTGCCAACCCATCACAGGGCACACACGAACATCTCACGAAGCAACGTACAATCATCCAAAAATGCAAATCTACCAATACATGGCCGTCCATCTAAGCTGACAGGCCAGGCAAGAAGATCCACAAAGATCCACATTTCAGGTGGGAGAATCTGTCCACAAGTATTAGTCTTGCACTCCACAAATCTGGCCTTTATGGAAGAGTGGTAGGAAGAAACCCATTGCTGAAAGAAAGCCATAATAAGTCCTAATTGCAGTTTGCAACAAGCCATGTGGGGGACACAGCAAATATGGGGAAAATTGAACTTTATGGTCTAACTGAACTTTTTGGAATGGGGTGAACGTTTCACATTCCAACAGGACAATGACCATAAACATACAGCCAGAGCTACAATAGAATGGTTTAGACCAAAGCATATTCATGTGTTAGAATGGCCCAGTCAAAGTCCAGACCTAAATCCAATTGAGAATCTGTGGTGAGACATGAAAATTGCTGCTCACAGATGCTCTCCATTCAATCTGACTGAGCTTGAGATATTTTGCAAAGAAGAAAGTGCAAAACTCTTACTCTCTATATGTGCAAAGCTGGTAGAGACATACCCCCAAATAATTGCAGCTGTGATTGCAGTGAAAAGTGGTGCTACAAATTATTGACTATTTAATTTAATGTTTTTTTTTTTATAATCAAGAACTACTGATTATTACCAAATTTGTTCGTAGTGAATTTGATATAATATCAGTTATTGACATGGAAAATACTGAAGGTTTCATAAATTTTGTTGTTAATTTTAAAACTTTTCTAAAATTTCCAAACCATAGTTTTTTATTATTATTCATATGTATCCTATTTCTAACCGAGCTCAGTATGGAACCAGAAAAATTGAGCTTCCTCTAAATAAGAATACCGCTGAATACCTCCCACCTCTAAATAAGAATAACTGTAATTCACAGAATAGGCTACCTACACAGAAAGACTTGTGGTCACAATGTTTTCTGGGCTAAAATTCAGGAGCATTGATCTAAAAGTAAAGTTTATCAATTTTGAAATTTTAAAATTTACACAAAACTGAAATATTAATGAATAACAATGAACAATTTTCAAGTGTGTCCCTAAAATAAGCCACAATCAAGTAAGGTATTTTTTTTTGTTTTGTTTTAGTTGTTTCAAATAAATCACAGCATTAATGATAACTCTATTTAAAGCACCAGGCTAATCAGTCTTTGTTCTATATGTTCCACATTAAGTCATTATCTATGCTTTTCATTCCATTAATTTAGCTGGTTTTATTAGCCTGCATGTACTGTTGACAGGCATTTCCAAAAGCTAATGTGACAGATAATGACTTAATTAAGCACATCATATTAATTGGCTTACATCAGGGGCTTATATTTAACTGGCATAAATAGATTCACACCTGAGCGCAACTCCATCTAAGCTATATCACAACAGGAACAATTTCACAGTGTAGACACTTGCACATGCTATCCACCTAAACAGTGCACAAAGCAAATACGATGACTCAAATAAACTAAAACCACAAGCAGGTCTTACAAATGTTGCACATTAAAGGCTGATTAATGTAAGGGGGTACAGCATAAAGAGAAGTGCCTGACAGTGTAATTAACATGGTTTGCCATATTGTGAGCAGAGGCATCCTCTGTGGTGTTACTCTAGCTGAACTGACAGTTGCAAAGTGTAGACACAGACAAGGTGCCTGTGGTAGAGAATGTGCTGTAGCACAATCTAGGAGAGAGAAGGTTATGCTGAAGGACTGAGGCAGGCATTAAAGAAACTAGTGAAGAATGCAAAATATTGGCTAATGAGTAGTAATACCCACACTTTGAAGACTTGTCAATTAACATGTTTTGGAAAGTAGGAAGAAGTGTAGATGAATAAGAAACTCTGTCATCTAGAGGAAGATGATGTCTGTGCCAATCTCTGTGTGAGGCTTTTAATTGATTATTACTAATGAGTCTGTTTTTTGGAAACTTTCTACTTGGAAAAATTATGATTTAGCCTTGACTAAATGTCATTGCTGGGTGTGCTGTCATAGGTAATAGGAGACAGTCTTAGGGAATGTGAAATTGCCTAGGCCTTTAGGGGCTTCAGCATCATTTGTTGGGTGCATACAAGAAGCCAGGGCACCAGACATAGCAGGTAATCTTAGGGTCTTAAGCAAGCATCCTGTAAGTTCTCAAAAGTAGTTTTCCATGTAGAAGCTAATATCTTCCCACGTCCATCTCATCTGGTCTCCATCCCATTTGGGAAGGTGCTGCACCCATTTCTTGCAGATATCTAAGAACAGGAGTAGATAATCAGTGACAAGCAGGCTAAACCAAACTTTTACTAGCTGCAGTGAGTCATCTCCCAGGTTTCACGATAGAGATGGTCTTTTCACTAAGCTAAACAAAAATGTAGAAAGACTTAGAAAGTTTGTTTTAGCAACATAACTCTGTGGTGGCCTCAGCCATATTCTATAGTGTGGTATGCTGGTGCAGCAGCATCTCTACTGCAGAGAGGAAGAGACTGGACAAGCTGATCAGGAAGGCCAGGTCAGTCCTGGGATTCCTCTGGACACTGTACAGGAGGTGGGAGAAAGGAGGATGGTAGCAAAACTATCATCATTGCTGGAGAATGACTCTCACCCCCTGTATGAAACGGTTTCATCTCTGAGCAGCTCCTTTAGTGACAGACTGTTACATCCTAAGTGTCTGAAGGAGCGATACAGACGGTCTTTTCACACTGCTGCTATTAGACTTTACAATTTACAATTATGTTGGCTTTGTAGAAGCCAACATTTTGATTTCCGTTATAAGCTTATTAATGGTGCTTGCAAAGCATCATTATTGTTATTCTGCATACTTATTATTATAATTTATACTTATAATAATTATAATAACTTATACTTATTATTATAATTATACTTATATTATTATTATTATTATTATTATTATTATTATTATTATTATTATTATTAATGGTCCATCCATTTTCTACCGCTTATCCAGGGCCGGGTCGCGGGGGCAGCAGTCTAAGCAGGGACACACAGACTTCCCTCTCCCCAGACACTTCCTCCAGCTCTTCGGGGGAATACCGAGGCGTTCCCAGGCCAGCCGAGAGACATAGTCCCTCCAGCATGTCCTAGGTCTTCCCCGGGGCCTCCTCCCGGTTGGACATGCCCGGAACACCTCCAGGAGGCATCCGAAACAGATGCCCTAGCCACCTCAGCTAACCTCTCAATGTGGAGGAGCAGCGGCTCTACTCTGAGCTCCTCCTGAGTGACTGAGCTCCTCACTCTATCTCTAAGGGTGCGCCCAGCCACCCTGCGGAGGAAACTCATTTCGGCCGCCTGTATCCGGGATCTTGTCCTTTCGGTCATGACCCAAAGCTCATGACCATAGGTGAGGGTAGGAACGTAGATCGATTGGTAAATAGAGAGCTTCGCCTTGCGGCTCAGCTCTTTCTTCACCACAACAGATCGGTATATATCGACCGCATCACTGCAGAAGATACACCCATCCGCCTGTCGATCTCCCGCTCCATCCTTCCCTCACTCCTGAACAGGACCCCAAGATACTTAAACTCGTCCACTTGAGGCAGGAGCTCTCCACCAACCTGAAAGGGGCAAGCCACCCTTTTCCGGCTGAGAACCATGGCCTCGGACTTGGAGGTGCTGATTCTCATCCCCGCCGCTTCACACTCGGCTGCAAACTGTCCCAGTGCATGCTGAAGGTCCTGATTTGAAGAAGCCAACAGGACAACATCATCTGCAAAAAGCAGAGACGAAATCCTGTGGTCCCCAAACCGGACTCCCTCCGGCCCCCGACTGTGCCTAGAAATCCTGTCCATATAAATAATGAACAGGACCGGTGACAAAGGGCAGCCCTGCCGGAGTCCAACATGCACCGGGAACAAGTCTGACTTACTGCCGGCAATGCGAACCAAACTCCTGCTCCGGTCATATAGGGACCGAACAACCCTTAGCAGTGGGCCCCGAACCCCATACTCCCAGAGCACCCCCCACAGGTCACCACGAGGGACACAGTCAAATGCCTTCTCCAGATCCACAAAACACATGTGGACTGGTTGGGCAAACTCCCATGAACCCTCCAGCTACCTGGTGAGGGCATAGAGATGGTCCAGTGTTCCACGACCAGGACGAAACCCGCATTGTTCCTCCTGAATCCAAGGTTCGACTATCGGCTGAATTCTCCTCTCCAGTACCATGGCATAGACTTTTCCGGGGAGGCTTAGGAGTGTGATCCCCCTGTAGTTGGAACACACCCTACGGTCCCCCTTCTTAAACAGAGGGACCACCACCCCAGTCTGCCAGTCCAGAGGCACTGTCCCCAACCGCCACGCGATGTTGCAGAGGCGTGTCAACCAAGACAGCCCCACAACATCCAGAGACTTAAGGTACTCAGGGCGGATCTCATCCACCCCCGGTGCCTTGCCACCGAGGAGCTTCTCAACTACCTCAGTGACCTCAGCTTGGGGGATCGACGAGTCCACAACCAAGCCATGCACCTCTGCTTCCTCAATGGAAGACATGCTGGTGGGGTTGAGGAGATCCTCGAAGTACTCCTTCCACCGTCCGAGGATGTCACCAGTCAAAGTCAGCAGATTCCCACTCCCACGGTAAACAGTGTGAGCAGGGCACTGCTTCCCCCTCCTGAGGCGCCGGACGGTTTGCCAGAATTTCTTCGAGGCCAACCGATAGACCTTCTCCATGGCCTCACCGAACTTTTCCCAGACCCGAGTTTTTGCCTCTGCAACCACCTGGGCTGAAGCTCGCTTGGCCCTCCAGTAACTATCAGCTGCCTCCGGAGTCCCCCGAGCCAACCAGGCTCGATAGGGCTCCTTCTTCAGCTTGACGGCATCCCTTCCTTCCGGGGTCCACCACCGGGTTCGGGGATTGCCGCCACGACAGGCCAAACGTTCCCAGCGGACCCTCACAGTACGTTTGGGTCTGCCAAGTCTGTCCAACTTCCTCCCCTGCCATTGGACCCAACTCACCACCAGGTGGTGATCAGTTGACAGCTCCGCTCCTCTCTTTACACGTGGAGGCGAGCCCAACTATCTCTAGTCGGTATCTCTCATCCTCCCGCACCAGCTCAGGCTCCTTCCCCCCAGCGAGGTGACATTCCATGTCCCTTGAGTCAGATTCCGTGTCCGGAGATTGGGTCGCCGAGGGTCTGCCACCCAATCCACATTGCACCAGCCCCTTACGGTTTCTCCTGCAGGTGGTGGGCCCACAGGAGAGCTTGCTTGCAAAGCATCATTATTGTTATTCTGCATACTTATTATTATTATAAGTAAAATTCCATAATGACTGCAGTTTTGACATGAAATGTCAAAACGCTTAGTAGTCACTTTTGTCCAAAAGTACTGGTACCTCACCGGGTATTCACGTGACGTCACGTGTAGCTCCACCCCCAAAATACTGTTCAATGCAGTATAATTCCATAATGACTGCAGTTTTAACATGAAATTTCAAAACACTTAGTAGTCACTTTTGTCCAAAAGTATTGGCACCCGACCGGGTATTCACGTGATGTCACGTGTAGCCCCGCCCCCAAAATAAGTGACATCATAAATTTTGCACAACATGGATATGTCATATATCAAAACACTCAGCCCAATGAGAGGAAGTGCCTCACGTGTGTTTTGGTGACGTCACGTGACGTCACGTGTAGCCCCGCCCCCAAAATAAGCTAAATCAAAAAATTAGCACAACATGGACATGTCATATATCAAAACATTCAGCACGATGAGGGGACGTCACGTGCAAGCACATTCACATTTTCTTTTTTTAATAAATGTACCGTTCTAGTTATTATTATTCTTCTGATTATTATTATTCTGCTTCTTCTTCCGGACACTTTTCGGCGCGTAACTTGTCCCGCAGCTTTTGTCCTAGACCCATAAATGAGGTGTTAAATCGACCGGCTCAGTGAGGAGAGGTGTGCTATGGTTTTTATAAGCGATCGGAATTCCAGAATTCCCAGTATGGAAGCTCAAATGGGTGTTTTTCCCCATAGACTTGAATGGGGAATTCTTAAAATCTCTCTGTAGATGTGCTAACATCCAAAAGAGGGCAGCAGACACCAGTGAATCTGTCAGATCACACAACGTTGGAAGAAAAAGAGTAAGGAGGAAGTACAGTTTTCGGTCAGAAATGCATTTTGGATTAAAGCGTTTTGGATTAAAAGGCTTACATATTCCAGTTCCTTAGACTCTTGGGGATTTTTTACAAGCATTTGTTTTGGAAAATATTACCCCAGTGAAGAAAGGTAAGCGCCGCCTATTTCCGGTGACTATCAAGTTGAATTAAATTAGTGTGATGGCTAAATCATATTATGCTTTGTGTGTGGGCTTAATAAAATCCCGAGAGTCTAAGCTTTCAAACTATATAACATTTAACCGTGTATTTAATGCTTAAAACTAGTGTTGCGTGCCTTGGACAGCACGGCGGTCACATATGTTGTTGTTTCTGCCATTTGTATAACTTTTTGTTGTTTTCAACTATCAGTGTAGTTTTTTATAATTTTTTATTTCACTTTAAACTAATGTCCTTTTAAGAGCAGCAACGACTCTTTTAAGAGCCACCCATTAATTCAAATTAAGCGCATTTTTTTCTTTGTCTCCTCACATTACATAATTATTTTTTGACATATGATACGAATATCACAAAGAATGATAATAATGACTTTAATATAATAAAGCTTGGGTATTGTTAGACGCGCCATTCTTCACTTTAGTGAATTAATACATAAAACCGCAAAGGCTTTCTCATGTTCCTAGATGGCCTAGTGGATAGCGAATCCGTTTAGCATGCAGAGCATCCGTTTAGTTTAGCATTTTTCTAAAACTTTATAATAAAGGTTCATTAGTTGACATTAGTTACCACATTACTTAACATGAACTAATAATGAACTGCACTTCTACAGCATTTATTCATTTTGTTCATGTTAATTGTAACATTTACTAATACATTATTAACACCGTGTTAACATTACTTAATATACTGTGAACTAACATGAACAAAGAATAAACTTTATTTTAACAAAGATTACTAAATACAATAATTTATTGCTCATGGTTAGTAAATGTTAGTTAATACATTACATTTGAACTAATGATCCTTATTGTAACGTGATTATATTTTTTTCCCAGTAAAATCACTGATTGATGCTTTAGTTTAAGATCTTCATGGCGCTTGTTTCAGGAAAAGATAAATGGATTTTCAGGTGTGCTCTTTTGTTGCAGGTGAGAAACTAGTCTGCAAATATAACCATAGTAACTGTGCAGCCATACACTAGCAACCATGTAGTGCACCTTACGAACCCTATTGCAATATAAATTAGGTGTCAAATCGACCAGCTCATTGAGGAGAGGTGTGCTATCTATTTTGTAAGTGATCCGACCAAAGATGTTCGCACAGCGGACGAAAAAGCGGCCAAAAAAGTCCCATAGAAATGAATGGGAAATTCCTAAAATTCAAGCGAAAAAAAAAAAAATTCGCACAACATGGACATGTCATATATCAAAACACTCAGCAAGATAAGGGGAACTGACGTCACGTGTAGCCCCGCCCCCAAAATTAGCAAAATCAAAAATTTTGCACAACATGGACATGTGACATATCAAAACACTCAGCACGATGAGGGGAACTTGCCACGTGCAAGCACATTCACATTTTCTCACAAATGTACCGTTCTAGTTCTTCTTCTTCCGGACACTTTTTCGGCGCGTAACTTGTCCAGCAGCTTTTGTCCTAGACCCATAAATGAGGTGTTAAATCGACCGGCTCAGTGAGGAGAGGTGTGCTATGGTTTTTATAAGCGATCGGAATTCCAGAATTCCCAGTATGGAAGCTCAAAGGGGTGTTTTTCCCCATAGACTTGAATGGGGAATTCTTAAAATCTCTCTGTAGATGTGCTAACATCCAAAAGAGGGCAGCAGACACCAGTGAATCTGTCAGATCACACAACGTTGGAAGTAAAGATCTAGGTCTTTAAAGCTTGTTGCTATATTTCACAGTTGTTAGAATTGGTGAGCTTTCAGTTTCATTTCATATATATCGTGGGATGGCCCCCTATTTTCATGATTTTCGTTTGATTCGTTAGGCCCTGGACTACAAATCTGACGCCTCAGTGTAGTTTTATAAGCCTCCTAGGACAAGTGAGAGCCGAAACAAAGGACGGAAGTGAACTGCTGTTTACAGTTTTCAGTCAGAGATGTAATATTTGTGAGGCGAGTGTTTTGGATTAAAAGGCTTACATATTCCAGTTCCTTAGACTCTTGGGGATTTTTTACAAGCATTTGTTTTGGAAAATATTACCCCAGTGAAGAAAGGGAATCGTTTAAATGTAAGTAAACAACTGGACTAGCGCAGCCTAGTTCAGGTGACTATCAACTTGGATTAAATTAGTATGATCGCTATAAATCATATTATGCTTTGTTTGTGGGCATAATAAAATCCTGAGAGTGTAAGCTTTCAAACAATATAAAATTTAACTGTGTATTTAGAGGATTAATGCTTAAAACTAGTGGTGGCGTGCCGTGGACGGTACGGCGGTCACATATGTTGTTGTTTCTGCCATTTGTGTAACTTTTTGTTGTTTTCAACTATCAGTGTAGTTTTTATAATTTTTTATTTCACTTTAAACTAATGTCCTTTCAAGAGCAGCAACGGCTCTTTTAAGAGCCACCCATTAATTCAAATTAAGCGCATTTTTTCTTGGTCTCCTCACATTACATAATTATTTTTTAAACATATGACACACGTATATCACAAAGAATAATAAGAATGACTTTAATATAATAAAGCTTGGGTACTGTTAGACTCGCCATTCTTCACATTAGTGAATTTATACATAAAACCGCAAAGACTTTTTCGTGTTCCTGAATGGACTAGGGGATAGCAATTTGTTTAGCATGCAAGAGTCTCGGGGTTCGAAACCACCCATGTACAGTATTTTTTCTAACACTTTATAATAAAGGTTCATTAGTTGACATTAGTTACCACATTACTTAACATGAACTGCACTTCTACAGCATTTATTAATTTTGTTCATGTTAATTTCAACATTTACTAATACATTATTAACACCGTGTTAACATTAGTTAATACACTGTGAACTAACATGAACAAAGAATAAACTTTATTTTAACAAAGATTACTACATACAATAATTTATTGCTTTAGGAAATGTACCGTTCTAGTTATTATTATTATTATGTTGGCTTTGTAGAAGCCAACATTCTTATTTCCGTTATAAGCTTATTATTATTATTATTATTATTATTATTATTATTATTAGACAAAAATTTATTTAAAAAAATGCGGCCTAGGGCGTTCGAGCCACATGCACCAAATGTCGTAGACCCTGGTCTGAAGTTTGTTCTATTTTTCTAAGCGATCGGAATTCCGGCATTCCCGGTACAGAAGCTCAAAGTGGCCTTTTTTCCCATAGACTTCCATTATAAACTTTTGAGGTTTATAACTCGGCAAGTTTTCGAGCGATTTACACCGAACTCGGACAGGTTCTTTAGGACTTTACTCCAGACCAAATTTTTATTCTGGAGTTCCGACGGAATTTTCGGTTTTCCCATAGTCGACGGTCGAACATCCCATAGACTTGAATAGGGAATTCCGAAAAGTCCTCTAAGCTCTCACACACACAATACATCCAACATTAAGAATTGCATGTACTGTTCTATGCAGTATAATAAGTAGAATCCCAGAATGACTGCAGTATTGACATGAAATGTCCAAACCCTCAGTAGCCACTTTTTACCAAAAGTATTGGCACCCCACCGGGTATTCAGGTGATGTCACTCGACACCACGTGACGTCACGTGTAGCCCCGCCCCCAAAACAAGCGAAATCAAAAATTTGCACAACATGGACATGTGACATATCAAAACACTCAGCACATTGAGGGGAACTGCCCCACGGGTATCCTGGTCATGTCACGTGACGTGAAAATTAAAAATTTGCACAACATGGACATGTGACATATCAAAACACTCAGCACAATGAGGGGAACTGCCCCATGGGTATTATGGTCACATCACATGACGTCACGTGACATCACGTGAAAATTAAGAATTTGCACAACATGGACATGTGACATATCAAAACACTCAGAACTGCCCCACAGGTATTCTGGTGACGTCACGTGAAAATTAAAAATTTGCACAACATGGACATGTGACATCAAAACACTCAGCACAATGAGGGGAACTGCCCCACGGGTATTCTGGTCACGTCATGTGACGTCACGTGACGTCATGTGAAAATTAAAATTTGCACAACATGGACATGTGACATATCACAATACTCAGCACAATGAGGGGAACTACCTCACAGGTATTCGGATCACGTCACATGCTCATGTCCGCTCACTTCCAAAAGTATTGGTACCCTAGTGGTCCAGTAGCTTTCACGATCTTTCTGTCCACTCACCTCCAAAATGCACCAGCCTTTGCGAATACTTGCACCGTCAAAGCCAACATCAAAGCTTGTCGTGACGAACTTTACAAATCTAGTTACACACTGGATTACTGTTTAACTGTAACAACAACAATAAAGTATTTAAAACAACACGTGCAATAACAGAAATTTTGAAAAATGTGCAATTTTACCTGTGTGCAATATGTCTGTTAGCATAACTATTTACTCGTGGTCACTTTTTTCTTCTCTGTATTTATATATTGTGTTGTGTACATACTGTATTTTATATTATGTCTCTATTCTTTTATATATTTGCATTTATTTCTCTTTGCTGCTGTAACAGAGAAATTTCCTCATTGTGGGACGAATAAAGGTATATCTTATCTTATAATTAGCATAAAATTGGAGCATAGTGAATGCACTGCTAGCATCTTTGATCTGAAGCTAGGACAATTAAATATTAGATCTCTTACATCAAAAGCACATATTGATAATGAAATTATTACTGACTATGATTAATTGGTTTAATGTTAAAAAGAAACATGTATTAAACCAAATTAATGTGTAGCATTAAATGAAGTTAAGTTACAGAACAGAGCCCCACAATTAAGAACAATCTTCAAATTAGTGTTCAGAACTCTGTCTCAGTGTTTAGGATCAGAATAAACACACATTTGATATGATCAGGTTTTTTCCTTAGGTAAAGAGCCAGATCTGAAATTCATGGGCATAGTGTGTTTGCTGAACTGGGCTGTTATGATGTTTGGCTTTGGCAGAAAGAAATGTATGTTAAATCTACTATTATTTTATACATTCCACTGGTTACATCTGGGTAAATTTAATCTAACACTCCAATGTCACCCAGATGAGGATGGGCTCTCTTTTGAGCCTTTTTTGCTCTCAAGGAATCTTTGACAGATTCTGAGGGAGTTTTATTTTTATATTCCTGTAAACCTGCTTTGAGACAATGCACATTGTTAAAAGTGCTATACAAATAAAATTTAATTCTCAACAAATTACACAATGTATGCAAGTTAAACTTTTTTTTAAAAACTGTTTAGTTTCATTTTTCCGAGATCCAATGACGGATTTAAGTGTGTATGTGTGTGTGAAAACACCACAGAAATCTTCTAGTTTATAAAGTCAAACTATATATATATATATATATATATATATATATATATATATATATATATATATATATATATATATATAAAAGGCAAGGGCAAACAAAAATATCAGCAATATGCAAGTGGAATAAAAAAAAAAGCCATATAGCTCTAGTTGAAACCAATTATTATTATTTAAATCGATCAGTTATTGGCATTTTTCAGACACCCTTATCCCAAGCAAAGTGCAAAAGTGCTTTTGAGTTTCCTATCTATGGATCATATTTAATTTTTAAAAAATAAGTGGAAAAAAAATCCATTTTAGACCACACCCATTGTTTTTTAAACCCAAATGCACCTACAGATATGAATATTTGAAGTACTAAAAGTAAACAAATGCAGAGTGGCATTTTGTTACACCTAATATGCATATGGTTTGAAACTACATACTTACCTAAACATGTATGTATGCATGGGTATATGTATTGGGATCATGAAGAGTAATTTATATAATAGGGCTGCTTGGCACTTGACTACAAATTCTATATAGCAAAATTGAGTGGACCACACAATTTAGACTAGTGAAACAGGCAAAAATTTATGTCACATTTGTTAATTTCCAGTGTCGGTATTAGCTATTTGGAATGGAATGGAAATTGCAGTCACCTGATAATATGCTGTATTTGTTCAAGCAGAATGTGAAAACTTCATAATCACTAATAGGGTACAAAAGTTGTTCATACATACACAAAAATGACTATTAAAGCTACATATAAAATTATTATGACAGGCAAGATCTGAAATCCTAAATTCATTCAAGCCCCTAAATAAATTGCACAGTAAATGTGACCCAATTATGAAATATATTGTATGCATTTCCTCTTTCATTTTGCTAGCTGTACTGAACTGCAACCTATAATAAAGTGATGTTTGTCTGAAAAATTACAACCAATATATTATGATAACTCATGCTTGCAAATAAAAATCAGAAAAACCAGCCACTGCTATATTATGCTGTAAATCAAAATGTATATGTACATTATTGCTTGATATTTGAATATCGTATATTATTCTTGGCACAATTACACATTAGTCATTTAGTACTACTCAAGACTCAAGAAAAATGACCTCTAAAAGCAAGATTGCATGTTTTGTTTTTGCTTTAATGCTAATATATACAGAACCAGAAAGAAAAATAGAATCTTAAAAATGAAATGAAATAAATACAATATGATACAATTTCCACAATTTCTTTTTTTGAAGAGATATTTATGAATATATATGTATATATTCATCAGATTATATGTGCTTGTGTGTGTGTGTGTGTTGGGGGGGTAAGTCCTTGGTTCACTCTAACACTGGATCCAACACTATGAACTCTGGTCCACATTCAATGACCTTTTTACAGTTTCTATTATTTCATCTTTAGCTTATTTTTTTTCTTTAACACAAATAGAAAATTAAAAAAGGATCAAAGTGGGGGTATGGACAAAAAAAAAAAAAAGCAAAAGCAACAACCTGACAAGCTTCAGTGCAAATGTGCTTAAATATAATTTATATAATGGGATCAGGTCATTGTGTTTGACAATCTCTCTGGCGCTAAATTCTATATACAATCATTGAAAGCATAAAGATGTCCATACTTTCAGCTCATCAACTTAACTTGAGGTAACATTAAGTGGTTCAGATACACTGCTCTTTCCAGCGGCAAGCTAAATGGCTTTAAGAGACTGGAAACTTAAGAAAACGCACCTTCCCTCCTATATAATAAATTGTAAAGAGACAGGAGTAGGCAGATCAACACAGGAGGAAGAGGAGTGGTGGATGAACAGAGATGTTTCAAATTGGAGGCAGAAAAGAAGGCAGAGCACAGTTTACTTAAAGCAGCTTTAGGTCAGCCAGTCACAGTGAATGAGAATAGGAGCTGGTGCTATTTTTCCATTTAGCAGGAAAGAGAAAGAAAAAATAAAGAATGATTGAGGAAAAGACAAAGAAAAGTTATAGAAAATGCATACAAAAAAAAGGAAAAAATACCCAGCCCTGCAGCATTTTTGAATTAAATTTCAGCCATGTTCAGTGCAGTCTGTCAGTCTGTAAATGTTAAACAGCCTCCCTGAAGTAAAAGTGTCCAATTAGACAATGATGTCCAATTACAATGTGCAGGAGCTGAAGAAAAATGCCAAACAGTGGGCACAAGAGCAAACAAATACAAAATGGGAAGGAGAAACCACAGTGAAGATACGTCTGTTCACAACATGTCAGTGGAAGTTAACTTCTTCATGCTTCTGCGCTGGGCCAAGCTGGAAGCTGCCACAGGTTCCAGGACTGGCTGGCATGTCTTGTGATTCAATGCTGAGTATGTGGCTGCCATTGCTCCCTAAAAGATAAAGTTTTAAATTATAACAAAGTCCAATAATATTCCCCAAACAACACAAGACTGTGTGACTATGTTTTTCTAATAAACGTAGAATATAATTTAAAAAGGAATACATTGTGATGTTTCTGATATTGAAATAATCAAATATTTACCTGTACACAGATACATATATGTAGGGTTTCGTGTCTACAAAAATGAGTTATGTTTATATTGCAAATAGCTGAGAGGAAGACAATCATTCATACTTTATTTGTTTTACCCTGGTCTGCTCATCCCAGGGCACATCCTATATGGGACTACAGCACTATAAGCTCATCCATAAAAATGACTGTTTTAGGCCATCCTTAAAAATATTCTTGTTTGCCGTAACCCGACCGACCCTGTCAATTTAGGACCGACTTTTTTTTTTCTTTTTTGCTTTAAGTCCGACCGACTTGCCAGTTGTAAATTTGCGTTAAGACCGACCAATTTTTTTTAACTCTTCAAACAACTAATACAAAAGCAATAAAATAATAATAATTATATTTTAGTAAGTATTGTAAATATATAAATTGACTAAGCCTACATACAAACGAAGGCTACGTTCTTTCTTTTAAATAAAAACTCATGACGTCATCTATGTTTACACTATTGGTTAACGGATGTCACACTATGGCCTGTGCGTTCGCTTCGTCTCATACTCTCATTCACTGTCAGAGTCAACGGTTCGCGCTTGGTAATGATGGCTGCCGCTGCAGTAAACAAAATGTTCGCGGTCACCGTTCAAATCATACGGGTTCGGGCACCATAATACATCTAAATATTCATTAAAACAGCTCGACAACGCTTTAACTTGGCACAAAGTTCTGGAAAAACTGTGCCCAGCATCAAAATAATGTTCGCAATGATGTGCCCGACGGTTGAAGACCCAGTAAGTGACGTCACGATATGCTAATTTGTTTAATTTGTTTAGTCATACCTATGTAATCACCATCACCAAAATGTAACTTTTTTTTTTACATTGAAACTTGAAAAAAAAAATAGACCTACCTACCGACCCTTTTTTTTTTTTTTTTTTTTTTTTTTACTGTTGCTGCAAACCAAAATATTTTTAAGGATGGCCTTACCTTAACCAGATGAGGTGCATCGTGTCGGGTGAGTTGGAAATGGGGCAGCTGGTCCCGGCAGGAAATCCATGAGTGTTTCAGTACCTGCTCAGCCGTATACCGCTGATGAGGGTCCACATGAAGCATGTGAGACAAAAGATCCTGGAGGTGAAAGACAAGGGACACTAATGTTTAAGCATCACTATTGTCACCTTGTATCACTAAAGTACCTAAAAAATAAAAGTAAAGCCCTAATATAAACACTGAAGACTGATTTTCTTTCACTACAAAGGCAGCTTGGGTATAATTAATTCTCCAAGTACACAAATTATACTAAATTCAAACAAAAACAGAAGACATTAACATGGTTTACCTATACTTTCTAATAAATAATCAAATTCTGTATGTCCGAGGGAATTTATTAGTGAGAGAAAAATTATTGATATACCTTAGAGGAGTCAGATACTGTGTCCCAGTTTCCTCCACTGAGTGAGAACTTGCCACTACCAATACGTAATAGAATTTCCTCTGGAGTGTCATTGGGGCCATTAGCAAAGGGAGTGTACCTACACAAAACCAAGCCAAGAGAGATTAAGAGAAGCTAATATATACTGTTTCCTATTTGTATTAGTGCCAGATTTATGAACTGAGTACTAACTAAACTCATTATTATACTATATTAGAGTACATGCATCCTGCAGTTCTAATTGTGTATTGTATATTTTAATTTAAACTTTTGTCTCATAACTGAGTGATTACCACCATAAAATGACATGAAAAGAACACTGGATTCCTAGTGTAGATAGCAGGAGCGTATTATTCACTCACCCAGCTAACATAGTATATAGAAGGACCCCCAGACTCCAGATGTCACAAGCTGCATCATAACCCTGACGCATCAAGACCTACAATCACACAAACAAAAATGTCTATGTAATGTTTATTCAAAGGCATAGCATATCCAGGAGTCTGATTTGAAAATCAACCCAGGTACCAGGGATAAATCAGGACTACACTTACTTTCACATTGATTTTTTCAAAGAAAAAGCATTCATTTGGTATGCACGTTTTAATGTAATATGTTTTAAAGTGGTGTGACCTTTCTATAATCTATAGTCCGTCTGCTACACTACACACAACACATTGTATTTTAATTAGTGTTCATGGATGACAAGTGATGTTTTCTCAATCATAAACAACATCGAACACAAAAACGTGAAAATGCAGGACAAAACAGTCATATAGCACTGCTATCACGGTCACATTGTGGTTAAATGCAAACAGAAAAAGATGCCAGAGACAAATATATTATTAGCACTGCATCTGATAACTTATCATTTTTCAGTGAGGTTGCAAAAAGATGTAATATGTTAAAAACTTCAGGGAAGGACAAGGAATATAGCTACACAGTTTTACGAGCCTCCCTGTGCCACTGGAAACACATGTATTTTAACACTCACAAGCAGGCTCACTCATTATGCAATTAGAGATCTAACAGATCTGTAACACTACCAATCATTGCACATACATTATATTGGGGATCTCTCTCACCTCAGGTGCTACAAAGTTAGCAGTGTAACAGGGTGTGAGCAGAAGGCCATTATCTCCCCTCAACTGCTTAGCAAAACCGAAGTCGCAGATTCGGATAGAGTCGGGGTTCCCAGAATCATCCATGTAAAGAATGTTGCTTGGCTTTAGGTCCCTATGAACCACCTTTGTACAAGAAGACAGAAAGAAAGAAAGAAAGAAAAAGAAAGAAAGAAGGCTGCCTAATCTAAAACTATAAATCATGATGTTGCAAATAAGTAACAATATTTATATCCAAGTGTATGCAGTATTAAATATTACATTTTATTTGAAGATCTATAACAATTAAGTAAGACAAATTTGCAAAAATACATGCAAATAATTTGCAAGGCAAAGCCAGATTAAGGTATATGCATTATTGGTACTGTTTATGCCTTACCCCTTGGCAGTGCAAATAGTCCACCGTTTTGGTGATAGTGTAGAGCACAGCACTCGCTTCTCTCTCTGAGAAAAACTTCTGCCTGAGAATCTTATCCAACAGTTCTCCTCCCTTCATCAGCTCTGTTACCAGATACACAAATCGCCCCTCATCATAGACCTGATGCTCAGACACACAAGCAAACATACAGTCATACATAAGACAGTATACACAGGTATGGAGACAAGATGATGAATTGAGACTTACATCCTTCAGTGTGATGATATTTGGGTGCTGGCCATAACGCATAAGAATTTCAATCTCCTCTGTCGGATCTCGTTTACTTTTGTCAATAATCTATAATAAAGCAAAAAATTAAAAGTAAGGAGACTGAAAGGTACAAGCAGTCTTAAAATATGTACTGCATTTATTCTTACAAGATGAACAGACATTTTTTAAAAAAACAAATTAAATTAAACTAATTCTGATTCCATTCTCATCAGAAGGCACTTGATCAAGTATGACTCCACCCCATTTGCTTCTGTATTAAGCAGTGCCTGGATATTTTGGCAACATCCTCAAACAGTTATTTCCTGTCAGACAAAGCCATGCATCTATCTGTTTGAACAAAAATATACCCTCAAATAAATAACCAAGATGAAACGAAATAAAATGCCTTACAGGAAATTATGATCTATTGCATTCATTTTCAACCAATGAACTTTTTGCTTACGATAACTGAGTGATCACTTTTGAGATTTTACTGCCCCCTGCTGGTAATAACAAACAAATCCTCAACCCATTACAAGGTTCTGTTTTGCAGCCCAGCATGTCCAACCTTCACTGCAAATTCCATGGCTGTAACCCTGTGGATGCAACGCTTGCATATGGAGTATGAGCCCACACCGATGTCCTCTTTCAACTCGTACACATCCGAGAACTGTGCTGCGCTGCTATGCATCTAAATCAAAACACAGACAGGAACTTCTATTTACCATCATTGTCCCTTAGAATAATATCAAATTTGCATGGCATGCATGTGCATCTGCACTCTATAAAAATAGCTTGACATACTTATTTGCAGTCTCAGCCTCTTTCATTTACTATTATTCTTAAACGTTTTTATTACATTCAAAATATATAATCAGGTATGATAAATTGTTTGCTAGCTGTGATGAAGAACCAGGCTCAGGTTCGCACTCAATCTCAATCTGAACTGTTCAAGGATCTGGTGGCTGTCCTTGAAAGACAGTAACAATAAGATGATCATTAACTGCTTATTTTAATCTAACGCTTAATCTGGTCAAATTTGTATAAATGTTGTATTGAACATATTGTGTAGCCCATAAATAACTAGTAATTATTTATTTACTTGTTTATTATTAACTGCAAATGCCACAATTTTTTTTGGCAAAATAAAAAGGAAGACCAGATTGTGGAGGCATCAGGCCTCTGACCAGTTCTATGACATTGCATTATTTATATGGAATCATGTCTGAAAAGTAACACTGAAACTACTGTTGCTTCTTAATACGTGACAAACATAACCAAGCATGTACATTATCATTATCAGCATGAGAATTTGTAACTAGATTTCAAATATTTAACTTTTTAACATAAACTTTTAAATTTACATCATTCAGCCATTACATTAAAAAAACAAATCTGTCCTTGGCAACAAAATTATTGCTAAGAAACCCACTAAAGTTAGCGAATTGGGTAACAGACTAGTGGACTAAGAAGAGTAGACCAAGATCACACCAGAGAAGTGTAGGAAGCTATTGATGTCCTGTTGCTGCAGATGTGCTGAAGCCATTCAAAGAAAAGGCTTTTACATATCCTACTAATTTTATACAGCTGAAGCCTGCAAAAATTTAGTTGTAAACTTCTTTTGTTTTACAATGGTTACTAATATTTCTTACAATTTTGAGCATTGAAGAATAAAAGGAAAAAAGTGTTTAGTGTGTTATTTCTGTCATATATACATTACAGCCCAGCTTTGGAAATTGGGTTTAGAGCACAGGATCAGCCATGATACAGCATCAGGGGTTAAGGGGCAAATAGTGGCAGATTGGTGGTGCTGGGGCTTAATCCCTGACCACTTAACCTATAAAATGTTCTATAATTTTCACTGTGAAATTATATACATAAATGAAAGAGGATCAACATATTCTTATACATAGAAAAAATATATATTGTTATAGTATGAAAAAAAGATTGCATTCTAATATTTCAATGGACTTACTTTTTGCTTTAATTTGCTTTAAAGATTCTCAATGGGGTTAAGGTCTGGACTTCGTGGTGACCAATACATGTAGGAAAATTATGTCTCATGGTCTCTGAATTTGATAAATTCTGACAGTGTCATCTTGGAATATGCTCATGCCATCAGGAAAGAAAAAACCTACTTATTCTGTTCATTTTTCCATAGCTACAAAGTTTCTTTTGCTCCATCTTTTTATGTAAAAAGTTGTAGAGAGCTTCAAAAAGTAAATTTTTTAAACTGCTATGGCCATGAAACGAGGGTGGACATTTCAGCAAGGCAATGATCCCAAACACAGCCAAGTAAAATCAACTGGTTTCAGGGAAAGAAAATAAAGCTGCCCAGCCAATCACCTGACTTCCAATATAATCCAATAGAAAATTTATGGAAAGAACAAAAGATCAGAGTTCAGGCCCAGGGAACCTTCAAGATTTGAAGACTGTGTGGAAGAATGGACAAAAATCACAACTAGGTAATCTATGCGACTAGTTTCTTCATACAGGAGGCACTGGAAGCTGCCAATTCCAATAAAGGCTTTTATCCAAAGTATTAAATAAATTTTACTCAGTTTGTGTCCGAATTCTTTGTGCAAATCCTTGGAGCCAATAAATTTTCAATACCACTAAGATTGACCAAACACACCATACGGGCCCAGTTGGTAATGCATGATGGTGGCCAAATTGCATTACTCTCCTGATAAAGAGAACAGCTGTCTTCACCCTTGATGTACATCAGAGTGCAAATTCTCATCTTTCCCAACATTACCTCTGAGTTTCTGAGACAGCACCAGGCGGCATCAGGAAAAGTCTCAAGTCATCATAAGTCATCTAAAGACTCATAAGTCATCTAAATATATTTTTGACTCTGTTGAGAAGGCTCAAGAAAAGCTTTTACATTTTTAAGTCTCTCTGTCCCTAGTGGCAATCCTGCTTTTTTCCCCTAAGTTATTTTACCTTATCTTACTGCTCTTGGTGGTGACTAAGCGCATACTGGATCAAGTTTTGGACATATTTCCTATTAGCAGATTCTTCCTTAATTCAATGTCAGTCACTAAACATCTTACCAAGTCAATGAATATTGTTGATGTCTGGAGGCTATGTCACTATACAGAAAGGGAGTACTTCTTCTCTCATGTATGGAGATCACTCCCTGTATTAATGATTGTGATTGCATCAACCATCAATGCAATTAAAATTGTGAGCATCCTGAGATTCATATCTTTTTTAAAATGTACCTATTTTCCTACCTAAATAATTTATTAAAACTCTTGACTTCACACTTTTTTTTATTGCTTGCATATCCAAGACTCATGTACATAAACCTAAGCATTTGGGAGGTCTGGGTTTGCCTTCTACATGGCAGTGACCTGCAGAGTTTTTACATACTGGTGGGATTCTTTCCCAGGCATTATTCAAGCAGACACTCCCACTTGGTGTCGAACAAAGTGCCTTTCACTCTTCTCCCTTTGCTTTGCTTCCCCCGGGCCTAATAAAGAGGTTTCTAAAAATAATTTAACCCTTTATAACTATATCAAAATATGGTACCAAATTAGAAATGTAATCAAGTTACAGATAAAGGTTTTAAGGAATGGCAAGGCAAATAAATTTTCAGAGTACTTTTACTTTTAGAGATAGAACAGACTTCTCCCTCCATCTGAAGTTTGCTTTGGAAGACGACTTAGGGATTCAGATTACTGAGACTAATTAGGATAAATACCTTTTATCATATAAATTCAAGACATCAACCTATTCAATGCAAGGTTTTACATAGATGATGTCATATATATGTACATGTTTATATATAAAACATTTACTAAAAAAATGGTGACGTGTTCAATACTTATTTTGAGAGTGAGATGTATGTGTGTAAATCTCCAAGTTGCATAAACATAGCATATATGATTCCTAATCAAAGATTCACCTGTAACAGCAATACAAGCTGGTGGATATTTATGTGAGTCCATGGTTACCTGAACAATGGGAAGGATGTTAACAAGAGGGGAGCTTTTGCTTTCCTCCAGAGAGACCGGTGCAACAAAGCTGAAGCCTTTGAATAGCTGGTGTGCATTTGCACTGGGGGGAATGCCTGGAGAGTCTGTGAAAGTGATGGGACATAAAACATACATGTTGTATGTACAACACAGAATGTAAAGTATTTGATATTTTACTTTGTAGAAAATACTTGGAGCTAGTGGAGTAATTAATGGGCTGGATTGATGACAGCTATAGATCAAGTGACTGCACAATCTGCATATATTTTGAATATTTACAACAATTTTGAACAGTTTGCATCCATTTGCAGTTTCTGTTATAAAAATATTGTAGCTGAACAGTGCATGTAACTGTACAACAGCCTGGCACCCTGGAAAAACCGAGACACACCAAAAACTTGTCCAGGATCTGTTTTTAGTAGCATAACAAAAATGTTTGCCTCTAGATATCTGCATGCTTATTATGTATTTAAGGGTCTACTGACTGAATACAAATCTTACTTCATTGCATGAGAAGTTCAAAGAAAATCAAAGTTTCCTGTGACATATTATATTAAGTATCAGTGGAGGAACTCAACCAGTACAAGAATCAAAAGAATAAAATATTAACCTTTTGGAAAACCATCATTTCTTTTGCCAAACTCAATCCCAACATAACACAAAGAACTGATCATTAAATGTGTCACCAATTGTTTTTTTTAATGAACTTTTATTTAATATGTTAAATAACATGGAGATAACAAAAACGATCAAGGCAGCGTTTAAAATATTCTTGTTTTTTATATTACTTATGATGAAGGGACTTTTGTGAAACTCAACTCACTAAAGGCCTTGCTGATTTCATCATTTCAAAGTAAGGGTATGCAAACTTTGCATGCAACTGCAAAGCTAATAAAAAATTTCATGTGTTTCATTCAAGTGTTATATAATATTAGGCTTTATGGGCTCTTACCCTTTGGGGTTTTTGCTGTGAACTCTGGGTCAAAGCAGAATGTGTCATCTGGTTTTCCTGCTGCTGGTTTGAAAGGAGGCTGAAGTTCACACCGGTACAGTTTCTGTACACAGAGAGAGGCCCAAAAGGTCAACATTGAGACTTACAGGCCAACCTGGTTTGAGGACACATTCAGGCCAACCTGGTTTGAGAACAGACTGACATTCATGAAGGGAAAACTTTGTAATTGTGCCCTTCACAGCTGTTAAATCTGAACCAAGTGAAACTACAGGCAAGAGCCCAGTCTTGTTCAAGCTGCAGTATTATAAAGGATGAATGGAGACTGCCGAATCTCTCCATGAGCACCATTCCCTCCACTTCATGGTCAATCAAGTACCAATTGCTGTATAACGGGCAGAAAACATGCCACATCACCTATAAAGGAGTCTTAATATGACAATTTTCCCTTTCAGTACAGTCGGCCAAAATTGATGGCACCCCAGAAATGGATGGCAACAAAGCGCTGTAAAGTTCTGAAGTGGCCAGCAATGAGTCCAGATGCAAGTCCCAATGAAAACCTGTGGAGAGATCTTAAAATTGCTGTTGGGGAAAAGGCACCCATCCAATATGAGAGACCTGAAGCAGTTTGCAAAGGAAGAGTAGAAGAAGCTTATTGATGGTTACAGGAAGTGATTGATATCAGTTATTTTTTCCAAAGGATGTGCAACCAAATATTAAGTTAAGGGTGCCAACAATTTTGTCTTGAGTTTTGTGGGAAATTGTGTCAAATTTGCTTTTTCCTCTGTTATTT
The DNA here is from genome assembly GCF_022655615.1 of Tachysurus fulvidraco. Lineage (NCBI taxonomy): Eukaryota > Metazoa > Chordata > Actinopteri > Siluriformes > Bagridae > Tachysurus > Tachysurus fulvidraco. Next base: position 9,796,054 of record NC_062534.1, read on the forward strand.
TTTTTTGTTTGTTTTTTTGTGTGTTGTTTCAATACACACAAAGGAAATAAACATGTGTACAGCAAAACGTGTAATTGCAATACTTTTCTGTGAGAAATATTTCATTTTCTGGAAGAATTTCAAGGGTGCCAACAATTTTGGCCTTGACTGTAGGTAATGGAATCCAGAATAACTAGGTGAGTTGAGTACCTGAGGCAATTTCCTATAACAAAACAGTGGGTGTGTATGTGGTGTGCCTATTGATGCGCATGAGTAGTAAAATTATACTTGAAATACAGAAGCACGGTAAACTCAAATTCAAAACACTATTACAGTTTAGGTCACTTGGAATAAGAATATATAACCGATTTGTGAACTCGCATTTTATCCTCAGATAGATCTCTTGTAGAGTATGTACAATGTGCTTAAAGTGTGTATGACAGCATATTCAAAATCTCAGATCTATACAATAAATGTGGAAATCAAATGCCATGGCAGAGAAAAAGGACATAGGTAACCCACATTAGCACCAACATAATATTCATTATAAACACCCTACCCTTGGACTTGAAGGACCTTTAGATTTGTCCTGTTCCACAGAAGCATGTTGCATAAAAAACTGAACACAACAAAGCACTCACATTCCAGTCGATTGTGGAGAAAAAGGCATGTCGTTTAATCTCTTCTACGCCATCTGGTCCAGCTCCTACAGAAGACAACAAAATCAAGAAACAAAAAACTAAAAGTTATATCTTAACATTAAATACTACTGGCTTTAGTCATGGTTTATTATGATAAGAGAAAGACATGCCACATACCTAAACGATTTGATGGGTTTCTTTTAAAGAGCATTCTTAGAAGACTCTGCGCTTCCAAACTTAAAAACTGTGGCATTCCCAATTTAGCTCTGAGATATATATATATATATAAGACAGAACAATAAAAAATGTCATGTTAACCCTGTTCATCTGGGCAGTCGAACATTGGAAATGAAAAAGATAAAATACATAAAATTCGGTTGTTTATCATCGATTCAAAAATCTTGCATGTTAACGCTCCAGAAATCTAATGAAAATTATGCATGTTTCAGAATAGGATGCTGCCCCACTCACTTAAGAATCATGTTCATTGTTTCATTCCGGTCCTTCCCTTGAAATGGTAACGTCCCTGTCAGCATTTCAAACTAGCAATAATAAAAAACAATCAGGTTTCAAAACAATGCTTGTGAGTGGTTTGCTTCAAATAAAATATAGAATGCACACAAGTATATAAACTGTATAAGACACTGAGGCCATATATATAAATAGAGCTAACTGTTGAATAAAAGGTTGGCACCTTTCTGTAAGTTTTAACAGTATGGTACATTTATTGTGTTTTTAGTGTTTCAACAAATGATGTTAAAATTGAAAAGGTTTGTTTCTAAAATGTTTCACTATGTAATAAACAAACAAACAAACAAACAAACAAGCAAATAGCCAGTATGTCAAATTTACATTTATTAAAGTAAGTAAAAGGAGACTAATGTGAATTGCTCTTATAAAATATAGAACTACAGCTAATCCATTCACAATCAAGACTGTTCTAATGCACAGTCTAAATCCAGTACTAAAAATATTCATCATATAAACAGATTTAGGGTTAATAGACAAATGCCATGTCTGCAATTCATACCATTAAAACTCCAAGGGACCACCAGTCCGCACTCTGTGTGTGTCCTCTCCTGTTGACCACCTCAGGGGCCATATACTCCACAGTGCCACAAAATGAGTATGCTTTCCTGTCTTGGTCTACTGATTCTTTACTGAGCCCGAAGTCTGAAACAGGAGCAACAATGTCTTAGTCATACATACACAGAATGCATATACAGCCATGTATTTATATACATGCATGTCAATGGCCATAAAACAGTTAAATAGTATAAAAGCAGAATGTACCTGTTAGCTTGATATGTCCAGCTTCATCAAGCAAAATGCTGAAAATTAAAATCAGATTCTCCAATACAGGTACACAAACACATGGATACAATAAAAAAAGAAAAAACAACACAGAAACAAGCATAAATAAGTTGGAATTTTAAACAGTCACATCTAGGGTTGCCACTCATTCATTAGAATACTGGATTGTCCTGTATTGAAAAATATAATGCTGCATCCATTACTGTGTCCATAAATCTTGTGATTCAGCCAGTAATTTCATATATACTGTTTCAAAAATATACTAAGCCTTTAGAATTGTGAAAATAACAGGAAGTTACTCAAGGTGGGAGACTGCATATCTAGGTCATTGATGCTCTAATTAAGCATATCTTAGTCATTCATCGCAAAAGTATATTAAGGTACAGGTGTGAATGTGGGATGGGATACAAAGTTAGTCCTGTCCCCAGCAACAAACACAATGTAAACATTACAGTTTACTATAGAGATTTTTCCATTGCCAATGTTGGACTGTCTGAACAGCAGGCGGAAGGTGATAAGTACATTTGAGCAGAAACAGCAGAAGTCAGAGAGGAATCACTCAGTTTCTTTTGTCTCAGACTTCACCTGAGATGGATATAGTATGTTTTTGAACACAATTTTGTGTTATGTAGCCATTGACTTAGCTAAAATGACTCTAATTAAAAACATTATATTGTGTAACCTGTAAACAAAGCTGGTACTATCAACAAGCAGACCATTACGTTATATAACTAGGCCAAATCAGTTTAGTACAAATTAAGACTTATCATGCTGATAAAATTCCATCCATTGTCAAAGACTAAAGACACATCATTAATTTTAATGTGTGACTTACATTCTTTTAATTATGCATGTAAGCCAGCGGCAGTGTTTGGACAACAGCAGTTCCAATATGCATTTGAGTTGAAAAAAAAAATAAAAAATATAGTGCACACTGGTCAAGTGATAGTGTTCTTTCATGGAGAGCCTGAAGGATCTGCACTTGTGAAGTCAAACAATTTTTGTTTATTCACTAAAAATATTCTGATATGGTTAATATATGGTGAATTTGGATTCTTTTTTTATGCAACATGTTTAAAACATTCTATGATGCTTTTTATACAGAAAAAATTGTGTGACAGTAGATAGCAATTCATAAAATTTCAACAATTTGTCAACCTACACATCCAGCCTATCCATTTTCTCTTCAACAATATATGCAATATTAAATAAGAAACAATTTAACAAGTTGAACTTGATGCCAAAAGGCTTATTGAGAATGTTTCCTCTACTTACAAATCTAGACCTACTTGCTACTAATTTGAATGACGAAGGTGACAACCCTAGTCAAATCAAAATGCCACATCTGAGATATCTATGACTATTAAACAAGATGGAGAGAGAGAAGAAGCAGTTGTTAGTGATTCATAAACACTCAAGTGCACAAGACAAAAATATTACTTGTAAAAATACTGTCTGGGATTCTTTTAATACGTTTTTGCAATTTCCATCATAGAGTCTTCACCGTCAGATGTAAGAATGTAGGAGGTCTAAAATCTGAAAATAAATTTGTTTGTACTTATTTTTAAGTATGACTTAAAAATACAGCTATTGTCAGAATAACTAGCACAAATTAATGTAAAAGTCAAAATATGCAAAAATATCTTTGTGGTTAATATATCTTTGTAGTTTAATTGCGCACCTGTTAGCCACCAATCTTGGTATTCAAAAATGCATTAATTGTTTGTGGTGGAAATCTCTGTTTCATACAGAAAGAGATAGAGAACTAATGCCTCAGCATACTTAATGCAGAGATGACATCAGTGAAAGTTGCGTAAAGACAATAATCACCTTTAGAACCTAAAAAGCTTGCATAAGCTGCACTTTTATATTGGTTGCAGATGTGTTTTATAAGTGTTCCAGATGTGCAGGCAATGCTATTAAAATGTAATGAAAAGTTCCATAATTATGTGAAGATGATTGCTAGAAAGAGGCCAAAGTATAAACAGTAGCAACACAGGAGTTGTTCGATGTACTTGAACAAATGGTGGAACACAAGGAGGAGAACCAACTACACATTTTGTTCTCCAATAAAAAGAGAAATAAGATGCAAGTTGTAACTGAACCCACAACACAGGGTCAACTTTATAAATCTCATGAAAAATTTGAGGCATTTGGATTAAACCTCCACTAGGGCTGCACGATATATCAAAATTACAATCACTAGTTTAAATATTATGCCATATATGCATATCATGCATATTACAAATCTTTGCAATTAGAGTATGAATTAAGTACTTCAAAAATATATGAAAAGTCAAAAGTTGAATGTGTGTGCTCCAATGCCATATGCGAGACAATCAACAAGTCACCATGTCACAACCATAAAAAAAAAATCTGAAAACATGAATAAACCAGATGCCTTGAGGGAACCCACAGTGCCAGTAGATGCAATTGACAAAGTAATGGCAAAGTAAAGAATCGCCTCAATTATATGGCTGTTTTTAAGCTTCAAATGCGATCACTTTTGCTGGCAGAAAAATCTTTAAGCAAAGGTGAATCAACGCTGGTTTCCGAACCTATTCAGCAATCCATAGCATCACATCTTGAGAGATTACCACCATAACTTATAAGTTCCCTGCATCACACAAAAATTACAGAAGCCATACCACACTTTATAGTAAAAAAAAACTATGCCAATCAACACAATGGGGCAAGCTGTCTCCAATGAACACAGACAAATGGTCCAGTGTTGTCTCTCTCATTAATTTTGTCTAGACCACTATCCCCAATATGTACAAGCATTGTTCACAGCCAAGCCAAGTTGAAACTGAAATAAACACATTTTGGATGCATAATGGACTGTCGGCTGTACATTTTAAGCTAGACACTAGACAAGCTTGTTTGGATCGAATTTTAGTGAGGATGTCTAGTGTGTTTTACCCCAGAAAACAAATATGGGTAAAACTGAAGACATAAATAATGGTTCTCGAATTTCAGTGGTTAAGGCACAGACTGCACCACAGACTGTGTTAACATTGTATTCAGTAAATTAAACATATTTTTTCTTTTTCAAAATCGTGCAGCCCTAGCGTACATGAAACATGTTTTAACACACACAAATATGGTGTATGGTTTATGGAAGTTATTGGAACACATGAACTATGCTGAGGCCCTATGATACAAATATCAGATACAGAAAAGAAGGAAATACTTTACTTTTCAGGCTTCAGGTCTCTGTAAACAATGCCTAGGTTGTGAAGGTGATCCAATGCAAGGGCCAGCTCTGCAAGGTAGAATTTCACATCCTCCTCTGTAAACATAACCTAGTAAGAACTGAACAGATTTACTGTCTGATCTTTGTACAAAACATAATGAAACACAAACATGTGTTAACATTAGCATTTATAGTCACACAAAAACAACAACAACAAAAAAGACAATTACAGGAGACACAATAGACAACAACAAAGCTTCATACATAGATATTAATGAAGACAGACAAGGGTATTACAATTTTAAGGAAATGCATCAATGAGTAACTTGTGGTTATTCAGTTTAGCTGCAAATATAAAAAAAACTGCCTTTACATCTTTACATACAGCAAAATGACTGGTCAGTAAAGAATACCAGAGATTTTTTTTTTTTTTTTTTTTTTTTTTTTTAAGATTTTATTTGTAATACCATTAAAATCTACTACAAACAGGAAGAAAGCCATTTAGAACCATCTAGAAACTATTTTAGAACTTGCTGTAACCTTGTCCCTGTTTAGATCAACTGCATAAGCTAATCAATTCACCTGCTGATTATAATCAATTTAATCAATTATTCAACAGGAAGGACACATATATAGACAACCAGAAAATATAACGTTTGAAGACATTTAAAAAATTGTGCCCAGCATATATCTTATAGTCTTACATTTGACTTTAGAACAAGCAGAACTAATACAAACATTTATTATTGAGGTAGAACACCAACAAGAAAGCATGGAAGGATGGAAAAGATAGTAGATCGACAGAAAACGGCCTTGAAACCTACATTTAAACATGTTTGTAAGCATGTAAGTATACATATCTGTATGATAAACAAAAAATAAGCCAATGAAAAGAACTATTACAAATATTTGACCTTGATACTGATTGCATCATTCCAGTAATAATTCATTCATTCATTTCATTCATTTTCTACCGCTTATCCGAACTTCTCGGGTCACGGGGAGCCTGTGTCTATCTCAGGCGTCATCGGGCATCGAGGCAGGATACACCCTGAACGGAGTGCCAACCCATCACAGGGCACATACACACTCTCATTCACTCACACACACACACACGCAAACACACACTACGGACAATTTCCCAGAGATGCCAATCAACCTACCATGCATGTCTTTGGACCGGGGGAGGAAACCGGAGTACCCGGAGGAAACCCCCGAGGCTTGGGGAGAACATGCAAACTCCACACACACAAGGCGGAGGCGGGAATCGAACCCCCAACCCTGGAGGTGTGAGGCGAACGTGCTAACCACTAAGCCACCGTGTCCCCCTAATTAATTAATCCAAATCTTACAACCAGTTGTTCTTATGAAATTGCACTAAATTGCACTAATCTCGGATCAATGCACAGATGCATGTACAGACAGACAAATAACAAAAAAACAGAATGCCTTCAATACCTAGGAGTAGCAGTTTAATATGTGCCCTTGGTAATGATGGCTTATATGTGTCAAACGTGTCTTTGCTTTTTCTCGTGTTTAATGTGAGATTACGTTATTATTTAAATAAAGTCTTAAAAAAATAAATAAAAAAAAACACAAACTCTGGGAATGTTTATGAATACAATGTAACTGTAGTAGTCTTGCAAAAATGTCCACATCTACTGTTGGGCATAATAATGAATAATAATAATAATAATAAATTCATTCAATTAGAGCTGTATTGAACATGCTTGGCAGATTACTTGAGTGTATTTAGTGTGTAGTGTGAAGGATATTTTAAGAGGCAAATATTTCTCCAAAGATCCAATCTCCATCTTCAAGGAAGTTGAATATTATAGCATTATGGGGTTACAAAGTCTCCAAACATACAGTTGGATGCCATCTCAATGCAAACTATTTAGAGAACATATATGAAAAAAGCTGTTTCTTTCATTTAATCATGATCAAACATCTTGAGTTTTTTTAATAAATACCCCTGGAGTTTTGACTGGAACCAGTTACATTCTTTTTGTTGTGAAAAGCCCTGCTATACAAAATTCAACTATAACATATGGAAAATGATTCTCTGGTTAAACCAATTTACATTAAAAAAATAAATTCAATAAAAATTGATGAAGCATGGTTGTGGCAGCATCATGCTACAGGGAGGTTTCTTAGCAACATAGGTGAGTAGACTGGCCAGATTTGAAAGATAAATGAATGCACAAAGTTCCTCAAAGAAAACCTATTACAGAGTGCAAAAGACTGAAAGTGAAAGTGACGTGACATTCGGCTAAGTATGGTGACCCACCCTTAGACTCAGAATTCGTTCTCTCCATTTGACCCATCCAAAGTACACACACACAGCAGTGAACACACACCCGGAGCAGTGGGCAGCCATTTATTTCAACAGCACAACACTTGAGTAGCTTGAAGTTTTTGAATGCATTCATCTGCTGCCAGGCTAGTAATCATGGCATTCACCGTATTTTATTACAATAAGTGATAAACTAATTTGTGCTGCTTAAAAGGAAGACTTTATTTTTGTAGTACAGCACAAATAAAAAAAAAAAGAAAAGAGGCACATTCCGTTTGAAATTTTTTATTTATTATTTTGAGGGGATTTATTTTTTATCCTCTAATCATTTTACTTCTTACTGCAATTTTTTGTTAGTGCCACCTGTCAGCAAGAGATTACCCTTTAGAAAGCAGGAGAAATTCTACAACTTCTACAACTGTGTTTCCCTGAATGCTGGTTGGGACATGGCTCCACAGATAAACACAACCTTCATTTAAGAAGCGGATTGATAGCTTCAATACAGTGAGGACAACTGGGTAAAAGACATTAAAATGTTAGTGCAGAGGAAAACAGGACACATACCTCTTTGGATAAGCGAGTAAATACATCTCCACCCCTGAGAAAATCCAAAATTAAATAGAGCTTCCCTTCTGTCTGAAAGGCTGCGAGTGAAAGGGAAAAATAAAACATGATAGACTTACAAAAAGCCACCGTTATTCCATAAGTTACTAGTGGTATATGGTGAACCGAAACTGATCAGTATGAGAATGCACTCAAAAGCTGATGTTGATGCCAAGAGGGTGAGAGCTAGTTGTAGGAATGTAGGAAGAGTAAGTGACAAAAATTATGTCTGTCTTACCATAGTGCAACTTCACAATGAAGGGATGGTTCACTTCCACCAGTATATCTCGCTCCATCTTTGTGCGAACCCTGTCCCTCACTGCCAATGAGATCATGTTTTATTTGCATTTGATTTGTTCTAAAAGGCATTTGCCCAACTGACAAACTCACCTTTCAGTGATGCCTTTTTTAGGACTTTCATTGCATACAGCTGACCAGCATCTGGACCCATTATCTTTCTCACCAAAAACACCTTAAACCAAGAACAAGTAGGTGAATTGATTCAGTTGGCATTGACCACAGCAACCAGGGTGCAACTCGTGTCTGCAGGATGAATCTGAAGTAATGCTTTGTTCAGTCACAATATAGCGCATAATTTTTATTTTTGCATGTGTGTGTAACTAATTGTCAGTATAATCCCTGAAGATGTCAATCATGATTTTGAGCTTGTGCTAGTGATGAAAATATAGACAATTCAGTTCAAATGGTCACATTCCAATTTTTCAACTGATGAAATTGTCAGATTTTAAAGATAATATGCAAATATAATCTGAGAACATATTGCACACTATGTAAAAGGGTACTCACCTTTCCAAATGATCCCTGGCCCAGTACTTTAAGCAGCTCAAATTGGGAAGGGTCAGCCTTTTCACAGCCCTCCCTTACGTGATGAGTGATGGGGATCTCCTTATAGGACCCGTCATCCTGTAGGAAAAAACCTTGTTAGACCTTTAACTCACCTACCATTAGTGCTGTGAAAACCTCTTGTTTGTTAGAGCTCAGATTTTATTTTGTAGGACATCAGCACAGAATTTATCAATAAAGCCATTGCTAAGCTATCCCTGATGTTCTATATAGCTGCTGAGCATACTGTATAGAAAAGATTAAGACCGTAGCCTTAAAAAGTAAAATCTGCACAAAAATATGGCTTTCATGTTATTGAAAGCCTTCAGACAGTCATAATGTCATGAGCTCCTGACGGCAAAGGCAAAAAGGCTTTCTGTCTTTGAACATAGCAAGATTGTTGAGCTGCACAAGCAAGAGCTCTTGCAGTGTGCCATTGCTGCCGAGGCAAACGCAGTAAGACAGTGATTTTAAATTTCTTAAAAGGCCAGAAAGTTATGGGAAACAATTTCAAAATTCATATTTCCAAGGTGGTAGCACGGCAGTAGCAAGCAGCAGCCACTCCGGACCCAATGTGGTGCTATTTACATTCTTAGCCTGACAATAAATGGTACATGGACACAAGAGACAGTTGTGTTTATGTACATGACCGGCAGATGTTAATATAGCACAGAAATCGTGCAACAACCAACCTGCAAAAAATGACAATAAAAGCTTCTTGACTTGACTCTTCTTGACTTGAAGTGGTAAACCCAAAAGAATTTCAACTGCATTGAGCTGGGGGATCAGACAGGCTGGTTGAGAAGACACAATCCAATCCTCGACCCAAATAGAGGCAATTACTGATACTGTCTGTAGCCCAATAAACAATAATGGCTTAAAGAACTTGAATGGTCATAAGGAAGAATTAAAGACTCTCTCATAGCATGCAGCCAACGAGGTATTTACTTTATTTTCTGTATTATATGTTTGTAAGATGTCACTTAGCATTTGATTTCACTTTTTGTCAATTTAATGTGATTACTTTATTTTGTTGTTAATATTGTTTAGTTTTCATGGTGGATTTGGAGACCAGTCTTCAAATAAATCAGTTTTTGGAGAACCGCTTGTGTCTGTGTGTGCTTGGAGGGAGTTACAGTGAAAACTCGACTGCTGAACAACACGAGTGGATGATACAGCAAGTTTCTAGGAGCAGCAGGCTGGTTGCAGCACGTGAAAGATAACCGAAGGATTAACAGATGAGCATTACACACACATATAAAGATATAAGAAGCAACATACAGTTATAAGAAGTGACGGATTAAGTCATAAAGAACTTGTCGGTTTTCCTAAAGGTTTTTGCTGTTAATCAAAGAAATTACTGTGTGTGTTGTGAATGTTCTGAATTTAACTGAAGTTTTCTGTTGATTGACACATTTCATTTTGATTTAAAGTACTTTGTAAATATTAAGGAAAGGTTTTATGGTGGTCACTTCAACAGAGGTTATCTATATCTATGACAAATGGAAAACGCATGTTAAATCTTCTAAGCAGACATTATCACAATCAGCAGAGGCTTTATCAGATGATTTACTGAATGATGTCTTTGGTGATGTCAGAGTTCTTTCCTTAGATGTCCTGCGTGTTTATGATGACCTACGCAAAATCTAAACTCCAGATCAAGACATACGTCGAAGAGTGGATGTGTGTAGAGATTTCTAACTTTGTTGTATCCAGAGCCTTAAGTCGACTGGAGGGAAAAATTCCAGAAGAAGCAGAGCAAGATTGGCCTGAAGCAGGCTCCCTCTTCAATTCAAGTACTTGTAAATCAGGTTCATTCTCCTCTATCTTGAATGGCGCTTAAGAACATTCAAGTAGGTCTTCTGTAAAACGACAAGAAGCGGCTGCTGAAGCTGCTGCAAGTGAAGCTGTTCTTGAAGTGTTACAAAAACAAAATAAAGAAAAACTGGAAATACAGCTGCTGGAAGGACAAGTTAAAAGTGAATTAGCTGATCAAGAGGCAGCAGCTGCAAAGCGTCTTTTATATCAAGAAGCAGAAGAGGTGAGAAGAAGAATAAAAAGAGAGGAAGAGGAAGCTAAAATTAATGCTCAGTTGGAAGAAGAACATGTAGCTCTACAAAAGGCTCTTGAAGAAAAATTGAGAGAGATACAACATTTGGAAGCAATGAAAGGTTTAAATGCAGCACAAGCAAAACTGAAGGTGTACAATGACGAGAAAGTCATAGATAAAGATCATAAGAACTTCTCAGAAATATCTCCTGTGCCACAAGCTGTAATCGCTTCTTCAAATGAAAGTACAGCAGAACTTGTAAAGGTGCTGGTAGGTGCTTTAAATGTAAACAGAATTCCTGTTCCTGAACCTTCAGTATTTAGTGGGGATGCACTGAAGTACAATGACTGTAAACTCTCCTTTGAAACATTGATCGACCAAAAGAACATCCAAGATAAGGAAAAGATATACTACCTCCGTAGGTATGTAAGTGGACAAGCGAAGAAAGCACTTGAAGGATATTTCCTACTTGGAACTGAATCTGCCTATGCTGCTGCATGGGAGATTTTAGAACAGAGATACAGAAACCCATTTACAATTGCAAAATCATACAGAGACAAGCTCCAGGAGTGGCCTAAGATGGGATCTAGAGACTTTCTGCGGAGTTGTGAGGCTGCCATGGTTCATATCAAAGCATTGGAAATCTTGAATGACTAATGAAAATCGAAAGATTCTTTCAAAGTTACCAGATTGGCTTGCGGTGAGATGGAACCGGAAGGTTATTGAAGTCGAAGAGGAGAGCAATCAGTTTCCCTCCTTCAGCCAGTTTGTTAAATTTCTGACAAGGGAGGTAAAAATTGCTTGTAACCCTGTCACATCATTACAGGCACTTAAACTAGGTGAAGCTGCAAAGCCAAAACGCCAAAGCTTTGGAGCAAAAACCACTGGCCACAAATTGAGAGGTCCGTCATAACATGCATTTTCTGCCTAAAGACTGGGCATGCTTTGCACAAATGCAGGAAACTCATGGAAAAATCAATTCCAGACCGAATCAAATTTGTTCAAGCTAAGAAGCTGTGCTTTGGTTGTCTTAAGTCTGGTCACTTCTCAAAGAACTGCAGCAGGAGGAGTATTTGTGATATGTGCCATAAAATGCATCCGACATGTTTGCATGAGGACAGAATCAAAGAAACCCAGAAGTTAAGTCAAGAAAAGTCAAGTACAGGACAAGAAAGACATGAAGAAAGACTGCAATCAGCACAACGTAAAGAAACAACTACAAATGTTACTTCAAACAGAGTAATACTTAATGAAGTTAACACACAAACAGCTGTAATAATTCCTGTATGGATTTCATCTATAACAACCTGCACAAGAAGTCCTTGTTTATGCCCTCTTAGACTCTCAGAGTGATACAACTTTCATTTTGAGTGAAGTAGCTAAAGCATTGGGAGCAAGTAAAGAACAAGTTAAGCTCAAGCTCTCTACCATGACTTCAAGAACCACTGTGGTAAACTCTGAAAGAGTAAAGGACCTACAAGTCAGAGGCTTTAATTCTGGTAAAAGGATTTCTTTACCACCAAAGAAATCTCGTCATACATCTTCAAATGTGTCAAGTGCAGAAAGTATAGACGGCCTACAGAAGAACAAAAAATGAGTGATTTGCCTCAAGATCGAATGGAAATAACGCCTCCATTTACGTACACCGGTATTGATTGCTTTTGTCCAATATATATCAAAGAAGGGAGAAAAGATCTCAAAAGATATGGTCTTTTATTTACCTGTCTCTGGTCAAGGGCTATACACATCGCGATGATCGATGACATGACAACAGACTCATTTATCAATGCTTTAAGAGCATTCATTGCAATCAGAGGAAATGTTCGTCAACTGAGATGTGATCAAGGCAGAAATTTTGTTGGAGCAAGGAGGAAATTTGCAGAACTCATGAAAGGAATGGAGCAAGAAAGAGTTAAGTCTCTAGGATGTGAATTTCTTATGAATCCTGCTGCAGCAAGTCATATGGGGGGTGTCTTGGGAGAGACAAATAAGAACCATAAGAAGTCCTTACTGCTGTTCTTGACCAGTCAATACAAAGACTTGACAGTACTTCCTTAAGGACGTTCCTGTATGAAGTTATGGCCATCATTAATAATAGACCACTCACTGCTGAACATTTGAATAACCCATCTTCACTGGAACCTTTAACTCCCAACCACATTCTTACAATGAAGTCTACAATTATCTTACCCCCACCTGGACAATTTATAAGAGAAGATCTTTATCTTCGTAAGAGGTGGCGCAGAGTACAGTATTTAGCAAATGATTTCTGGACTCGATGGAAGAGAGAATATCTTATGAACTTACAACCAAGACAAAAGTGGCATAAGAACCGAAGAAACCTGAAAGTCAATGATATTGTCCTTTTGCAAGATAGTCTGGAACCACGTAACAAATGGAAGCTGGCCAAAATTACAGAAGTTTACCTAGGGTCAGATGGTAGGGTAAGGAAAATAAAGCTGTTAGACAGTGAGATTACTTTTGACACAAAGGGGAAAGCCACAACTACAACAGTTTTTCTTGAAAGGCCTGTGCAAAAGGTTGTTACCTTGATTGAGACAGATTAAGGATTACAATGTTGGTTTGAAAAGCACACCAACTGTAAGTGTTAAACGTTATCAAGCATTGTGTTTACAGAAATCTCACATTAAGGTTTGTGTGATTTGGTGGGAGTGTAACTGCTGCTATAATGTAATTTTATTTGTTTACCTTTTGATAAGAATTTCATTGTGAATATAAGCTGTTTGTTTAGACGTTTATGTATTATTTAATTTATTGTATGTTGTGGGACTTCTATTTTGACACCTCGTTTCAAGAGTGTGCTCAAACGCTTAATTGACGCGAGACTTCTAGTCATTAAGGGCTAGTGGCAAGGACGGACATTTTGTATGCTCCGATAAAGTTTGTTCCAGTCAAAAAGGACTTGAATGGTCATAAGGAAGAATTAAAGACTCTCTCATAGCATGCAGCCAACGAGGTATTTGCTTTATTTTCTGTATTATATGTTTGTAAGATGTCACTTAGCATTTGATTTCACTTTTTTTCAAGTTAATGTGATTACTTTATTTTGTTGTTAATATTGTTTAGTTTTCATGGTGGATTTGGAGACCAGTCTTCAAATAAATCAGTTTTTGGAGAACCGCTTGTGTCTGTGTGTGCTTGGAGGGAGTTACATGTCTCGTTGGGTCAAAATGCAGCAAACAGTAAATGCTGTTTTTTGTAGCAACCGCATACACCAAAGCGTGTTCCATTTCAATTACCCCGGAAATGAGGTAAAATATATTTGCATTTTGGGTGAGAGTAGAAAGATCAGATTGATATCCGATTCGCCAAGACGCATTTATGTGGCCTAATGTAAATGGAACAGTTTTAACAAATCAGATAGCTATTGGATCAGAGAAAACACATGAAGTGACTTTAAGTGTTTCAGAAAGAGGTAGGTTTTCACTCGTCATTTGAAGATGGCCAGTGACTGAGCCCTTTGGACAATCCACCACCTCAGTACCAGAACAGAAAAGAGTCTTGCTGTATGCCTACCTTTTACCCTATGAGATGGTGGGACTAGTCGAGCAGGCAGGAGTGTGGTACAGTGCGAGGAGTAGCAAAAGCTTTGAGGTAAGATGGTGCTTCTCCATTTATGGCTTTGTAGGCAAACATCTCGGTTTTAAATCTTAAGTGCAGCTACCAGAAGCCATTAAAGGGAGCACAGCAGTGGCCTGGTATGTGAGAACTTGTTGAAAACAAGTGGTATAGCTATTTTACAGTCATTTACAGATGATGAATTGCAGTCATAGGTAGCCAACAGTGAGTTGCAGTAGTCCGGTCTCAAAATGAGAAGAGACTGCACAAGCATCTAAGCAGCCAGTGCAGAAAAAAAATGGTTGAATCCTAGGAGTAATATTGTAGAGGAGTGCATGGGTGTAAATTTAATTTAACAGTATGGGAGACAATAAACATAAAATTTGTCATGAGCAATTTTTTGAAGGGGGACACAAATAATACAGTCTAATTGCACTTATAAAGATATGTCCCCAAAGTGAAAAAATTTGCTTTTATTATTATTATTGTAGCATGGAGACTGCGTCATTATGGTTATTTTCAAAGTTCTTCTCAGGTTCAATGACAAAGCAGATTTCTCTTCAAAACTATAAATTTTTTTGTTTGTGTTAAGCTATCAAATTGGGGCGGGCAGTGTTTGTCCCCCGCATTCGAGGATCTCTGTGTTGATCAGTAACATGGGTCAAACCAAACAAGTTTTCCTCATTAAATGAAGCTTGTCCACCCCGTTATAGTTATATACATTAGCCACGCCTAACAGGCAGGGGAGGAGGTAAAATGATGATGGTCTCTGATCAGGGCTGTATCTCTTTGCTGGTGTTGCTTGATCTTAGTGCAGCTTTTGATACCATTGATCATGCTATTTTACTCGACAGGCTAGAACATGTTGTTGGTGTTAAAGGGACAAGCCTCTCCTGGCTCAGGTCTTATTTGATGGATCGCTATCAGATTGTAGATCTAAATGGTGACTACTCTAAACAAACTAAGGTAATGTTAAATTGCTTCATCCCTTGGTGCAATTATTCGTAAATTAGCTTCCACTGTTATGCTGATGAAACACAGCTATATGTTTTAGCTTAATCAGATGCGAGTCACCAGCTTAATAAGATTGAAGATTGTGTGAAGGACATCAGGTAGTGGATGATTACTAACTTCCTCCTGCTTAGCTCTGACAAGACAGATATGCATTTATTAGGACCACAGGCAGCCAGAAGTTAACTTTCAAATTGCAGAGTAACCATGGTTGGTCTTTCTATTACACCATGTACAACAGTAAAAGACCTTGGTGTGATTATTGATACCGGTCTCTCATTTGAAGCTCACATAGCCTTCTTTCATATCAGAATTATTGCTAGGAAACACGATGTTCATAAACACTAGTGAATTTGTTACATCTACATTGGATTACTGTAATGCTTTACTGTCTGGATGTTCCAGTAGGAGCATAAACAAGCTCCAGTTAGTCCAGAACGCAGCAGCAACTAGAACCAGAAGATATGAACATACCACCACTCTTATCCTCATTGCATTGGCTGACAAATATCATATTGATTAGAAAATACTTTTACTAACCTATAAAGCACTTAATGGTCATGCACCACAGTAGCAGAGTAATCTTTTGTTTTTTTATGATCCGTCATGCCTACATCAATCAAAAGGTGCAGGCTATTTGGTAGCACCTCAAGTACAAAAGGCTACAGCACGGGCAGAGCTTTTTCTTAAAGAGCCCCACAGTTATGGAACAGCCTTCCAATTAGTGTTCGGGACTCAGACTCCAGACTAAAAACACTGTTTGGTCAAGATTTAAAATGTATTGATTTGTTCAAGGGGTATGAATTATTTTGAGCACAACTGTAGCTACCAGAAGCCAATAAACACAGCAATGGGGTCATTTGGGAGAACTTTGGAAGGCTGAAAACTGTACTTAGGATCATTTGCAGAGGTTGAATTAAGCTCTGAGGACGACCTGCCTGCAGTGACCCTCAGCAACACGGTCTTGATATGACAAGCACCTGAGTGGCCTGTGTGGCTAAAAATGGCCAAAAAGTTTGGTTTTTCTGGGATTGAGTTTCAGTTATTGAGCTACCATCCATAATGATATGTCTGTGGTGTTTGATGGAGGGAAGGAGAATATAAACTTAGTTTTATTAGCATAACAGTAGTAAGAGAACCCGATTTCCACAATTTCCTTAGTTGTTTTGTTTGTTTTATGCAGCCCAAACTATTTTGACTCTTCTAGGATATAAAGTAATATCTTTTGAACACAGGACATATGAGAAGCTACACTACTCACTGCATCATTTAACATCATTTTAACATCATTTAAACAGCATTACTCACACAGTGTGTGCAGGATTCTCCCTCTTCCATCGGCTCATCTGCAACCTGATGCCCATTGATCTAGAAAAAGCAAAAGCACAACTTCAGCTGGCACAAACTTTTACTTAATTATTTTACTAAACTGCAAATTCAGACCAAGCATTATTACATGATCTTTCCTACTAAGAAAACTCTATAAGAATTCAGGCTCAGAACTTGTTTTCTAAATAACCAAAACAGACATCCCTATAGTTGAAGCCAAATCTTTGCATAAAAGGCTAAAGACATTCAAATTAAAGAGAGATTTATTACCTCATTTATTTACAACAGACATTCTACACTGGCTACAAATTCTACAATGCTATATATTTAGTAGCATTGCCTTTTATAGAGGTAGCTTTCCACAAGCTTCTGACAACAGTTTGGCAGAATCCTTTGACCATTTCCCCTGGTTAGCTCAGACAGGATTCGGTCCAAGCATTTTATGACAGAATCAGGACTTTGTAATAGCCACTCCAATACTTTCATTCTGTGGTATTAATGATATTTTGCAATAAATTTTGAACTATGCTTAAGACCACTTTCCTGCTATAAAACCCAGATGTAACCAAGTCTCTGGCTAATGTCCTGAGGTGCTTCAGTATTTCTAGATACCATCCTAATGACCTAATGGAATGCACATTGGACGACTGAAGTTAAAATTATTTGTGCTATATAAATAAATTGTCATTGTCATCCTTCCTCATGATGCCTGTAGTGCACTCCACCCACATAATCCAAATGAATGCTCCTCCAGAATGGCAGATGTCCATATTTTGATACTTTCTGTGTACCAATAAGATTTTTATATTTGTATACAATTGTTTGTACAGAAGCTCAAAGCGACAAGTTAAATTTGCTCCTAAGGAGAAACTAGACTTGAAGACATCCACAATTTTTGGGGTAAAGTTGCTTGGATTTTCCCATGGTATCAGGGGCAAAAAAGAACTGGGTCTAAATACAGCAACAGAGCTCCCAACGAAACCCTGTGACAAATAACTATTTAAAAGCGTATAAAATTATTCAATCAATCTTCCAGACTGTGTAAAGAAAAAGTAAACTTGGTGTATACAAATTCTTGACAAACTGTAATTCTGTTATACTGAATTAATCTGTCTCTAAGATTTTTGAAGATTACTTCTGATGTAAACAAGATGACTTACCAAACATATGGTAACACAAAATGTATGGATTTGTGAAAAAAACTGATCTTCAGTATGCATAGCCTGCTAATGTAAAATATGCTTTAACACAGAAACCAAGATCATAGCTAGGAATTACACCATATCAGTGATATGAACTTTCTAAAATATTCTTATTCAAATGATTATTTGCTCACAGCTTTTCAGTGACTTATTTTACGGCACCCATGGCTTTGTTTAAATCTGTGAGTTTAAAGTGGCTTATTATGTAAATGTTTCAAAGAATAGACACTCAAGACTTCATAGCTGTTATACTGTCCAATAAACCCGAAAGATAAATGCTCTTTTTCTTATGAATTAAGCATGAAAAATGTGGTGTTATTCCAACTTCAACTTTTATCAGTATATCATTGTAAAATACTACATAACCCTGAACTTGCCAGGTATTTTCAGTGTTTAAAAACATGAAGAGATAGAACCTCCAGCTATCTGAGATGACATATTGGTACTAATGTGTGTGCTTTGAGGCTATTGGGGGTGTGGGGAAAAAAAACAAGGAGCAGGTTACAAATATGTGCCGTTTAAGTTAGGATAAGCCTGCAGAAATAGCACTCATGCAACAACTATTTTAAATGTCAAACATAAAATAAATTACAGTGTTAATAATAAAATATGGCCAGTGGTAGTCTGTATGCTAAAATTCAGCCTATATGCTTCAAACAACAGGGACACTGAAATATAATGACCATTACTCACTACAATTAAATAGCACCCAGTTAACTTACAGTATTTTCCACACCATAAGGCGCACCGGATTATAAGGTGCAGTCTCAAATACGGGGTCTATTTCTGTACTTAACCCATACATAAGGCGCACCGTATTATAAGGCGCATGCTAAAACATACGGTCTACAAAAAAGGTAACAGAAGCAAAACATTGAGTTAAGTTGAACTTTATTCTACTATTTAACAATACACACACATTATTTTTTAACCAATCTTCTCCCACAACTCCATCAAAGTCCTTATCTACTGTGTTTTCTTAAGTTGGCGCAGTACATTTTCTTGCGTCCTCCACTTCCGAACCATAGATTCATTGATGTTGAATTCTTTCGCAGCTGCTCTATTCCCATTCACAACCACATAACTGATAGCCTGTAGTTTGAATTGTGCCTCGTAAGCATCTGATTTTTATTGGCGGATGGCAAACCAACTTAAGGTGCATTTGCCGCCACCTACTGGACTGGAGAGTGGAGCGCATAATGGTTAAGAAGAAACAAATGTTGTTTTGCAACATAGCCGTAGTATACCTGTCGGAGGCGTGGTGGAGGTAAGCGTACGTATTGTACGTATTACGTAATGTTCTCTGATTGGTTTATCACTGACAGCATACATAGTGTATGTATTACATCCCTGTGTCAGCGGGAAATGGTCCGACATTCAATCAAGCGGAGTGCTTACCAAAGTCGCACAACATTTTTACAGATTTTTGGAACTTGGTGCACACATAAGGCGCACCGGATTATTAAGCGCACGGACGATTTTTGAGAAAATTTAAGGCTCTTAGGTGCACCTTATAGTGCGAAAAATACTGTACATTAATAGATTTAAGTTACATATTGAGATTAGTTACAGCTAATACCTCATTATGTTTATTTACAGTCCCAATTCCTGACCATTTTTGTTAATTATGTTGGCTTTGTAGAAGCCAACATTCTGATTTCTGTTATAAGCTTATTATTATTATTATGTTGGCTTTGTAGAAGTGGCTACTGAGGGTTTGGACATTTCATGTCAATACTGCAGTCATTATAGGATTCTACTTATTATACTGCATAGAACAGTACATGCAATTCTTAATGTTGGATGTATTGTGTGTGTGAGAGCTTAGAGGACTTTTCGGAATTCCCTATTCAAGTCTATGGGATGTTCGATCGTCGACTACGGGAAAACCGAAAATTCCGTCGGAACTCTGAAATAAAAACTTCGTCCGGAGTAAGGTCCTAAAGAACCTCTCCGAGTTCCTTGTAAATCGCTCGAAAACTTGCCGAGTTACAAACCTCAAAAGTTTATAATGGAAGTCTAAGGGAAAAAAGGCCACTTTGAGCTTCCTTACCGGGAATGCCGGAATTCCGTTCGCTTAGAAAAATAGAAGCAACAAACTTCAGACCAGGGTCTACGACATATCCGAATTTGGTGCATGTGGCTCGAACGCCCTGGGCCGCATTTTTTTAAATAAATTTTTGTCTAAGAATAATAATAATAATAATAATAATAAGCTTATAAAGGAAATCAGAATTCGAAGAGTTCCGACGGAATTTTCGGTTTTCCCGTAGTCAACAGTCAAACATCCCATAGACTTAAATAGGGATCTCCGAAAAGTCCACTAAGCTCTCACACAACATCCAACATTAAGAATTGCATGTACTGTTCTATGCAGTATAATAAGTAGAATCCCATAATGACTGCAGTATTGACATGAAATGTCCAAACCCTCAGTAGCCACTTTTTGCCAAAAGTATTGGCACCCCACCGGATATTCTGGTGACGTCACTCGACACCACGTGACATCACGTGTAGCCCAGCCCCCAAAACAAGTGAAAACAAAAATTTGCACAACGTGGACATGTGACATATCAAAACACAGCACAATGAGGAGAACTGCCCCACGAGCATTCTGGCCACGTCACGTGACGTCACGTGAAAATTAAAAATTTGCACAACATGGACATGTGACATATCAAAACACTCAGCACAATGAGGGGAACTGCCCCCCGGGTATTCTGGTTACATCACGTGATGTCACGTGAGGTCATGTGAGGTCACGTGACATCACGTTAAATTAAAAATTTGCACAACATGGACATGTGACATATCAAAACACTCAGCACTATGAGGGAAACTGCCCTACGGGTATTCTGGTCACGTCACGTGACGTCACGTGTAGCCCCGCCACCAAAACAAGCGAAATCAAAAATTTGCACAACATGGACATATCAAAACACTCAGCACATTGAGGGGAACTGCCCCACGGGTATTCTGGTCACGTCACGTCCCGTGACGTCATGTGAGGTCACGTGACATCACGTTAAATTAAAAATTTGCACAACATGGACATGTGACATATCAAAACACTCAGCACAATGAGGGGAACTGCCCCACGGGTATCCTGGTCATGTCACGTGACGTCACATGTAGCCACGCCCCAGAAACAAGCGAAATTAAAAATTTGCACAACATGGACATGTGACATATCAAAACACTCATCACAATGAGGGGAACTGCCCCAAGGGTATTCTGGTCACGTCACGTCACATGAGGTCACGTGACATCACGTGAAAATTAAAAATTTGCACAACATGGACATGTGACATATCAAAACAATCGGCACAATGAGGGGAACTGTCCCACGGGTATTCTCGTTACGTCACGTGACGTCATGTGTAGCCCCGCCCCAAAAACAAGCAAAATCAAAAATTTGCACAATAGGGACATGTGACATATCAAAACACTCAGCACAATGAGGGGAACTGCCCCACAGATATTCTGGTCACGTCACGTGTAGCCCCGCCCCCAGAACAAGTGAAATAAAAAATTTGCACAACATGGACATGTGACATATCAAAACACTAAGCACAATGGGGGGAACTGCCCCACGGGTATTCTGGTCACGTCACATGTAGCCCCGCCCCCAAAAGAAGTGAAATCAAACATTTGCACAACATGGACATGTGACATATCAGAACACTCAGCACAATGAGGGGAACTGCCCCACGGGTATTCTGGTCACGTCACGTCACGTGTAGCCCCGCCCCCAAAAGAAGTGATATCAAAAATTTGCACAACATGGACATGTGACATATCAAAACACTCAGCACAACGAGGGGAACTGCCCCACGGGTATTCTGGCCACGTCACGTGACGACACGTGACGACACGTGAAAATGAAAAATTTGCACAACATGGACATGTGACATATCAAAACACTCAGCACATTGAGGGGAACTGCCCCACGGGTATTATGGTCACGTCACGTGATGTCACGTGATGTCATGTGAGGTCACGTGAAAATTAAAAATTTGCACAACAGGGATATGTGACATATTCTGGTCACGTCACGTGACATCACGTGTAGCCCCGCCCCAAAAAACAACATGGACATGTGACATATCAAAACACTCAGCACATTGAGGGGTACTGCCCCACGGGTATTATGGTCACGTCACATGCTCATGTCCGCTCACCTCCAAAAGTATTGGCACCCTAGTGGTCCAGTAGCTTTCACAATATTTCTGTCCACTCGCCTCCAAAATGCACTGGCCTTTGCGAATACTTGCACTGTCAAAGCCAACATCAAAGTTTGTCACGACGAACTTTACAAATCTAGTTATTATTATTCTTCTTAGACAAAAATTTATTTAAAAAAATGCGGCCTAGGGCGTTCGAGCCACATGCACCAAATTCGGATATGTCGTAGACCCTGGTCTGAAGTTTGTTGCTTCTATTTTTCTAAGCGATCGGAATTCCGCCATTCTCGGTACGGAAGCTCAAAGTGGCCTTTTTTCCCATAGACTTCCATTATAAACGGGGAACTGCCCCATGGGTTTTCTGGTCACGTCACGTGACGACACGTGTAGCCCCGCCCCCAAAACAAGTGAAATCAAAAATTTGCACAACATGGACATGTGACATATCAAAACACTCAGCACAATGAGGGGAACTGCCCCACGGGTATTCTGGTCACGTCAAATGAAAATTTAAAATTTGCACAACATGGACATGTGACATATCAAAACACTCAGCACGATGAGGGGAACTACCTCACGGGTATTCGGATCACGTCACATGCTCATGTCCGCTCACCTCCAAAAGTATTGGCACCCTAGCAGTCCAGTAGCTTTCACAATCTTTCTGTCCAATCGCCTCCAAAATGCACCGCCTTTGCGAATACTTGCACCGTCAAATCCAACATCAAAGTTTGTCGTAACGAACTTTACAAATCTAGTTAACTATTGTAAACCAATCAAAAATAAATAAATAAGGATTAAAAACAAGTAATTGCTAATGCTAGCGATCACAGGTATGGCCAACACATTTTAATGTATTAACGTAAACATAACTGCATTTGTTTCACCTAATCTGAGCAATGCCATTCTAACTCAGGGGAAGAGAAATTAACATTTTATTAACATTAACATTTTATTTAAAAAAAAAAAAATTAAATAATTAACCACTTATCAGGTCGTCGTCGCGAGAACGAGCCACCACCGCTAGGAGGCGAGACTGCATCAACTTCATTGTAACTTCATTGTAACTTTTAAGCATTAAATCCTCTAAATACACGGTTAAATTATATACTGTTTGAAAGCTTAGACTCTCAGGATTTTATTAAGTGCACACACAAAGCATAATATGATTTATAGTAATTTAACCATTTGATAGCCACTTGAACTAGGTGGCGCTAGTTTGTTTTGCTCATTCACCTTTAACGCTGGTCTTTAAATTTCCCTTTCTTCACATTGTCACTAATGTTAATGTATTTTCCAAAACAAATGCTTGTAAAAATCCCCAAGAGTCCAAGGAACTGGAATATGTAATCCTTTTAATCCAAAACGCTTTGCTCGCCTCACAAGAATTATGTGTCTGACCGGAAACTGAATTCACTGGTTCACTTCCACCGTTTGTTCGACTCCTACTTCTCATTAGACGGGTACAAAACTTTCAAAACACATCAGGTTTGTAGTCGAGGATCTGACGAATCAAACAAGCCCTCTCATGAGCCAACCAGTGCCCGTGCTGCCGAGATAGGCAGCTAAGAAGCCAATGAGGTCTCTCCATGCTATGTGGGTGACCCTCCCTTCGACTGACAATTGCTCCCTCCAGTAGCGATTTGATGTTTCGCGAGCATCATAGCTCTTTAGCCAATAAGGAGACGATTCCAACGAGATGTAACATGATACATCTGGTGAGTTCGGGCTGTGCAATGAGAATGCACATATTAATTTTTTTCAACTTTATTGCGCAATTTTGGAACTTTTCACACTCTCACGCCTCAGGGTGTCAGTTTACAGGCATATTTTCAAAACAGAATTCTAGGCAGAGGGGTTCTCTTTGTTATAGGACTTTTGAACTAAGCATGCAGTCTTTTTATACAAAGTTATACAGTAAAAAAATAAACAAGAAAAACCTGAACGGACGAACATGTCCGTAGAAAAATATTCATATAAAATCCATTTTTGAGTCTTATGACTTCATTTTTTTTTTGGTGAAAGCCAAGACATGTGGCTATGACCCTCAGTTGTTGTTTACCAAAAGTCATTAAATACAGCAATGTATGTAATCAGTTTATCAGGTAAACAAAATAAATAAAAATCCTCCATTCTAGCCTCTATAACTCTGTGTCAGTAAGGCTTAGAATCACCCTGATACTTGTGTCAGAAACTAGAGACTCTCCTCTTTCTCTTCTTACCAAGCTCACCTCTGTGTGTCAAAGTATTTGGGAGCTGTACCACTTTTTAGGTGGGTATGTCATCTAGGCGGAAATCATGAAAGGGGGGGGGGGTGACAGGTAAGAGGTTAAATAATAAAATTATATAATTTTATGAATTTCTTTTAAAAATTCTTACAAATGTTAAAATTTTTAACAAAATATGCTATTACGCAAAAGATGAATAGTTACTCCTATTGTTTGTCTAAAATGTGATTATTTTGGGCTGTTTATTTGATAAGGTTATTTTTGCTTATTTTTATGAAGTGTGTCAGTTCTTAAAAATATACTATACAAAGACATTAAGTACTCATCCTGTTTTGCCCCAATTACAAAATATAGAAAGAGCTATCATCATCTCCATGCTGGTATACACACAAACCAACATCCCCTAGCATTTTTTTGTCCAAGAGACACGTCTTGTACATAAAAAAGGTCTAGTATATTTAGTAACATACACAGCAATTATAATTTATTTTTATTATTTTTTCTCAAAAGGTAATACAATAATCCACCAATCCAAATGAAATTAGTGATTACTGAACTTGGATATTTTTGAAGAAGAAAAAAACTCAAGTTGACCTAAACCATACTCTAACCATTCAATCAATACCTTAGTATTATAGACCATTTTATATATTATTTAGCATATTATACATTTGGAAGGAGAATATATCACACATTTTCCTATATACTTGTGTTAAGCTATCACCAATCCAACACTGCATGTCAGCCTAATGTGCTTGACCGGATGCCTCAAGAGGATGAAT
Source organism: Tachysurus fulvidraco (assembly GCF_022655615.1). NCBI lineage: Eukaryota > Metazoa > Chordata > Actinopteri > Siluriformes > Bagridae > Tachysurus > Tachysurus fulvidraco. The sequence continues at coordinate 9,821,291 of NC_062534.1, forward strand.
CATTCCATTTATCATGATCACTGAATGAATATGCCGCATGCTCAAACTACAGAAAAAAAATCTGACTCAAAATCTGACTCAGATGACTTCTCACAGTCATCTCTCCATGCCAAGCATTTTGTTATATTATTTGTACATTTAATGTTACATTTAATGAGGCTTATAATCATAAAGAAACTGAAATCAAAGTTGCTGTTTTGCTTTCTTTTACAGCAACTTTATTCTCCATACTCAGACATGCCTCAAAAATCCCATAAGCGTGATTCAGTATTGATACAGATTTACTCAGCCTATCTATATGCTGATGTAATATATTGATGCAGCTGCAATAAATAAATGAGTGGGTGAATTACTAGATGTTAAAATGTTAATAATTTTATTACACATGTTGGTGGTGAGCTGAGCCTCCTGGTTTCTTCTGTGATCACAGCTTTGCATTTACTAAGCCCTGAACTGAGGCCATGGTACAACTGAAAAAGACAATTACTAATTCATATAAAAGGACATTTACAATATCACAGCTAAAAGTATGTAGACACCTGGCCATCACAAAGCACAGAAGTGGACAGAATCTCTTTGGTGCTGTAGAATTATGATTCCCCTTCATTTGAACAATGAGGCTCAAGCCTGTTCCTTAAACTACATTAATAAACTAGAACGGTACATTTCCTAAAGAAAATGTGAATGTGCTTGCACGTGACGTCAGTTCCCCTCATCGTGCTGAGTGTTTTATGTTGTGTAACTGAGATATGGCTTCTTTATATTGCAATATGGTTCGTAAGGTGCACTACATGGTTGCTAGGGTATGGCTGCACAGTTACTATGGTTATATTTGCAGACTAGTTTCTCACCTGCAACAAAAGAGCACACCTACAAATCCATTTATCTTTTCCTGAAACAAGCGCCATGAAGATCTTGAACTAAAGTGCAGTTCATTATTAGCTCATGTTAAGTAATGTGGTAACTAATGTCAACTAATGAACCTTTATTATAAAGTTTTAGAAAAAAAAAACTGTCCAAGGGTGGATTCGAATCCCGAATCTCTGCATGCTAAACGAATTCGCTATCCACTACGCCATCTAGGAACACGAGAAAGCCTTTGCGGTTTTATGTATTAATTCACTAATGTGAAGAATGGCGCGTCTAACAATACCCAAGCTTTATTATATTACAGTCATTCTTATCATTCTTTGTGATATACGTGTCATATCATGTCAAAAAATAATTATGTAATGTGAGGAGACAAAGAAAAAATGCGCTTAAATTTAATTAATGGGTGGCTCTTAAAGGAGCCGTTGCTGTTCTTAAAAGGACATTAGTTTAAAGTGAAATAAAAAATTATAAAAACTACACTGATAGTTGAAAACAACAAAAAGTTATACAAATGGCAGAAACAACAACATATGTGACCGCCGAGAAACAACAACATATGTGACCGCCGTGCGGTCCAAGGCATGCCACCAACTAGTTTTAAGCATTAAATACACGGTTAAATGTTATATTGTTTGAAAGCTCTCTGGATTTTATTAAGCCCACAAACAAAGCATAATATTATTTATAGCCATCATACTAATTTAATCCAAGTTGATAGTCACCGGAAATAGGCGGCGCTTACCTTTCTTCACTGGGGTAATATGTTCCAAAACAAATGCTTGTAAAAAATCCCCAAGAGTCTAAGGAACTGGAATATGTAAGCCTTTTAATCCAAAACGCTTTAATCCAAAATGCGTTTCTGACCGAAACACACAGCACTTCCGTCCTTTGTTTCGGCTCTCACTTGTCCTAGGAGGCTTAAAAAAACTACACTGAGCCATCAAATGAAAATCATGAAAATAGGGGGCAATCCCACAAAATATATATATATATATATTAGAAACTGAAGCTCACTGTGAAATATAGCAACAAGCTTTAATAAAGACCTTTACACAGATTCACTGGTGTCTGCTGCCCTCTTTTGGATGTTAGCACATCTACAGAGAGATTCCCCATTCAAGTCTATGGGGAAAAAACACCCCTTTGAACTTCCATACTGGGAATTCTGGAATTCTGATCCCTTACAAAATGGATAGCACACCTCTCCTCAATGAGCCGGTCGATTTGACCCCTCATTTATGGGTCTAGGACAAAAGCTGCGGGACAAGTTACGTGCCGAAAAAGTGTCCGAAAGAATAATAATAATAATAATAATAATAATAATAATAATAATAATAATAATAAGTATGCAAGAGAATAAGAATGTGCTTTAGCAAGCACATTAATTATAATAATCAGAATATTATTATTATTGTTATTATTATTATTATTATTATTATTAAGTATGCAAGAGAATAAGAATGTGCTTTGCAAGCACATTAATAATAAGTATGCAAGAGAATAAGAATGTGCTTTGCAAGCACATTAATTTTGGAGGTTTATAACTCGGCAAGTTTTCGAGCGATTTTCACCACACTCGACCAGCTCCTTTAGGACCTTACTCCGAGCAAAGTGTTATTTCAGTAGCAACTTTTGTCCAAAAGTATTGGCACCCCACCGGGTATTCACATGACGTTACTTGTAGCCCCGCCCCCAAAATAAGCGAAATCAAAAAGTTAGCACAACATGGACATGTCATGTATCACTCAGCTCTATGAGGGGAACTGACATCACATGTAGCACTGCCCCCAAAATAAGAGAAATCAAAAAGTTAGAACTTTAAAATTCTTTTATTAGACCTGTGTTAGACTCGCTTCATATAGTCTCTCATGGAGAACAAGTTATTGCAGTCTGTTATAGAGTTCATGTTTTATTTGGATTATCTTGTGACAAACAAATTAAAGTGCTGAAATTGTACTGGAAATGTAGAAATGCAGTGGGTCTATAGAACAGAGCATTAGTTGGTTTAGAAGTTTCCACTGTTGTAGACTAGGGTCTCATCCTGCATCTGGATGAGTAGATCTCTTTGAGTTTCAGGAGATCTCTACTGATCATTAATGTGCTTGCAAAGCACATTCTTATTCTCTTGCATACTTATTCTTCTTCTTCTTCTTCTTCTCCTTCCGGACACTTTTTCGGCGCGTAACTTGACCCGCAGCTTTTGTCCTAGACCCATAAATGAGGTGTCAAATCAACCGGCTCATTGAGGAGAGGTGTGCTATCTATTTTGTAAGCAAACAGAATTCCAGAATTCCCAGTATGGAAGTTCAAAGGGGTGTTTTTTCCCCATAAACTTGAATGGGGAATCTCTCTGTAGATGTGCTAACATCCAAAAGAGGTCAGCAGACACCAGTGAATCTGTCAGATCACACAACGTTGGAAGTACAGAACTAGGACGGAAGTACATTTTTCGGTCAGAAACGCGTTTTGGATTAAAGCGTTTTGGATTAAAAGGCTTACATATTCCAGTTCCTTAGACTCTTGGGGATTTTTTACAAGCATTTGTTTTGGAAAATATTACCCCAGTGAAGAAAGGTAAGCGCTGCCTATTTCCGGTGACTATCAAATTGGATTAAATTAGTATGATGGCTATAAATCATATTATGCTTTGTGTGTGGGCTTAATAAAATCCAGAGAGTCTAAGCTTTCAAACACTATAACATTTAATCGTGTATTTAATGCTTAAACCTAGTGGTCGCGTGCCTTGGACAGCACGGCGGTCACATATGTTGTTGTTTCTGCCATTTGTATAACTTTTTGTTGTTTTCAACTATCAGTGTAGTTTTTATAATTTTTTTATTTCACTTTAAACTAATGTCCTTTTAAGAACAGCAACGGCTCTTTTAAGAGCCACCTATTAATTAAAATTAAGCGCATTTTTTTTCTTTGTACGTATATCACATGTATATCACAAAGAATGATAAGAATGACTTTAATATAATAAAGCTTGGGTATTGTTAGACTCGCCATTCTTCACATTAGTGAATTAATACATAAAACCGCAAAGGCTTCCTCGTCTTCCTGGATGGCTTAGTGGATAGCGAATCCGTTTAGCATGCAGACATTCGGGGTTCGAATCCACCCTTAAACAGTTGTTTTTTTTTTTTTCTAAAACTTTATAATAAAAGGTTCATTAGTTGACATTAGTTACCACATTACTTAACATGAACTAATAATGAACTGCACTTCTACAGCATTTATTCATTTTGTTCATGTTAATTTCAACATTTACTAATACATTATTAACACCGTGTTAACATTACTTAATATACTGTGAACTAACATGAACAAAGAATAAACTTTATTTTAACAAAGATTACTAAATACAATAATTTATTGCTCATGGTTAGTAAATGTTAGTTAATACATTACATTTGAACTAATGATCCTTATTGTAACGTGATTATATTTTTTCCCAGTAAAATCACTGATTGATGCTTTAGTTCAAGATCTTCATGGCGCTTGTTTCAGGAAAAGATAAATGGATTTTCAGGTGTGCTCTTTTGTTGCAGGTGAGAAACTGTGATTTGAACTAATGATCCTTATTGTAATGTGATTATATTTTTTCCCAGTAGTTAATATACTGTGAACTAACATGAACAAAGAATAAACTTTATTTTAACAAAGATTACTAAATACAATAATTTATTGCTCATGGTTAGTAAATGTTAGTTAATACATTACATTTGAACTAATGATCCTTATTGTAACGTGATTATATTTTTTCCCAGTAAAATCACTGATTGATGCTTTAGTTCAAGATCTTCATGGCGCTTGTTTCAGGAAAAGATAAATGGATTTTCAGGTGTGCTCTTTTGTTGCAGGTGAGAAACTAGTCTGCAAATATAACCATAGTAACTGTGCAGCCATACCCTAGCAACCATGTAGTGCACCTTACGAACCATATTGCAATATAAAGAAGCCATATCTCAGTTACACAACATAAAACACTCAGCACGATGAGGGGAACTGACGTCACATGTAGCCCCGCCCCCAAAATAAGCGAAATCAAAAATTTAGCACAACATGGACATGTCATATATCAAAACACTCAGCCCGATGAAGGGAACTGACGTCACGTGCAAGCACATTCACATTTTCTTTAGGAAATGTACCGTTCTAATTTATAATGGAAGTCTATGGGGGAGGGGGGGGGACCCAATTTGAGCTTCCATACCGGGAATTCTGGAATTCCCATCGCTTATAAAAGTCATAGCACACCTCTCCTCAATGAGCCGGTCAATTTGACACCTCATTCATGGGTCTAGTACAAAAGCTGCAGGACAAGTTACGTGCCGAAGTTTTGACCGGCACAATAACAAGAACGTTGCTTTGCAAGCACCATTAATTACTACATCCACTTTATGTCATGTGACTGAGTCTTGAGACCCAGAATTTTGTGTGTGATGTCTGTCTCCATCGTCAAAAACAAGCTTAACAGTGTAAATCTGGCTTAATTCGGTAAACACACCAAGGTTTATTAGTTCTACTTGAAAGATAACAGTAGTATGTGCTGTTATAATAAATATGAAAAGTTTATTTAGGAAATGCTAACCATTAAGTGAGAAACACTTTTTTTTTATCTAGGCTGTCGAAGGCTTCATTGTGACTACTCGGCGACTTCATTTTTGACATAGCCTCTCTAATGTCAGGCAGTTTATGATCCTCTTGTGCCACTAAAACAGCTCT